>NC_066552.1:1404504-1452004 GCF_024679095.1 Eriocheir sinensis
CCTTCCTCCCCCTTCCCCCCTCCCTTTTTCCTCCTCTTTTTCTCCCTTACGACGGCTCTTTCCTCCCTTTTTTAACGTTATTCTCATTTTTACTCCCTTTCTCCCCCTCCCCTCTCCTTTTTATCCTTCTCTCCCTTGTACTGACGCCTCTTGTCCTCCCTCAGACGCGCTCGACTACTCCCTCGGACCCTCAGGTAAGGAGCACAACACCTGGTGGGACTAATGAGGACAGGTGACACGCTGAGGCCCGTCACTGTCCTCACCTGGTATTTTTTTCTTCTTTTTTTATTTTCTAGATTATTTGATTTTTTTTTTGTTTTTTTCTTTGTTTTTTTTTGTTTTTTTTTCTTCTCTATTATTGTTTTCTTTTTCTTCATCTTTTTTTCTTCTTCTTTTTCTTTTAGTAGATTATTTGATTTTGCTTTTGTTTTTTTCTTTGTTTTTTATTGTTTTTTTCCTTCTCTATTATTGTTTTCTTTTTCTTCATCTTTTTTTCTTCTTTTTCTTTTACTAGATTATTTGATTTTGTTTTTTCTCTGTTTTGCTTTTTGTTTTATAATGTTTTTTTTCTTCTTTATGATTGTTTTCTTTTTTATCTTTTTTCTGTCTTCTTTCTTCTTCTTCTCTCTCTCTCCTTTATTATTTTTTTCTTGCTTATTTTGTTTTTTCTGTATTTGTTTTTTTTCTTCTTTGTTTTTCTACGTGTATGGATATTTTTTTGTCTTCTTACCGTTTGTCATTTTTCTTCTTTTTCTTCACCTGATTTTCTTCCTTTCACTTTCTTCCTCGATCTTTAAATATTATCTTTCTTTGTTTATTTATTCATTGATTGATTAATTGATTCGTGTGAAAACAACAACAACAACAACAACAACAGCAACTACTACTACTACTACTACTACTACTACTACTACTGCCGCCACTACTACCGCCACTACTACGTACCACTACTACTGCTACTACTACTACTACTACTACTACTACTACTACTACTACTCAACCAACAACAACAAAAACAAACAAAAATAAAACAAAAAAAAGTATGTGTGTGTATGCCTGAGAGAGAGAGAGAGAGAGCATTCCCCTCACGCCTCGCCCTTCCCCTCCCTTCGTTACCCAACAAACACCTTCCCTAACACCATTTCCCCTCACCGCTGTCTCGTTACCCTTCCCCTCCCTTCCCCTTCCTCCCCATTCCCTCCCCTTCACTACCCTTTCTTCCCCTTCCCTCCCCTTCTCTTCCCCCCTTCCCTCCCCTCATATCCCTTTTTCTCCTTCCCTCTCTCCCTACCTTTTGTCTTGCCTTCTCCCCCCTTCCCTCCCCTTCCTTCCCTCCCTTCCCCTTCCCTTCCCTTTCTTTTCCCTCCCCTACTCTCCTCTAATCCCCTTTTTTCCCCTCCTTTCTCTTCTCTTCTTTGTTTTCCTCCCCTTCCCTTCCCTTCTTCCTCCCCTTCCCTTCCCTTCCCTTCCCTTCTCCCCTCCCCGCGGACCCCTTTCTCTCCTTCCCGTTCTCCCTCCCTCCCCTTCCCCTTTTTCCCCTCTCCTCCCCTTTCTTTCCTCCCTTCTCTTCTCCTTCCCTTCCTTTTCTTTCCCCTTCCACACACTCCTCAATTCCCCATTTTCCCTCCTTTCTCTTCTCTTCTTTGTTTTCCTGCCCTTCCCTTCCCTTCCCTTCCCTTCTCTTCCCTTTCCTCCTTCTCTTCTCTTCCGTTTCCTTCCTTTCCTTCCCTTCTCTTCCCTTCCCTTCCTTCCCTCTCTTCTCCTCCCCTCCCCTTCCCTTCCCCTCTCTCCCCCCCTCATACCCTTTCTCTCCTTCCCTCTCTCCCTACCTTCCGTCTTGTTTTCCCTTTCCTTCCCCTCTTTCCCCTTCCTTCGCTTCCCTCCCCTTTCCTTCCCCTTCCCTTACCTTCTCCCCTCCCCTCGTTCCCCTTTCTCTCCTTCCCTCTCTCCCTAACTTTTGTCTGGTTTTCCTTCCTTCCCTACCTTTTCCCCTTCTTCTCTCCTCCTTCCTTTCCCTCCCTTTCCTTCCTCCTTTTTCCCTTTCTCTCTCTCCCTTTTCGCCTTCCTACCCTTCCCTTTCCCTTCCCTGTTCTTCCTCTCCCCTCTCCCTCTTCCCCTTCCTTCCTCTGCTTCCCTTCTCCTTCCCCTTCCCATCTATCCCCCTTGCCTTCCCTGCCTTCACTTCCCCTTCCCTCCCCTCTAACCCCTTGCTTCCCCTTCTCTCTCTCCCGTTGTTTCCTCTCAACTAGACTCCCTCCCCTCCCCTTCCTTCCCCTCCCCTCCCCTCCCTCTCTTCTCCTCCCCCCTTCCCTCCTCCTCTTTTCTCTCCTCCTCGTCTCATTTCCCCTCAACTACACTTTCCCTCCCCTTCCCTTCTCTCCCCCCTACTCCCTCTCTCCTCTTCCTTCCCCCTCCTCCTCCTCTCTTCCTCCTCCTCCTCTTTCCCTCACCTCACCCTTCCTTTTCCCTCCATTTCCCTCTTTCTACAGCCTCTTCTCTCCGTTTGACTTCTCCCCTCTCTCTCTCTCTCTTTCTCTCCCTCTCTCTTTCTCTCTCTCTCTCCCCTCTCATACCTTACCCTTTCCTCTCTCTCTTTCCTCCGCCTCCCCTCTTTCCTCCTCTCCTTTCTCTCCATTTGGCCGTAGTTTTCTCCTTTCCCCTCCTCTCCCCTCTTCCATTCCTCTCCGTTTTTCCCCTCCATTCCCTCCCTTTCTCCTCCCCTCTCTCTCTCTTTCTTTCTCTTTCTCTTTCTCTCTCCCTTTATCTGATCTTTCCTCCTTTCTCCATCTGTCTTATCCCTCTTGATTTCCGCCTCTCCGTCTCTCTCTCTCTCTCTCTCTCTCTCTCTCTCTCTCTCTCTCTCTCTCTCTCTCTCTCTCTCTCTCTCTCTCTCTCTCTCTCTCTCTCTCTCTCTCTCTCTCTCTCTCTCTCTCTCGTAATCTCTCTTCTGAAGCTATAATGCCTAAGAAACAAAAGTATCCAGAAAAGAAAGAAATGGACTAGAAGAGACACATACACACACACACACACACACACACCTCTCTCTCTCTCTCTCTCTCTCTCTCTCTCTCTCTCTCTCTCTCTCTCTCTCTCTCTCTCTCTCTCTCTCTCTCTCTCTCTCTCTCTCTCTCTCTCATGGTTTTTCCTTCTCAGTGGTCATGATTGTTTTTTGGGAAGGGAGGAAAGGAGGGAAGGGGAGGGAGGAGAAACCCCTCCTCTCCCCTCCTTCCCCCTCCCCCTTACCTTCCGAAGCCTTTGTATTGAGCGAGTTGACTAAAGCACCAACAGGGAGGCTAAGACAGAAAGGGGAAAATATTTGGAAAAGAAAGAGAGGAAAGTAAGGAAAAGAAAGATTGGGAAGAAGAAGGAAAGGACGGACGGAGGAGGATGGTTGTTGACAGCTGTCGTTCTGAGGTGGCTATTTAAATGTCACAACGGTGTGTTTGGAAGGGAGGAAAGTATAGTGGGGAGAACAAGCTAAGTGCGTTTCTTAAAGATGACAAATACGTTAATAGATGTAGAGAAAGGGAAGATAAAAGAGAATGCCCACAAACTCCTCTTCGTGTAAGCAATTTTTCATCTACAACAACAACAACAACAACAACAACTAAGACCACTACTACTACTACTACTACCACTATTACTACTACTACTACTGTTGTTGTAAGGCAGATATCATGTTATTCAACAGAAGGTGAGAGAGAGAGAAAAAAAATCCACAAAACTACAAATGCGTTTAAAGCAAAATAAAAAAACAAACAAACAAACGTGTTGATAAGAAAATAACAAGCAGCTCGTTAAAACAAACACAGAAATGCTGATCAAGAAAATGCCAGATGTGGTAAAACTAAAACAAAAAGTGACACTTGAAATAAAACAACCCATTTGCAGTGTAACGAAAAATTGCAGTGTACTGTTGAACAAAAACGACAACAAACCATCCACGTACGCGGAAGCAAAATAACATTACTTCACGTGTGTGGAAAGAAAAAAAACAAGGGAGGAAGAAAAGGTGAGAAGTAGACAGGAAGAAAGAAAAAAAACATGAATAGGATTGAGATAAAGAGGGAGAGAAGGGAGAAAAAAAAACAGCCACTTAAGTTGAAGCAAAATAACATCACTTCACGTGTGTAGAAAAAAAACAAGGGAGGAAGAAAAGGTGAGAAGTAGACAGGAAGAAAGAAAAAAAACAAGAATAGGATTGAGATAAAGAGGAGGAAAGGAGAAAAAAAACAACCATAAGTTGAAGCAAAATAACATCACTTCACGTGTGTAAAAAAAACAAGGAGGAAGAAATAGGAAAAGAAAAAAACAAGAATAGGATTGAGATAAAGAGGGAGAGAAGGGAGAAAAAAAAACAGCCACTTAAGTTGAAGCAAAATAACATTACTTCACGTGTGTAGAAAAAAAACAAGGGAGGAAGAAAAGGTGAGAAGTAGACAGGAAGAAAGAAAAAAAACAAGAATAGGATTGAGACAAAGAGGGAGAGAAGGGAGAAAAAAAACAGCCACTTAAGTTGAAGCAAAATAACATTACTTCACGTGTGTAGAAAAAACAAACAAGGGAGGAAGAAAAGGTGAGAAGTAGACAGGAAGAAAGAAAAAAAACATGAATAGGATCGAGATAAAGAGAGTGAGAAGGGAGAAAAAAAACAGCCACTTAAGTTGAAGCAAAATAACATTACTTCACGTGTGTGGAAAAAAAACAAGGGAGGAAGAAAAGGTGAAAATAGACAGGAAGAAAGAAAAAAAACAAGAATAGGATTGAGATAAAGAGGGAGAAAAAGGAGAAAAAAAAACAGCCACTTAAGTTGAAGCAAAATAACATCACTTCACGTGTGTAGAAAAAAAACAAGGGAGGAAGAAAAGGTTAAAATAGACAGGAAGAAAGAAAAAAAAACAAGAATAGGATTGAGATAAAGAGGGAGAGAAGGGAGAAAAAAAAACCAGCCACTTAAGTTGAAGCAAAATAACATCACTTCACGCGTGTAGAAAAAAAAAACATTATAAACACAAAGAACAACCAAAAACAGCCAAATTAAACCAGATACTCAACGTTACCCGGTACAGGAAACATTACATCAGCTGATCGGATGTAAACAAACTCGAACATCAGCTGATAACAAGGGCGGGGAGCCACACGTCCCCGGCGCCTTGTTCCCCTCCTCCAGGGCGTGTCAGCCGTCACCCGTGGCTCCCCTGGGACGATACGGGGGTGAGGGGAGACGAGGGGAAAGGGGAGAGATTGAGGAGAGATGGAAGAGAAGGAGGGATAAGAAGATAGGAGGTGGGAGAGGAAAGATACAGAAGATGAGAAGGGAGATGGAAAATATAGAAGAAGCGGGGAAATGAGAAAGGAAAGAGGAAAGAGAAATGAAAGAATGAGTGAAGAGAAATTGGAAGAAAAGAAAAGAAAAAAAGAAAGGAAGAAGAAGAGAGAGGAAGAAGAGGAAGAAGAAAGGGAGAAATGGAAGGAAGAGAAGGTGAAAAATAAACAGGAAGAGAGAGAAAAAGCAAGAACAGGATTGAGGAAGAAGAGAAAGGGAGGGAAGGGAGAGAAGACAGGGAGGAGGAAGTGAGCGCATCAGAGGAGGAGGAGGAGGAGGAGGAGGAGGAGAGAGAGAGACAAGAAATCAGCCTGTCAATGTGACGAGAATATAATGGGAAATACAGATGTTGAGAGAGAGAGAGAGAGAGAGAGATAACTAGACACACACACACACACACACACACACACACACACACACACACACACACACACACACACACACACAATCACAACACAACACACTAAACCGCTACTCTCTCTCTCTCTCTCTCTCTCTCTCTCTCTCTCTCTCTCTCTCTCTCTCTCTCTCTCTCTCTCCCCACCCCACCCATGACAACCTTCGCCTGACAAGATACAAGACTTCAAGTGCTCTCACCCCCCACCCCACACACACAAGCTGGCGAAGTGCTGACGATCCTCCCCCCTCCTCCTCCTCCTCCCCTTCCTCCCACCTTCCTCTTTGCTGATGGCTGACACTATACTTACTGCCTCCTCCTCCTCCTCCTCGCCGCGAACTCTCAGAAGGGCTTACAAGGAGGACTGACAGCGTTTAATCAGCTTAGGAGAGTGTAAGAGGGTCATGATACGGTATACCAGATTGTTGGTTTTTCTTTTCTTTTTTTGTTTTTGTTTTCTTTTTCTTCGTTCGTTCGTTTTTTTTTATCTGTATCTTTCTCATTATTTTTTTCCCTTCGTTTTTTGTCTTGTTTTGTTTTTTTGTTTTGTTTTTTTGTTTTTTTTGTGTACTTGTTTTTTGTTTCCTTTTCTTATATTTGTTTTTGTTTTCTTGTTTTTGTGTTTTAGGTTACGTTTGTGTTTTGTTTTTTTTGTCATTTTTTGGGGGGGCGCGAAATGAGGTACTTGTTTTTCTTATTATTTTATCTATTTTTATTTTTATCTATATCTATATATCTATCAATATCTATCTATTTATCTAAACACCCCCCACTCCCCCCCCCCACACACACACTCCCCCTCCCTCCTCCCTCCCCTCCCCTTCCTTCCCCCATCCCTCCTCTAACCTAGTCCAAACTAACACAAGGAGGTCAAGAGTGCATTAAGTTTCAGGTCAATAGAGTTCAAGACTAACTTTAGAGGAAGAGGAGGAGGAGGAGGAGGAGGAGGAGGGTTTTTGTGGGTATATCTGGAAGGGTCGTCTAGTGTGTAGGAAGGAAGATCAACTTGAGGGAAACGTTTTTAGAACCAGGAACGTTTTTTTGGTTTGAGGTCACTGAGAGGAAACGGGTTTTAAAATAGGGAGTCGTAATGTACTTTTCTCAGCCTTTCTCTTATTCCTGGATCGCTGTAACTTGCATACGATCAAAGGAAGGGAAGAATTGGGTTGGGGAAGCAGCGAGTAGCGGGCTTTTTTTCATTATTGTTTCCTTTTTTTTTTCCCCTTGAGCTATTTCCCTCGTAAAAAAAAAAAAAATACATACCCTCACAATCCTCTCATAGTATTCAAAATGTACGCTCCTGGTTGTCATAGAATAAGAGAGCAAATTCTGGTGAAAAGAGGTGAAATGAGGAGGAGGAGGAATACGAGGAGAAGGAAGAATAGGAGAGGCTGAGTATGAGGAAGAAGAGGAACAGGAGATGGAGGAAAAAATACAAAAATAGTGAGGTATATAAAGAAGAAGGAAAGATTATAAGACTAAATAAAGTCTAAAGTAAAGAGCGTAGGAAAAGATGACCTTATTACATTGTTTTGATCCTAACCTCCCCCCCTCCCCTACCCCCTCCCATCCCCCTCCACCTTTCCCTCCCACCCCTCCCCCCTGTGCCTCTAGTGGTGAAGAGAAACAAAAGAGATGCAGGAAAGTAAATTTAGGGCAGCGCTGAGCGAGGAGGTAAATATAGAGAGAGTGAGAGAGTGAGATAAAGATAGCTCTCTCCACGACGCGAGGATAATGCGATGATTGGCGCGTGTCGAGAGAGAGAGAGAGAGAGAGAGAGAGATGATAAGGACATTCAGTGACTCTTTTTGTTTTCGTTTTCTTATGGACGAAAACATAAAAGCGAGGCGGTGGCTGAGTGGTTACCGTGCCGTCGCTGTATCTAGGAGGACGCGGGTTCGACTCCTGCCCAGTTCCACAAGCTAGGTTTTTTCAGTCACCGCCGAGTGGCCTAAGACTACCCACATACTGTCCTGAAGACCACTTATCAACCCAGACTCTAGATTTTCTCTAAAAAGAGGATGAAAGATGAGCTCCGGGGGGTAGCATGAGCCAAGCAAGATGGCGCCATTTTAAACACCTCGCCCGCGCCATAACAGGTTGGGGCCGACCATCAGGCACCTCCAAGAAGGCCTACCACAGCAATAGGCAGAAACGTAGAAAAAAAGAATTACTATTACTACTACTGAGAGAGAGAGAGAGAGAGAGACAAAGACAACATTCCTCCACTAGAGAGAATTCCTCCGTTACCTGAGTTACGAGAGAGAGATAGAGAGAGAGGAATTGGAAGGTAAAGAGAGAGGGAGAGAGGGGAGGAAAGGCGAAGGGTGAGGAGGAGGAAAAGGAGGAGGAGGAGGAGGAGGAGGAGGAGGAGGAGGGAGACAAAAGAGGGGAAAAGGAAGGAAACGGACCAAGGAAAAAGAGAATAGGATTGGGAGAGAGAGAGAGAGAGAGAGAGAGGTTAGTGCAGCCTCAAAATGACCTCAGTTCTCCCTCAAGTGATTACGTTGTGAGGGGGAAGAAGAGGGGAGAGAGAGAGAGAGAGAGAGAGAGAGAGAGAGAGAGAGGGAGAGAGGGAGAGGGAGAGGGAGAGAGAAACAGACAGACAAAGAAAACAAACGGATTTAATAGACAGACAAACAGAAAAAAACAGAGAAACATGATTTAACACACACACACACACACACACACACACACACACACACACACACACACACACACACAAAACCCCTACCCACAACATCCCTTCCCCTTCCCTCCCTCCCTTCCTTCCCCTCACACACAGCCCCCCTCCCCCTCCCCTCCTCTCCCCTCCTCCCCCCCCCCACACACACACAGGTTGTCACGTCATCAAATTATTAAGTGGAACAAAATTTTGGGCTCATCATTCCGCGGCGTTGATGGACCACAAAGTAATTTAGTTTTTAATTCATCATGACAAGTCTATGAATGTCCGACACACCCCCCCTCCCCCCCTCCCCCCACCCCTTTTCCTCCCCCCTCCTTATACTCCTTTCCCTCCTCCCCTTTCCTCCTCTCCCCCTTCATTCCTTTCCCTCTCTTTATTTCCTCCCTTCCAGCTCCTCTTTTTCCTCCTTCCTCTTTCTTCCTCTTTCCCTCTCCCTCCATTCCTTCCCTTCTTTCTCCTCTCCCTTCGTTTCCTCCCTCCTCTTTCATTCCCTTTCTTTCCCCTCCCTTTTCCCCTCCCTCCCTTCCCTTCTTTCTCCTCTCCCTTCGTTTACTCCTTCCTCTTTCATTCCCTTTCTTTCCCCTTCCTTCCCTTCTTTCCCCTCCCCTCTCTTCCTCCTATATTTCTTCTTCCTCCTCCCTCCTCTCCCTCTTTCATTCTCTTCTCTTCATTCTCTCTCCTCTGTTTACTCCCTTTCTCTTATCTCCCTCACTTTCCCTTCTCCTTTTCCTTCTCCCTTCTTCCTCCCTTTTTCTCTTCCCCGTTATTTTTTCCCTTCGAGCTTCTTTTCCTTCCCCTTTCTATCTTCCTCTTTGCCTCTCCCTCCCTTCTCCTCTTTCTCTTTTCCTTCCCTTTATTCTCTTTCCTCCCTTTATTCCCTTTCTCTCTCCCCCCCTCCTTGTTCCCTCTTTTATCTCCTCTACTTACCTCCTTCTCCTCCTCCTCCTCCTCCTCTTCATCCTTCCTCTCATCTTCATCTCCATTTTGTATCCACTCCTTCCCTTCCCTTCCCTCCCTTTATTATCTCTTCCCTTCCCTTCCGTTAACTTACCTTACCTTACCTTACCTCACCTTACCTTACCTTACCTTACCTTACCTTACCTTGCCTTCCCTTCCCTCCCTTTATTTTCTCTTCCCTTCCCTTCCCTTCCCTTCCCTTCCCTCCCTTTATTTTCACTTTCCTTCCCTTCCCTTCCCTTCCCTTCCCTTCCCTTCCCTTCCCTTCCCTTCCCATCCCTTCCCTTCCCTTCCCTTCCCTTCCCTTCCCTTCCCTTCCCTCCCTTTATTTTCCCTGCCCTTCCCTTACCTTACCTTACCTCACCTTCCCTTCCTTTCCCTTCCCTTCCCTTCCCTTACCTCCAATACCATCTCCTCTTCCTCTCCATTTCCTATCCCTTCCCTTCCCTTACCTCCACTACCTCCTCTTCTCTCCTTCTTCCCTCTTTCCTCCACTCTTCAACCCTGTATGTGTATTTTGAGGGATCTAAGTGGGGTTGGATCCTATTCTTGGGGCGATAGAGGTTTGGATTCCACGTGGAGAGGGCGAGAGAGAGGATCAAGAACGACTTAAAGGATATGGGACTTCCTTTATACCGCGTTCAAGGACAGGTGTTGTGTGTGAGAGAGAGGGGGAGAGGATGTGGAGGAGGAGGAGGAGGAGGAGGAGGAGGAGGAGGAGGAGAAGAATGGAAGAGGTGAAGAAAAAGAGAGAAAGATTAGAGAGAGAAGGAAAGGAAAGGTAAGAAAAGGAAAGGAAGGGAAATGAAAGGAAAACAGAGGAAGAAGAAGGAAAAGAAAAGGAAAAGAAAGAGAAAAGGAAGAAGAGAGAACGAAAAAAAAGAGAAAATGTGAAAGAAAGGGAAAAAGAGAGAGAGAGAGAGAGAGAGAGAGAGAGAGAGAGAGAGATTCATTTATTCATCTTTAAACCACTTCAAGGTCACGTGCTAACAGTTGTGTGGTTTGTGTCCTTAATGGAGGAGGAGGAGGAGGAAGAAGAAGAAGAAGAAGAAGAAGAAGAAGAAGAAGAAGAAGAAGAAGAAGAAGAAGAAGAAGAAGAAGAAGAAGAAGGCGAGGAGGAAAAGGAAGAAGAAGAAAAAGAAGAAGAAGAAGAAGGCGAGGAGGAAAAGGAAGAAGAAGAAAAAGAAGAAGAAGAAGAAGAAGAAGGCGAGGAGGAGGAAGAGGAGGAGGAGGAGGAGGAGTGATAAAAAGAAGCCGGAGGAGGAATCAACCATAGAAGGGAAGAAGAAGAAGAGGAGGAGGAGGAGGAGGAAGAAGGAGGAAGAAGGGGAGGAGGAGGAGTGAAATGAAGAAAAGACGGAAGAAGAGATAGACTGATAAAGAAAAGGGAGAGGGAGAGAAGGAGGAGGAGGAAGAGGAGGAGCAAATTAAAGAGAAAAAAGAGGAGGAGGAGGAAAAGGTAGATAAAGAGGAAAAGGAGGAAGAGAAAGGAGAAGAATGAGTAGGAACAGTGAAAAGGAGAGGAAAAGGAGGAAACATGGAAACAAGGACTAGCAGGCAGCAGAAAGGGAGGAGGAGGAGGAGGAGGAGGTAGACAGAGATAAAAAAAAAGAAAGAGGAAGAGAAATATGAAAAGGAGGAGGAGGAGGAAGAGGAAGAAGAGGAGGAGGAAAGGATGAACAGGTGAAGGAGAAGAGAAGGAAGAGACAGGTTACGGTTGAAAAGACAGGTGGGAGGAGAAAGAGGAGGAGGAGGAGGAGGAGGAGGAGGAGGAGGAGGTAAGATTTAGCATGTGAGAGACCAAAGGAAACCAGAACTGTGTGGGTGACGATTTAGAGAGAGAGAGAGAGAGAGAGAGAGAGAGAGAGAGAGGAAGAAGAGGAGGAAGAGGAGAAGGACGCAGAGAGAAGAGGAGGAGGAGGAAGAGGAGCACCAGGAGGAGGAGGAGGAGTAGGACCCAGAAGAGGAAGAAGAGGAGGAGGAGGAGGAGGAGGAGGACCCATAAGAGGAGGAGGAGGAAGAGGAGGAGGAGGAGGAGGGCTAGGGTGGGGGGGGGGGGCGGGTCGGCTGTTGGTCTTGCCCTACAAGAGCTGACAGTCTCATTTAGGGGCAGTGAGCCGTGAAGCGTGGCTCTGCCGGTGATCAACAATATATACGGTCAGTCTAGCGACCCGCCCCGCCGCACGCACGCACTCCACCTCACTCACTCACTCACTCACTCACTCACCGTATACTCATTCACTCACTCGCTTATTCATTCAATTACTCACTTATTAGCGCTGACATTTGCCCAGACTCATTTTTTTTCTTTTTTCCATTTCGCTTTTCTGAATTTCCAACAGTATCTACCTCACTCACTCACTCACTCACTCACTCACCCACTCACCCACTCACTCACTCACTCACTCACTCACCCACTCACCCACTCACTCACTCACTCACTCACTCACTCACTCACTCACTCACTCACTCACTCACGTATTATCCTCACCACTTGTATTCCATGATTTTTTTTTATTTATTCACTAATTTACTCATCCTTCACTCACTCACTCACTCACTGCTCAAGTTTTCCAACGATTCATTCTTATCCTTCTCCCTCCTTCTCTCCCTCTCCCTTTCTCTCTCTCTCTCTCTCTCTTTCACTCCTCTTAACTAATTTTACCCACGCATCCTCTCTCTTCCATTCCTTTCTCCTCCTCCTCCTCCTCCTCCTCCTCCTCCTCTTCCTATTCTTTCTCCTTTACCTGTTTCTTCCTTATGCATAATTAACCTGAGATTCACCTGCAGAAATTACCTTTGTGTGTGTGTGTGTGTGTGTGTGTGTGTGTGTGTTTGTTTGTTTGTGTGTGTGTGTGTGCGTGCGTGTGTTTTTAATTGTTTTTGTTTTGTTGTTTGTTATTGTTTTGAGGTTACGTTGTTTTCTTCTTTTGTTTTTTTGTTTCGGAGCTGTTGTTGTTGTTTTTTTGGAAATGAAAAAAATGTAATTATGATTTTTGGAGATTAAAGAAAAAAGAAAAAGAGAAAAAAGGAAGGAAAAGAGTCTGCCACGCATTCCATAACCTTCTTCCTCCTTCTCCTCCTCCTCCTCCTCTTCCACTTCGTTTTCTTCTTCGTTTTCTTCTTATTTCATTTTCTTTTTCTTTTGTCTTCCTCTTTATCTTGCTTTTAGTCTCCTCCTCCTCCTCCTCTTCTTTTTCTTCCTTTTCCTTCTCCTCCTCTTCTTTTTCTTCCATCTCCTCCTCCTCTTCCTCTTTCCCATTCCTCTTCATCATGATTTGTGTCTTCTACTTTTCTTCCTCCCCTTCTTCTTCCTCTTCTTTTCCTTCTCATCTTTTCCTCCTCCTCCTCCTCCTCCTCCATCGTCATCACCAACCAACCATACACTCTGACAAACAAAACAACAACAACAACAACAACAACAACAAAAACAAGAGCCCAAATAAATGTCTTCCTTTGCCTTTCCTTAGAACAGGTAATTGGCAGACAGGTGCGCCGTTTACCTCCCTTTCTTTCCTCCCTTTCCTTCTCTCCCTTTTCCTTCTCCCTTTCTTCCCATTCCCTTGCTTTTCCTTCCTCTCCTCATTCTCTCTTTCCTCCATTTCCTCTCCGCTTCCTCCCTTTTCCTTCTTTTTCCTCCCTTTCCCTTCTCAATTTTCTCTCCTTTTTTTCCTTCCTTCCTTCCTTTCCTTCCTCCCTCCCTTTATTATCTCCTTTCCCTCCCTTTCCTCCCTCCCTTTCCTCCCTTTCTCAATCCACTCCTCTATATATCCTTACTGTGTGTGTGTGTGTGCGTGTGTGTGTGTGTGTGTGTCCCTCCCTCCACAGGTAAGCATATAATTAGCGGAGGAAAGGTAACTGAAAGGATTAGTGGAACATATTTGCATCATGGGGACGGAAGGGGGAGGGAGGAAGGAAGGGAGAGAGGGAGGAAGGGAGAAAGAAAGAAGTAATTGGGCAAAGAAAAAGAAAGGAAAGGAAGGATGGATGAATGGATGGAAGGAAGGAAGGAGGGAAAAAGAGAGAGAGGGAGAGAGAAGTAATTAAGAAAGGAAGAAGGGAGGGAAAGTAAGAATGGAGGGAGAGAAGAAAACGGAGAAAGAAGAAGAGAGGAAAAGGAAGGAAAGTAGAAACGGATGGTAGGAGGGAGAGAAACAAAGGGAGAGAGAGAGAGAGAGAGATGGAGGGAAGAAGAGAAGTAATTCAGGAGAGAAGAAGGGAGGGAAAGAGAGGAAAGTAGAAATGGAGGGAAGGAAGAAAGGAAAAAGAGGAGGATTTGAGGAAGGGAAGGAGAGGAGGATTTAGGCATTGAATAAGGGAAGGGATAGAAGGAAAAATTTATATATGAAGAGATAAGAAAAATAAGATAAAAACAATAAGCCAAAAAGAAAGAAAATGATAACTAAGAACAAAACAAAAAAACAGCAACAAAAACAACAGAAAAAAAAGAAAAAGAGAGGGAGAGAAAGAAGGAAGGAGATAAAGAGAAAGGAGCGGATGGAGGGAGGGAGAGAAAGTAGAAATGGAAAGTGGAAGGCAGAGAAAAAGAAAAGGATGGAGGAAATCAAAACAATGCCTAAGAAAAGAGAAAATTAAAACAACTAAAAATAAAAAAAGAAAGAAAGAAAAGAAGAAAAGTCGGAATCTTAAAACCAAAAAAAAAAAGAAAACCAAAAATGAAGAAAACGCTAACTAAAGAAAAACAAAAACACAACGAAACAAAACAAGAAACAACATCAAAAACAACACAAAACAAAAACAAAAAAATAAAACAAAAGTGCATCACGAGTCTTATTCCGTTCTCAAAAACCTTCACCAAAAAATCCAGAAAGTGTTGTCAGGTCCGGTTAAGAGAGAGAGAGAGAGAGAGAGAGAGAGAGAGAGAGAGAGAGAGTGAGAGGGAAATCCAGGAATCTTTTGGTGTTGAAAAATGTAAAGAGAAATGAATGAAAGGGGGAAAAAATGAAAAAAAAAAAAACGAAGGCGAACACACACACACACACACACAAAAAAAAAAAAAAAACATACAGATTTTGGACGGACGTATGGTGGCTTGTGGCGAGGAATATTCTTTTTTTTCCTCTTATTTTCCTTTTTCCTTTTCGTTTTTTTTTTTTTTGTGTGTGTGTATTTTTTTCCTTCCTTTTCTTGTTTGACGTTTGATGTGAGTGTGTGCATGACGGAGTGGCGTGTGGGGGGGAGGGGGAGGAGGGGTGGAGGGAGGGGGGGAGTGAGTGAGGGTGTGTATGGGGGGGGAAGGGGAGTGTGAGCGGGGCCGGTGTGGGATGGTGTGTGTGTGTGTGTGTGTATGTGAAAGAACCATAAACAGACAGATAGATAAACAGACAGATAGATTGATAGATAAACAGACAGACAGACAGATAGACATACGTGCATACATTACATACGAGCAAACACATGTGGGAAATCGTGCACAACTCGGCGATGATGTCTTGAAAAATCGGAGTGCTTCGGTGGGGCACATACATACATACTTACATACATACATAGATACATACATACATAAAAACAGACATAAAGCTAATTGTAATTGTAATATTCTTTTTTTTCTCATTTTTCTTTTCTTTTTTGTTTCTTTTTATGTGTGTTTTTCATCACTCAGCCACCGCCTTCACATACACACATACATACATACATACATACATACATACATACATACATACATAAAAACAGACATAAAGCTAATTGTAATTGTAATATTCTGTTTTTCTATTATTTTCCTTTTCTTTTTCGTTTTTTTGTGTGTGTTTATTTTTCACCACTCAGCCACCGTTTTCACATACATACACACATACATACATACACACATACATATATACATACATACATACATAAAAACAGACAGAAAGCTAACTGTAATATTTAAGCAAAAGAAAAATATATTAGTTTGGCCACCTCTCCTCCCGTAATTGACCCCTCCTTCGGCCACCTCTTCGGATTCTCTACAGGAGCAGCGAGTAGCGGGCTTTTTTTTATTTTATTATTGTTTCCTTTTTTTGTGCCCTTGTGCTGTCTCCTTGTAAAAAAAATATTAAAAAAAAACGCCGTCTCCAACATCAAAACCACCACCAACACCACCATCACCACCACTGCCAACCACCAACACCAACAACATCAACACCACCTACACCACCACCACCAACACCACCACCACCACTACCAACCACCAACACCAACAACATCAACACCAACAACATCAACACCACCAACACCACCACCACCAACACCACCACCACCACCACCAACCACCAACACCAACAACATCAACACCAACAACATCAACACCACCACCACCACCACCACCATCACCACCACTACCAACCACCAACACCAACAACATCAACACCACCAACAACAACTCCACCAACACCACCATCAACACCGCCACCACCACCAACAACAACTCCACCATCACCAACATCAACACCACCACCACCAACAACAACAACAACACCACCTCCAACATCAACACCGCTCATCTCACCTGTATTCCCACACCTGTTCCGGCCGGTTATTAAGACAGTAAACCAGCGATGTTCCGGCCAGGTAAAGGTTGGGAGCGGTGAGGCGAACTGCAATAAGCCCAGGGGGGGAGGGGGAAGAAGGATATAACAACAGTAACAACAACAACAAAATCATCAACAACAACAACAACAACAACAACAACAACAACAACAACAAAATCATCAACCACACATCATTAAAAATATCATAACACTAACAATAACAACAAGAAGAACGACAACAACTATAGGCTTTTGAGAGCTTTTAATATCGATGTAAACAAAATCTTGAATAAAAGAATGAATATTGGGCGTAAATACCAATACAAAAAAAATCAACAGAAAATTTAAGTCATGAAATGAAAAAAAAGGAGGAAAAGAAGAAAAAGAGAAAAAAATATATCAACGAAACTTTACAAGCATTTAATAATAATACACAAAAAATATTAGTGGCATCAACGACATCTGCAGAAAAAATATAATTACTGAAAGAAACAAAAGGAGAAAAAAATGGATTAATATATGAAACAAAAGAAGATTACCAGCCTTTAATGAGGGTAAAAAAAAAAAAAGTTACCTTCGAAGATATCAAGAAAAAAAAAGCTGAGAAAAATAAGAAGAAAAAGAAAATGGATAAATAAAAACTAATATACATCAAGAAAAGCTCACAAACGGTAAAACAAATCAAAACAAAAAAGAAAAACAGCAACAAAAACAACAAACTCCCTCAAGACCAGGCCTAACAACAGCTTGTGAAAGAATGTTCCAAAACAAATTATAACAAGAAAACAATTTGGAGAGGTGAGGGAAGGAGGAGGAGGAGGAGGAGGGAGGAGGAGGAAGGAAAAAAAAGGGAGAGGAACTTGATATGCCCGTGGTGGTGATGGTGGGGGTCAGGAGGAGGAGGGAGAGGAGGAGGAGGAGGAGGAGGAGGAGGAGGAGGAGGAGGAGGTAGGTAGGAAGATGGTGAATGGGAAAGGAGGTTAACCCGATGGAGGAGAAACAGGTGGGAGAATGGAGGAGGAGGAGGAGGAGGAGGAGGAGGAGGAGGAGGAGGAGGAGGAGGAGATAGTAAGAAGGTGAATGAGATAGTATAGGAGAAGCGATGGAGGAGAAAAAGGTGAGAGAAAAAAGGAGGAGGAGGAGGAGGAGGAGGAGGAGGAGGAGGAGGGAAGAAAGGGAGGAAGGTTAAGTGAGGGAGAAGAAGGAGAATAAAAGTGTGTTGAAGCAGAAGAGGAAGGAAGGAAGGGAGGAAAAAAGGGATTATTGAAAGCGGCGAAGGAGGAGGAGGAGGAAGAAGAAGAAGAAGAAGAAGAAGAGAAGGAAGATGAGGAGGAAGAAGAAGAAGAAGAAGAAGAAGAGAAGGAAGATGAGGAGGAGGAAGAAGAAGAAGAAGAAGAAGAAGAGAAGGAAGAGGAGGAGGAGGAAGAAGAAGAAGAAGAAGAGAAGGAAGATGAGGAGGAGGAAGAAGAAGAAGAAGAAGAGAAGGAAGATGAGGAGGAGGAAGAAAACATGAACAAGAAAAAGAAGAAAAGAGAAAAAGAAGGAGAAGAAGAAAGAAGAAAAGGAGGAAAAGAAAAACGAGAGAGATGATGAAGACGGAAAAGAAGAAGAAAGGAAGAAAGAACAGAATAACAAGCAAAAATAACAACAAGACGATGAAAAAAGAGAAAAAGAGAAAAAAGAAGAAGAATAAGAAGAAGAAGAGAAGAGTTGAATAAGAAAAAATAAAAGAAAGAAGAAGAAGAGAGAGAGAGAGAGAGAGAGAGAGACAGGCCCGCCCCGCCCCTCCGCCAGCTTGCATAGTAATGGCTTGCATAGGACACAAGAGTCAGTCTAGTGTGGAATAGATCAAGACAGCTCCTCCTCCTCCTCCTCCTCCTCCTCCTCCTCCTCCTCCTCTCCTCCTCTTATTCCTTCTCCTCCATTCCTTCACCTCCCTTCCTTCTTCTCTTTCTCATTTTCTTTCTTTCCATCCTTCTCCTCCTCCTCCTCCTCCTTCTCCTCCTCCTCCTCCTCCTCCTCCTCCTCCTCCTCCTCCTCCTCCTCTTATTCCTTCTCCTCCATTCCTTCACTTCTCTTCCTTCTTCTCTTTCTCATTTTCTTTCTCTCTTTCCATCCTTCTCCTCCTCCTCCTCCTCCTCCTCTCCTCCTCTTATTCCTTCTCCTCCATTCCTTCACCTCACTTCCTTCTTTTTCTCTTTTTCTTTCTCTCTTTCCATCCTTCTCCTCCTCCTCCTCCTCCTCCTGTTTCTTCCCTTTCTTCTTTTGTTCTTCCTTCTCCTCTACCTTCTCCTCCTCCTCTTATTCTTTTTCTCCTCCTCCTCCTCCTCCTCCTATTCCTCTTCCTCCATTCCTTCACCTCCCTTCCTTCTTTTTCTCTTTTTCTTTCTCTCTTTCCATCCTTCTCCTCCTCCTTCTCTTTCTTTTGGCCTTCCTTCCCCTCTTCCTTCTCCTCCTCCTCTTATTCTTTGGTTCTTTCTCCATTCTTTCTCCTCCATCTTTTCCTCCTTCTCCTTTCCTCTAGTCTTCTTTCTTCTTCATTCTTTCCTCCTTCTTCTCTTCCTTCTCCTCCTCCTCCTCCTCCTCCTCCTCCATTCCTTGATCCCTCCACGCCTTCCTCTTTCCTCCCTCCTCTCTCCTCTTGTCTTCCTATCCTCCTCTTTGCGAATGGGAGAGGAGAGAGAAAGGAGGAGAGAAGAAGGAGGGAGTGCTCAGAGATGGAGGAAAGGGTTAATGAGATGGTAGAGGAGGAGGAGGAGGAGGAGGAGGAGGAGGAGGAGGAAATACATAACAAGAGCAAAAAAAGAACAAAAAAAAAACATAAATAAAAAATAACAAGAATATTTATTTATTTTTAAGCGAAGACAAAAAAAAAAAGAAAACGATAAGAAAATGATAAGATAACTCTCTCTCTCTCTCTCTCTCTCTCTCTCTCTCTCTCTCTCTCTCTCTCTCTCTCTCTCTCTCTCTCTCTCTCTACAGGTCTTTCTCTCCCTTTATTTCTCTCTATTTATTTATCTATCTATCCATCTATCTATCAGTGTGTCTTTCTGTCTATTTATCTATCTATCTATCTATCTGTATATATAATGCACTACTTTATTATCATTATCTATTATCTATTATTATTATTATTATTATTATTATTATTATTATTATTATTATTATTATTATTATTATTATTATTATTATTATTATTATTATTATTTTTATCATCATTACCATCATTTCATTTGTTATCATTATTATTGTATTCATTCTGTACTTACTCTGTCCCCTTCACCTCCACCAACACCACTAACACCACCACTAACACCACTAACACACCTTTCTCCTCATCACCAGCACCACTACCACCACCAGCACCACTAACACACCCCTCTCTCTCTCTCTCCCACCCAGGTCATAGCGGCGTGAACCAGCTGGGCGGAGTGTTCGTCTCTGGCCGGCCCCTCCCAGACACCACCCGCCAGAAGATCATCGAGCTCGCTCACTCCGGCGCGCGCCCCTGCGACATCTCCCGAATTCTCCAGGTGTCCAACGGCTGCGTCTCCAAGATTCTCGGCAGGTGAGGGGAGGGAGTCACACACACACACACACACACACACACACTGAGACAAAGGTACACACAGCCCTTCCAAAACGCACACGGAGACCCTATTCAGAACACGTACACAAACCCACAAAAACGCACACAACCACACACAAATAGAAATACACACAAATTTAGGTGCACACAAACATTGGTCGTTCACATACACACGTACACACACATACACACACAGATGTAAGAATTGATACACACACAGTGGTATACACAGAAACACAAAAGACACACACACAGATACACACACACACACACACACACACACACACACACCACCCCTCCAACTCCTCCTCACCCCCCATTCTAACCGCCCTCACCCCCCCACCCCCCTTCTTCGCCCCCATTTCCAGGTACTATGAGACGGGTTCCATTCGGCCGCGCGCCATCGGGGGTTCGAAGCCGCGGGTGGCGACGCAGGAAGTGGTGGCCCGCATCGCGCAGTTCAAGCGGGAGTGTCCGTCGATCTTCGCCTGGGAGATCCGCGACCGTCTGCTGTCCGAGGGCGTGTGCTCCGCCGACAACATCCCCAGCGTGAGTACCGACGGAGGGGGCCGGGTTACTGTCGAAGGTGAACTATGCTTTGGTGTTCTTTGTATTTCGTTATGTTATTGACGAAGGGGGACTATGCTAAAAGAGTCTGTTGGTGTTTCTTCTTTTTTTAGTGTTACTGACGAAGGGGAACTATCCTTAGTGTTTTTTATTTTTATTTTATTCCTTAGTGTTATTGACGAAGGGGAACTATGCTAAATGAGTCTTTCTTTTCTTTTTTTATTTTCTTAGTGTTACCGACGAAGGGGAACTATCCTTAGAGTGTTTTTATTTTTATTTTATTCCTTAGTGTTATTGACGAAGGGGAACTATGCTAAATGAGTCTTTCTTTTTTTTCTTTTCTTTTCTTAGTGTTATTGAAGAAGGGGGGCTATGCTAAGAGTGGTTACTTAGTGTGTGTGTTATCGTAATGGTATTTTTTTTGTTTAACCTAATATTCCCTTAATTAAATATACCGTAGCATTTCCAAAGAGTGTTCAGTACCCTTCCCTTCCATCTCCTTTCCCTTCCTTCCCTTTCACCCACACGTACCCCATCCTTCTCCCCCCCAAAAAAAAGAAAAAAAACTCACTCCACCCCTTCTTCCCCACCACACACACACATCCCCCCTACCTCCCCCTCCTCCTCCCCTCCCCCTCACTCACAACCATCGCGTGCCAGGGACAAAATAATGAGTCCGGCAGCGTCAGGAGGGGCGGCGCGGCGAGATCCTAATCTGTCCCGGAGATAGCGAGGGGAGGAGTCGCCTGGCGCGGGGTCGAGTTACGGCGCTGACGGGAACGGATAAAAATGATAAAAAAAGAAGATAAATAAAAGAATAAAAGGAAAAGGAGAGACAAATAGAGGGGGATAAACAGTTGCGGGCACTGATAAAAATGATAAAAAATGAAGATAAATAAAACAAAAAAGAAAATGAGAGACAAATAGAGGAGGTATAAACAGTTGCGAATGAGGGTTTATTAGTAAGGGTGATAAAGGAGATGAAAAAGTAGAGATAAAGGATAAATGAAAAGGCAAGACAGAAAATAGGAAAAAATAAGTGAATTAGGGTTTTGTTAATGAGGGATTGTGTTTAAGAGGAATTGAGGGAGAGGAGAAAGAGGAATTGATGAAGGGGAATAGAGAGAGAGAGAGAGAGAATAGGCAGAGAGGAACAGAGGAAAAGGAGGGAGAGAGAAAAGAGAGAAAGAGCAAAGAGAAGGGAGAGTAGGTTAGAAAAGAAAGAGAAGGGGAAGAGGAAAAAGACGGAGAGTGAGGTGGAAGAAAATGGGGAGGAATAAAGAGAGAAAAAAAAAACGAGAAGAAAAAGGAGAAGGAGAGAAAGAGAAAGAGAGAGAAGGCGAGGGAGGGAGGGAGGAGGAGGTGAGGCAAAGGTAGAGAGGGTCGTGTTACCTGAGGAAGCCCCAGGTAAGGACGAAGAAGTGTGTGGTGAAAGAGGAGGAGGAGGAGGGGGAGGGGGAGGGGGAGGGGGAGGGGGGTCAGGTTACCTCAAGGACATAAAAAAGGACACAGCGAGGAATGTCAAGAATTTTATTAATCGTGGTGTGAATTTTTTTATTTTTATTATTTTTTTTGTTATAAGTTTGATATTTTTTGTCTTGATTTTTTTTTTGTATTTTAGTTTTGTTGTTGTTGTTGTTGTTGTTCTTCTTCTTCTTCTTCCTCTTCTTCTTCTTCTTCTTCTTCTTCTTCTTCTTCTTCTTCTTCTTCTTCTCTTTTCATTCTTCTTTTTCTTCTTCCTCTTCTTCTTTCTTTCTTCCTTCCTTCCTTCCTTCCTTCCTTCCTTCCTCCCTCCTTCCTTCCTTCCTTCCTTCCTTCCTTCCTTCCCTCCTTCCTTCCTTCCTTTCTTCCTTTTCCTATTATTTTATTGTTGAAAGTGAATCAATTTAAAAAAGAAATTACCGAGAGAGAGAGAGAGGGGGAGAGGGGGGGGGGCAGCGGTCAACGGGGTGTACCAACATGGCGGCCAACCACCCATTGTTTTGTTGTCACTATGTAAGGTGAACCCACAGGTAATCGGATCTCTCTCTCTCTCTCTCTCTCTCTCTCTCTCTGATTCGGTTTTTTTCTGTCTTTTTATTTTTCTTTGGTTCCTCCTCCTCCTCCTCCTCCTCCTCCTAATCTGTTTACTCCTACGAAGAGCTTGTCATTGTCTGTTTGTCCAAGAAGTGTTACCAAGGAGAAGAGTAACCTCCTCCTCCTCCTCCTCCTCTTCTTCCTCTTCTTCTTTCCCTCCACTTTGCCGGACCAGCCCAATATAGCATGATTAGCCACGCCCCTCCTCCTCCTCCTCCTCCTCCTCCTCCTCCACTTCTTCCTCCTCCTCGTCCAGTCCACTCTTCTCCCTCGCCCCTCCTCTTTCTACCTCTCCTCTCACCACCGACCTCCTCCTCCTCCTCCTTCTCCTCCTCCTTTCTTAGCCAATGAGCGCGCAGTGAACCGAGTAGCGCCCCGCCCGCCGCCGCTCCGCTGGTGGTGATGGTGGTGGTGGTGGTGATGGTGGTGATGGTGGTGGTGAGCATAATTATAAGACCGAGGTACTTCTAATCCTATATAAGTCTCCTTGCGTGGGATCAGATCCTATATAACCTGCTGGCAAGGGTTTGAATCCCATCCTCGTCGAGTTTGTGGAGTCCGATCCTGTTTGCGTGGCTACAGGATTGGAGTACGAAGTGTGACCTCTGGGTTAAGGGATCGAGTACTGAGATGGGGAGGAAAAGAAGGGGATTGGATTGTTTATAAGAGGGTTCTGGTGGTGGTGATGGTGGTGGTGATGGTGATGGTGGTGGTGGTGGTGGTGGTGATGGTGGTGGTGTCTAAAGTTGTATAAGTGAGGTAATTAGGTTTGGTATATGGGTTACTACTACTACTACTACTACTACTACTACTACTACTTCTACTACTACTGCTACTACTACTACTACATAGACATACTTAAAGGAAATTGAACTTCTGGCAACTACCACCACCACCACCACCACCACCAAAAAACCACAACCGTAAAAGGAAACTAACCACGACAACTTATTCTCCTCCTCCTCCTCCTCTTCCTTCTCCTTCTCCTCTTCTTTTCTTCCTCTTCTTTTCATTCTTCTTTGTCTTTCTTTTCCTGTTGTTTTTTCTTTCTACTTTTTTCTCCTTTTGTTCCTCCTCTTCCTCCTCCTCCTCTTTCTCATTTTCTTTCTCTTCTCTTTTCTTCCTATCTTCTTCATTATCATCATCATCAGAGAGAGAGAGAGAGAGAGAGAGAGAGAGAGAGAGAGAAGGGGGGGTAAGGGGGACGCCCACAAAGCAGGTCAATCAGAGGGACAGAGACCTCGGCCATTACGTTGCTCAGTGACGGGAGACGGAGGGAGAGAGGGAGAGGGAAGGGGAGGGAGGGAAGGAAGAGGGAGAGAGAGAGGAAGGGAAGAGGAGGGGAAGGATAGGAGGAAAAGAGGAAGGGAGGGAGGAAAAGAGGGTGGAAAGGAAGGGGGAGAGAGATGGAGGGAAAAAAAGAAGGGAAAGATGAAGGGAGGGAGGGAGAGAGGAAGGGGAAGGAAGGGCGGAAAGTAAGAGATAGGAAAGGAGGTGAAGAGTAAATATCAGGAAGAAGAGAGGAAGGGAGGAAGAAAAGGAGAGAAGGAGAGAGAAGGAGGAAAGTGAGTAAGGGATGGAATAGGTGAAGGAAGGGAAGGAGGGAGAGAAAGGGAGGTAGTGAGGGGGGAAACGAAAGGAAGGGAGAGAACGAAACGAAAGAAAGGGAAAGAAGGGAGAGGAAACGAAAGAAAGGGAGAGAAGGAGAGAGAAGGAGGAAAGTGAGTAAGGAATGAATAGGTGAAGGAAGGAAGGAAGGAAGGAAGGAAAGGGAGACGAAGGGAGGAGGGAGAGAAAGGGAGGTAGTGAGGGAGGAAACGAAAGGAAGGAAAGAGAGAGAGAGAGAGGAAGGAAGGGAGAAGAGTAACTAGGTAAGAAGGAAGGGAGGAAAGGAAGGGAGAGGAGAGAGAGAAGAGAAGGAAGGAGGGAGGGAGAGGGAAAGAATTTTCAGGGAGAGCAAAAAAAAAAAAAATTCGGCTTCTGACTAAAACCTGTTACAGTCTCTCTCTCTCTCTCTCTCTCTCTCTCTCTCTCTCTCTCTCTCTCTCGCCGCGGTAATAAGAGTTATAATAAAATAGTTTCCGATCTGTGTGTGTGTTCGTGTGTGCGTGACTTTGGCGACATGTTTGGAACGCGTCGCAAAGAGGTCTTCAATTATACGAGATTATCGACGATTATCAGAAAGGGGAAGGGAGGATCAAAAGGAGGAGGAGGAAGAGGAGGAGGAGGAGAGGAAGAGGAGGAGGAGGAGGATGAAAAAAGTGTCAAATCTTTTCGTATTTAATAAAAGCTCTTGAGGTCGACGGGACTGACTCTCTCTCTCTCTCTCTCTCTCTCTCTCTCTCTCTATCTATCTATATTTTCCTTCTTTTTATTCATCTTTTCCCGGTACTTCTTCCTCCTCTTATTGTTCTTCCTCTTCCTCCTCCTCCTCCTCCTCCTTCTCCTCCTCCGCGTAAGATGAAAAGTCAAAGAAGATTTCAATATTGGCAGGAGGAATATTGCACTCGTTTTCCAATATTGTTTTTGTTCGTTTTCTCTTTGTTTTTTTTCTGAAGGCAGACTTTTTTTTTTTTCGAAGGGGGGAAGGAAGAAGGTGAAAAGGAGGAGGAGGAGGAGGAGGAGGAGGAGGAGGAGGAGGAAGGGGGGTTTTGGAGATGTTGACGTCAGGTGGAGGTTTTCTTTGTGTGTGTGTGTGTGTGTGTGTGTGTGTGTGTGTGTGTGTGTGTGTGTGTGTGTGTGTGTGTGTGTGTGTGTACGGGTGTTTTTTATGTTTTTCTTTCCTTTTCATGTTTTGTTTCGTTGTCTTCCTCCTCCTCTTCTTCTTCCTCCTCCTCCTCCTCCTCCTCCTTTTCTTTTGTTAGTTTTCTTGTAATTCTTCTTCTTCCTCCTCCTCCTCTTCCTCTTCCTCCTCCATTTTCTCCTCCAACCTATCTCTTCAAACTCCATCTTCCTTTTCCCTTTCATTTCCTCCTCCTCCTCCTCCTCCCAAACAAAGTCCCAAAAGACTGGAAACAAGCGAATGTAACTCCGATCTACAAAAAGGGAGACAAAAGCGTGGCCCTAAACTACAGACCAATCAGCCTGACCTCAGTGGCGGGAAAAATCCTCGAGAAGATCATCAGAGACAAACTCGTTAGGTTCCTTGAAGACAACAACATCATTTCCGATGCTGAGCACGGTTTCAGGAACAAGCGCTCATGCTTAACCAATTTATTGGACTTCTTCCAAGGTATCTATGAAAACTGGGATAATCATATCCCCAGCGATGTTATATATCTAGACTTTCAGAAAGCCTTTGACAAAGTGCCGCATGAAAGACTCCTCAAGAAACTCAAGTCGGCGGGATTAGGCGGCAATCTGACAGCGTGGATCAAGGACTGGCTCACTGAAAGAAAACAACGAGTTGTACTCAACGGACAGGCCTCCGAGTGGCTCCCGGTCACAAGTGGAGTGCCACAGGGGTCAGTGCTGGGACCCATACTTTTCATCATATATATCAACGACCTAGAACTAGGATTGAAATCCAATCTTTCAAAATTTGCCGACGACACAAAGGTGGGTGGGAAGGCCCTCACAACAACAGACTGCAAAATTATCCAGAGAGGCCTGGACCAGATCACTCGGTGGTCAGAAACATGGCAGATGTCCTTCAACACTGCCAAATGTAAAGTAATGCATATCGGATCCAGAAACAGCAACCACACATACCACATGGGTGGCGAACCACTACATGTTGTGCAAGAGGAAAGAGACCTCGGGGTCACCATCAGCAGTGACTTGAAACAAACAAAACACTGCAAGTCCGCCTGTAAGAAAGCCAATACAATGCTTGGGTTCATATCGAGGAACTTCGAATACAAGACGCCGGGAGTTATGTTATCCTTGTACAATTCGCTGGTAAGGCCCCACCTGGAATACGCCGTGCAATTCTGGTCTCCTAATTACAGGAAAGACATTGAATTACTTGAGAGAGTACAGCGCCGCGCCACGAAGATGATACCATCACTGAGGACGAAGCCCTATGAAGAGCGACTCGAGCGACTCAACCTCTTCACGTTGGAAAAGAGACGACTGCGGGGAGACATGATACAAGTCTTTAAGTACCTGAACAAGCTCAGCAACGTTGATCACTCCAAACTCTTCACGCTACAAACCAACCTGAGAACAAGAAACAACGGAAAAACAATTCAAGCAAAGCGATGCAATACCGACATCGGCAGGAGTTATTTCTCGAATAGAGTTGTTCGCCATTGGAACAGCCTTCCTGCAGAAGTGGTTAGCGCAGAGACCATCAACTCCTTCAAGAAACGCATTGATCGCCACTTTGCTGCATCGGGAGTGAACTGAACGTTCCCAAGAGTAGGTACACAAGTGCTTTAATCCTTCCCTGCAAGCCACTCCTATGGCAAATGGATTGATTGAATCACTGAACGCAGGCAGCCTAGTAATGAGCCAACAGGCTTTCTGCTGCCTGCTAGTCCATGTTTTCATGTTTCCTCCTCCTCCTCCTCCTCCTCCTCCTCCTCCTCCTCTTCATCTTCTTTGTCTTCCACTTCAAAAGCATGAGACGAAGCAGTAGAAATATCAATAGGCGTTTTTTTCTAATACCGAACAAAGTCATTCGTCACTACAACAACCTTCCCGCAGAATTAATTAGTGCAAAAAACAACTAAGACTTAACCACAAAACCAACCAACCAACCTTATTATATATATACCCAAGTCCTTCTGTAGCCTGCTTTTCCTAGTTTCCATGTTTCCCTCGAGTCAGTGTATAGGGGTATCAAAGCCTCTCTGTAGGGGATCGGAACCTATTCAAATAAGGTTGGATCCTGTTTCGTTGGTGTGCAGTTTTGATCCCTTGTATTGAGTGGTGGAGGAATGTTGGGTAATGAAGGAGGAGGAGGAGGAGGAGGAGGAGGAGGAGATGATGAATAAGAGGTGTAGTTCTATTGTTATTATTATTATTATTATTATTATTATTATTATTATTATTATTATTATTATTATTATTATTATTATTATTATTATTATTATTATTTCCACTGTTCCTGCCTCATTTTTCACTGTTTTTTCTTTGTTCTTTTTGTTTAATGTCCTTTTCTTCTTCTTCCTTCTCCTCCTCCCTTCCTTTCTCTCCCTTCTCCCTTTCCTTCCTCCCTTTCCATCCATTCATACCTCCCTTTCTCTTTCCTTCCTTCATATCCTTTTCTTTTCTTATTTTACTCCTCTTCTCTCCCTCTCTCCCTTTCCTTCATACCTTCCTTTCTCTCCCTCCTTCCTTCATCTCCTTTTCTTTCCTTATGCTAATCCTCTCCTTCTCTCCTCCAGGTCTCGTCCATTAACCGCGTCCTTAGAAACATCACCAACAAGGAGCAGGTGGGTGGGTCGCCTTCAGGAGCGGGGGGCGGCAACCCTTCGGCGGGGGGCGGCAGCGGAGGAACCATAGTGCCTGCGACGGGAGGTGGAGGAGGTGGAGGAGGAGGAGGTGGAAGCGGAGGAGGAGCTGGAGGAGGAGGGAACCAGACCATGGGCGTGGGCGGAGGGAATTCCACCCACAGTAGCAACGCCAGCACCCCCACGCCCTCCCTCACGCCCACGCAGGACCCGATGTACGATAAGCTGCGGTTGTTGAATGGTCCGAATTCGTGGTCTCGTGCGCAGTGGTGAGTAGCGGTTGTTGTAGTAGTAGTAGTAGTAGTAGTAGTAGTAGTAGTAGTAGTAGCTGGAAAGGGTAAGTAAGGGATGAAAGAAAGAAAGGAAGGAAGGAAGGAAGGAAGGAATAAGAATGATAAGAATTGGGAGAATGAGTGAAAGAAGGAATAGGAAGAAGAAAAAGGGAAGAGGAGGAGGAGGAGAAAGAGAAGAAAACGGAGAAGGAGGAGGAAAAGAAGAAAAAGATTAGAGGAGGAAGAGAAAACATGCACAAGTAGTAGTAGTAGTAGTAGTAGTAGTAGTCATTATAACCATTCCAACTCTACTTGTACGCCCAAACTCTCCATCCCTTCCCAGAACACCTTTCCCGTCCGATCCAATCCCTTTAAACAGGCTCGGATCCCTTTAAAAAAACATATACCTCCGCACACAAGCGATTCGATCCTCCATGACGACTCACTCCGATCCTCTTCTGTGTCGCCTTTGAAGCGTTTGTCATAAGAGGAATTTCCGCTTCACTTATTTGCGCAAAGAGTGGAAAAGAAGAAGAAAAAAAGAAAAAAAAGAAGAAAGCAAAAGAAGACAAAAAAGAAGACAGGTAAAAAAAAGGTCAAAAAGAAGGAAACGAAGACAAGTAAAAAAAAAAGAAGAAAAAAGAAGAATAGAAGAAGAAAAAGAAGAAAAGAAGAAGAAAAAGAAGAAAAGAAGAAGAAAAAGAAGAAAAGAAGAAGATCGCAATTCCTGGAGAGAAGAGACATATGATAGAGGAAAGAAAAGAGAGAGAGTTTCCACCTCACTTCCTTCCCTCCCGAGATATTTTTTTTCTTTTTTTCTTTTTTTCTTGATATCCAGTTTCTAAGAGTGACCTGACGTCTTCTTCTTCTTCTTCCTCTTCATCTTCTTCGTCTTCTATGTTCTCTTATTCCAACTTCTCTTCCACTTCTTCTTCTTCTTCTTCTTCTTCTCCCCTCGTTTCTTGTCCTTCCTCATGTTTTTTCTTATCCTATGGCGAGAGAGAGAAGTGTAAGAAAGGGCGTTATGTTTAACCAATAGTGAAAAGGGGGGAGGGGGCGAGGGAGACACAATACCCAGCCCCCCCTCCCTCCTTCTCCACCTACCCCCCCCCCTCCCCCCGCTGACCCCCCCACACGGAGCCTTACAAGCCCATCCGTGACCATTTCAGGCAACTTCTTTGGGGCTGATTAACTTCATCTCTCTCTCTCTCTCTCTCTCTCTCTCTCTCTCTCTCTCTCTCTCTTCTTCTATTATTATTTTCATTCTTTGAGATAGTACAGTAAACAGTACAGGAGGAGGAGGAAGAGGAAGAGGAAGAAGAAGAAAAAAGAAGAAGAAGAAGAAGAAGAAAGAAACAGAAGAAGAAAATAACAAAAACTCACAAACAAACAAAAGAAAGAAGAGGTAGAAGAAGTAGAAGAAGAAGGAGGAGAAGAAAAACAAGAATAAGAACAAGGAGAAAAAGAGGAAGAGGAAGAGGAAAACAGAGACAGAGAAAGAAAAAAACGAGAAAAAAACAAGTTAACCAAAAAACACATGTATTATACCTCACTACAACCACCCCCTCCTCCTCCTCCTCCTCCTCCTCCTCCTCTTCCTCCTCCTCCTCCTCCAGCATTCCTCAGTGTTGTTCCGCGAGGCTCAAAACAGTGGCCGCGCGCGTCAATATGTTATAAGGTTCCCGGAGTCACAGTGGGGCGTCTCCATGCTATACAAAGACCCTATTGAAGAGTGTCCCCTCCCATACCCAGCCCCCGTTCTCTCCTCTCTCTCTCTCTCTCTCTCTCTCTCTCTCTCTCTCTCTCTCTCTCTCTCTCTCTCTCTCTCTCTCTCTCTCTCTCTCTCTCTCTCTCTCTCTCTCTCTCTCTCTCTCTCTCTCTCTCTCTCTCTCTCTCTCTTCTCTCTCTCTCTCTCTCATCTCCTTTTCTCTTCTCCTCTCCTTCTCTTCTTCTCTTCTCTTTTCTTCACCTCTCACCTCTCCATCTCCCTTGATCCCTCTTCTTTCCCTCTCCTTTCCCTTTCTCTCTAACTCTCTCCCTCTCTTTTCCTTCACCTTTCCTCCTTTCCCCTTCTCCCTCCTGCTCCTCCTCCTCCTCCTCCTCCTCCTTAAAACAATGTGTCCCCCGCTAGCCGCCCTTTGTCCCGCCTCGGTTCCACACACAAGCCTGATTAGAATGTTTGGACAGGAGCTGAAAAGGCGACAGAAGGTAAGAATAGGGAGGCGGAGGCAGGCTTGTTGTGTGGGGGAGAGGGAGGTGAGAGGGGGGGGGGGGGGCAAGGAAAGAAGGAAGGGGAAAGGTATAGTGTTGAAGAGGGGAAGGAAAGAAGGTTGATAATTATTGAGGAAACGAAATTGAGAGGAGAGGTGGGGAAGAGAGGAAAGGGAAGGGAATGGGGAGGCAGGCTTGTTGTGTTTGGGGAGGGAGAGGGAGGGAGGAGAGGGGATGGCAGATGAGAGGGGAAGAGATAGTGTTGAAGAGAGTAAGGAAAGCAGGCGGGATGGAAGAAGAGATTTAAATAAGAACATAAGAACCTAAGGAGTCTGCAAGAGGCTGGTGGTTCTGTACAAGGCAGCTCCTGTGAACCAAACCTCACCTAACAACACAGTCCATGAGTTTATCTAACCTGTTTTTAAATGGTACATATTTCATCTACCCGACCCCCTCTCTCCTCCTCCTCCTCTTCCTGTTCCTGTTTACTCCTGTTTCCCATCCTCCCTTGTTTCCCTTCCCTTCCCCTTCCATCCTTCCTAGTGTAATTTTCCCTCCTCCGCCTCCCCCTAATCCTCCTTCTCCTCCTCATCCATCTCCTCCTCCTCCTGCTCTTCCCTATCCACCTCCCTTCCCTCCCTTACCCTCTTCCTTACCCTCCTTCCTTCCTTCCTTCCTTCCTTCCTAATGTAACCTGTACCTTCCTACCACACCCCTCCTCCTCCTCCTCCTCCTCCTCCTCCCTTCCCTCCCCTACCCTCTTCCTTACCCTCCTTCCTTCCTTCCTTCCTTCCTTCCTTCCTAATGTAACCTGTACCTTCCTACCACACCCCTCCTCCTCCTCCTCCTCCTCTTCCTTAATTATCCGGATTGACTCCTCACCCACGTTACAAATTGCTCGGAGAAGTTTTCCGTGTGAATACGAAGACACTCGCTCACTCGCTCACTCTCTCTCACTCACTCACTCTCTCCATTTTTCTCTCCGCCAACCAACAATTTTCCTAATGCACCAACTGGAGATTAATAGCAAGAGGAAAATGGCGCCGGGGAAGTGAGAGAGAGAGAGAGAGAGAGAGAGAGAGAGAGAGAGAGAGAGAGAGAGAGAGAGAGAGGTATTTTCTTTCTCTCTCTCTCTCTCTCTCTCTCTCTCTCTCTCTCACTCTCTCTCTCTCTCTCTCTCTCTCTCTTTGTTGAATATTGTTTTATGTTTGTTTGTTTTTTCTTAACTTATTTATTTATTTATTTATTTTTCTTTCTCATTTTCTTCCTTTTTTTCTTTTCTTTTTTTTCTTTTTTTTTCTTCATCTTCATCATCATTCTTCCTGTTCTCCTCTTTGTTCTTCTTGTTCTTGTTCTTTTTCGTCCTCCTCCTCCTCCTCCTCCTCCTCCTCCTCCTCCATAATCTTCATATTTTCACGTGTCATTTTTATTTATATATATTTGTTTTTTCATTGCAAGAAATCCGACAACTTTTTGATGAGAGAGAGAGAGAGAGAGAGAGAGAGAGAGAGAGAGAGAGAGAGAGAGAGAGAGAGAGAGAGAGAGAGAGAGATTCTAGGAGACATATTTTCAAAAGTTTCTTCTTCCGCTGTCGCCCGCTCCTCCTCCTCTTCCTCCTCCTCCTCCTCTTCCAATCATCTTTCTCGTTCTCCTTTTTTCCTTTTCCTTCGCTTTTTCCTTCTCCTCATATTTTTACTGTTTATTTTCTTATGTTTTCCTTCCTTTCCTCATCTCCTTATTTTCTTTTCCTAATTCTTCTTTTCCCTTTCCTTCTCTTTCCTTTCCCTTTTATTTCTATGGTTATTCGGGTTTTTTTCATTTTTCATTCGCTGATTTTCCTTTTCTGTTCTCTTTTCTCTCTTCTTCCTCCTCCTCTTTTCCTAACTTCCCTCTTCTTTTCTAACTTCCTAACCTCTTTCCTAACTTCCCTCTTCTTCTTCCTCCTCTTTTCTTAACTTCCCTCTTCTTCTTCCTCCTCTTTTCTTAACTTCCCTCTTCTTCTTCCTCCTCTTTTCTTAACTTCCCTCTTCTTCTTCCTCCTCTTTTCTTAACTTCCCTCTTCTTCTTCCTCCTCTTTTCTTAACTTCCCTCTTCTTCTTCCTCCTCTTTTCTTAACTTCCCTCTTCTTCTTCCTCCTCTTTTCTTAACTTCCCTCTTCTTCTTCCTCCTCTTTTCTTAACTTCCCTCTTCTTCCTCCTCCTCTTTTCTTAACTTCCCTCTTCTTTTCTAACTTCCTAACCTCTTTCCTAACTTCCCTCTTCTTCTTCCTCTTCTTTTTTTAAACCATTGGCCCAGGGAGCTGCAGCGGGCTCTTAGGAGACTCGAACTGGGGTGATTCGTTAGCTGGAGACGCTGAGTGAGTGACGCTTAGCCAGGATCGACTTATCAGCGCCTGAGAAATGGTTCCCGTGACGCCCCAGATCCCGCGCTAATCACTTTACACGATTAGATCCTCTGTGAAACCTGGAGCCTTTCTTCTTATTAGCCGAGAGAGGAGGAGGAGGAGGAGGAGGAGGAGGAGGAGGGGGAAGGGATAAGGTTGGAAGTGTCGGAGATGGAAAGAAGAGGAGGAGGAGGAAGTGACTGAGAGAAGTGAGATAGAGAGAGGAAGGGAAGAAACATGGAAACATGGACTAGCAGGCAGCAGAAAGCCTGTTGGCTCATTACTAGGCTGCCTGCTTTCAGTGATTCAATCAATCCGTTTGCCACAGGAGTGGCTTGCAGGGAAGGATTAAAGCACTTGTGTACCTACTCTTGGGAACGTTCAGTTCACTCCCGATGCAGCAAAGTGGCGATCAATGCGTTTCTTGAAGGTTGATGGTCTGCGCTAACCACTTCTGCAGGAGGCTGTTCGAAGTGGCGATCAACTCTGTTCGAGAAATAACTCCTGCCGATGTCGGTATTGCATCGCTTTGGCAGATTGTTTTTCCGTTGTTTCTTGTTCTCAGGTTAGTTTGTAGCGTGAAAGTTTGGGTGAGTCAACGTTGCTGAAGCTTGTTCAGGTACTTAAGGAGCTTGTATCATGTCCCCGCAGGCGTCTCTTTTCAACGTGAAGAGTTAGTCGCTCGAGTCGTTCTTCATAGGGCTTCGTCTCAGTGATGGTATCATCCTTCGGCGCAGCGCTGCTCTCTCAGGTAATTCAATGTCTTTCCTGTAATTAGGAGACCAGAATTGCACGGCGTATTCCAGGTGGGGCCTTACCAGCGAATTGTACAAAAGGATAACATAACTCCCGGCGTCTTGTGATTCAGGGGTTCCTCGATATGAACCGCTGTATTGGCTTTCTTACGAGCGGACTTGCAGTGTTTTGTTTGTTTCAGTCACTGCTGATGTTGACCGAGGTCTCTTTCCTCTTGCACAACATGTAGTGGTTCCTTTTACCATGTGGTATGTCATGGTTACTGTTCCTGGATCCATTATGCATTACTTTACATTTGGCAGCAGTGTTGAAGGACATCTGCCATTTTTCTAACCACCAAGTGATCTGTCAGGTCTCTCTGGATAATTTCATAGTCTGTTGCCGTCGTGGAGGCCTTCCACCCACCTTTGTGTCGTCGGCAAATTTTGAAAGATTAGATTTCAATCCTGGTTCTAGGTCGTTGATATATATGATGAAAGTATGTATGGGTCCTAGCACTGACCCCTGTGGCACTAACTTTGTGACCGGGGAGCCACTGAGGTCTATCCGTTGAGTACAACTCTGTTGTTTTCTTCCAGTGAGCCAGTCCTTGATCCACGCTGTCAGATTTCGCCGCCTAATCCCGCCGACTTAAGTTTCTTGAGGAGTCTTTTCAGTGGTACTTTGTCAGCAAGGCTTTCTGAAAGTCTAGGATATAGCAACATCGTTGGGGATATGATTATCCCAGCGTTTTCATAGATACCTGTGGAAGAAGTCCAATAAATTGGTTACATGAGCGCTTGTTCCTGAAACGTCTGTGCTGAGCATCGGAAATGATGTTGTTGTCTTCTAAGGAACCTAACGGAGTTTGTCTCTGATGATCTTCTCGAGGATTTTCCCGGCCACTGAGGTCAGGCTGATTGGTCTGTAGTTTAGGGCCACACTTTTGTCTCCTTTTTGTAGATCGGAGAGTTACATTCGCTTGTTTGCTTCCAGTCTTTGGGACTTTGTTTTGTTGTAGTGACAGATTGCTTAGATGGTGGTGAGTGGTTTGAGGATTTGCTGCTTGAGTTCCTTGAGCAGCCTGGGTGACAAGTCGTCGGGTCCGTGGATCAGAGAACTTGTTTTGTCTCGAGTTTGTCCTAGGTACTTTTTCACATCCTGTTCTTCGATTGTACCATATTTTAGGGGAGTGATTCCCATCGTAGGGTAGGGCTCTCTCAGGGACTGGTATTCTCGACCGTGAACACAGACGCGAAGTTTCTGTTTAAGATTTCGACCATTTGTCTACTGTCCTGTGTTAGTACGTCACTTTCATCTTTTTTAGGGACCGATATTGCATTTTGTCTTTTGGTTCTTATATACGTGAAGAACTTACATTCGGTGTTGGAACTTGGCTTCGCGTGCAATTTGTTTTTCATAGCATCGCGTTTACACCAGTCAGAACTTAGTCAGTTAACTGCAGTCACCGCCACTCAGTGCAATCATCCACCCTGCCAGAATCCACTCCTTTAAAGTAAAGTCACCCAGTCACCCAGAAAGGCAAATACAACACCTTTGCTATAGCAAACCAGAGGTTAGGCAGTCAGTCACTGCACAAGTCACGCAGTCATCTCTTCTTTTTTAAGCCAGTTAATCAGTCATCCACCCAATCACTGCAGGTGCCTTGTCAGGCCACCACTCTTCAGCATCAAACCAGTTGTCTTCGGGAGACTCAGGAAACAGTTAAAAGTCTCTCTAGTCTGCCAAGTGAAATCATGCCTCCTATTTAGTCAGCAAGCCAGCCTCTCCACGTCTGGGTCCAGCAGGAAATGTATAAGGAATAGAATGGCGGTGAGCATAATAGACCTGCAAAAGATAAATGAGGTAAAAAAGAAGGTTTGATTCTCTCTCTGTCTCTATCCATCTCTATCTTTCTGTCTCTCTCTCTGTCTCTCACCTTGTTTCTCTGAAGGGTTCACATACGCAGATCGAAGAAGAAATGAAAAGTCAAAAGAAGAAAAGTTCTGGGGAAAGGCAGAAAAGGTTGCTGGTAATGAAAGATGAAAGTGGTCGACTTTTTGTACGTTTTTTTTATGCTGTTATTCAGGCAACGAAATGTGATGGAGAGATTATGTTGGGCAAAGTATGGACATTTTGTGTGTGTGTGTGTGAAGAAAAATTGTGTGCTCGTGTGTGTGTGTGTGTGTGTGTGTGTGTGTGTGTGTGTGTGTGTGTGTGTGTGCAAACTGCTCTAGATAATCAAGTGTAAGATGAAATACAAATGAGGGTGAAGGAGGATAGATTAATAAGAAGAAGGGAGTAGATTGATAGATGGAGGTATAGGAGGATTTATATGATAGATATATAGATAGATAGATAGACAGACAGATCGAGGGGGGATTTGACTGGCTGAAGAAGAGGTACAGCTCAGATCATTTGTCTACAGGTAGATACTCAGAATGTTGCATAGTCTTTCCCCTAATTCCACCACAACAGTAGGATACATTGACTGACTGTGTGGAACGTCTTTAACCTACTTCCCCTCCCTCCACACAAACCCCAATTCTCCATCTCTCCTCTTCTCTCCTCATCTCTATTTCCCCTCCCTCCACAGCTTTCCTTGCCCTCCTCCTCCTCCCTCCTCCTCCTCCAAACTACCACCACCTCTTCTTCCTCCCTTGATCCACCTCCCCTCCCTCCTTCCCCTCACTTCCTCTCCACACCTTCCCTCCTCCTACCTTCTCCTCCCTGATCCACCTCCCTCTTCTCTACCTTTACCCACATCCTCTTTCTCTCTAATTTTCATCCTCCTTCTATCCTCAATCCTACTCCCTTGCCCCTCCCTTCTCCCTTGACCACCACTCCTTATCATCCTTTCCTCTACCTTCCAACTTTATTTCCCCTTTACTTTCTTCTTCCTATTCCCTCGCCCTCTCCTCTCCTTCCCTCCCTTCCACTCTTTTACCTCTCTTTTCCTCTCGCCATTCGTCCTCAGTCATATCCTACCGGTCCTCCTTTGAAGCTTCAGTGCAATGACAGCACACACGTATGCTACCTGAGCAATACCTGGCCTTTTAATCGAGCAGTGGCTGAGTAGCAGCTTCCTTGCTGCCCACTCTTGAATCACATCAAATCCTAATTAAACGTCCTTTATTTACTGTCCCATCTGTCACCCTTTCCTCCAATTTCCTCAATCGATGATGAAATTGTTTCCTTCTCCGTAGTTTGCCAATTATTTTCAGGTGAGGTAAGTTGCTGCCCAGGTAGATTTGCTGCTGGGTTGGTTAGGTTGTTAGTTGTTCTCTGTGGTCTTGTTATATTCAATGTCATTTATCGTCATTTATAGTATTAAATGTATTATCGATGTATTTCCTCTCTCTCTCTCTCTCTCTCTCTCTCTCTCTCTCTCTCTCTCCTCTCCTCTCCTTTCCTCCTCTACCGTTAACTCTCTTCTCCTCTCCTCTCTCCTATCACGTCTCCTCTCTACTCCTCTCCTTGCAGTCATCAGTCCTTCATGGTCTTCATCGTCCTTTGTGCCTCGCGTCAGCGTGACCCAGGCGAGCGGAAGGACAAGTTGAGGGAGAGGGCGGAAAGGAAGGTTCGCATCCATTATGCTATTGAATGTGCGTCAACCTAGACTTGCTGGGCGTGACAGTAGGGGCAGGGGGCAAGGGGTGGGTGGGGGAGAAGGGGGAGGGGGTATATAGATGAGGAAGGGCGGACAACAATGGGGAACATGGGGAATTGGGGAGAAAGAGTGAGTTTGGAGGGGACCACCCTACCATGTGTATATAACTGAACACACACACAAGCACACACACACACACACACACACACACTACACACACACAAACCTCCACCCCTCTTCACTTACTCTCTTAAATGTATTCCCACTGGCCAGAGACGAACGCCCTCTCCCTCTCCATCGCAATAAACAGATCTTCGTCAGAAGTATTGGTAAGAGCAAGGACGGCTATCATCTCCTCTCTCCTCTTAAAAATTAACATTAGTATTATTTGATTTTCCTGCGATCGATGTTCTGTATTCTCATTTTCTACGCTCAATTAATCCTGTTATTCCTATATTATTATTCCTCCCTTCCTCCGGTCCAATATATTTTGTGCATTTTTATCTTTTTATACAATCAATAAGAGTTGTGTATGTTATTTTTTCTTTCCTTCGATCAATATTTTATATCAATTATTTTTTCTATCAATAAATTCATTATATCATTTTTTCTTCCTTCTATCGATAAATTTCTGTGTATTATTTCTTTTCCGCAATCAATAAGTCATGTATATTTATTTCTTTTCCTTTGATCGATATTTTTTCTGTTAGTCATTTCTTTTCTACAGTCAATTCCTCCTCCTCCTCCTCTATGTGTTCAGCCCCGACCCGTTGTGGCGCAGGCAAGTGTTTATAGTGGCGCCATCTCGTTTGGCTCATGCTACCCCCCAGAGCTCCGCGGACCATTCTTTCTTCCTTCTTTCCTCCCCTCCTTTCTTCTTTCTTCCTTCCTTCCTTTTTCCCATCTTTGTACTCTTTCAAAACCGTTCCTTCCCTCCTCCATCTCTCTCCCCTTCCTTCCCTTCCTTCCCTTCCTTCCTTCCTTCCTTTCTTTTTTCCATCTCTGTACTCTTTCAAAACCGTTCCTTCCTTCACGTTCCCAACCATTTCCTTCCTTCCTCCATCTCTCTCCCCTCCCTTCCTTCCCTTCCCTTCCTTCCTTCCTTCCTTCCTTTTTCCATCTCTGCACACTTTCAAAACCGTCCCTCCTTCCTTCTCGTTCCCAGCCATTTCCTTCCTTCCTTCCTCCATCTCTCTCCCCTCTCTCCCTTCCCTTCCTTCCTTCCGCCCCTCCCGAGACACGTGACCTCAGGAAGCAAATTAAAATTGTCTAAAGCTTGCCCACGGAGGCGGGGCGGCGCAGTTTTTAATAAAAGTTATCTGTATCAAAGCAGCGCGATCTGAGGCCCCGCTTTGATCTACGGCGGGCAAGTTTTTTTCATTTTTTTATATTGGCCTGCGTCCCGATCGCTTCCAGGCCGACTTCGATGTTCTTAGTGTGTGTGTTTGTGTGTGGGGAGGAGGAGGAGGAGGAGGAGGAGGGGAGGGGAAGTGGATAGGAGAAGCTGGGAGGAAGGGGAATATGGAAGGTGCTAGCTTGGGGGCGAGAGGAAGGGGAGGAAAGGGAAGGGAAGAGGGGAAGGGGAAGGGAAGACGGTTAAGGGGGGAGAAGGGAGGTTTTTGTGCTGGGGAAAAGATGTGTTTGTGTGTATTTGTGTGTGTAGGGAAGGAGGGGTGAAGAGGGAAAGGGGGAGGGGAAGAGAGGAGGAAGGGTAGGGAAAGGGGAGATGCATGGGAAGAGGGGAGGGGAGGGGGAGTTAGAAGGGAATTGTTTGTGTGTGGGGAGAGGAGGAGAGGGAAATAGGAAAAGGGGAAGGGGAAGGAGAGTAGGAAGTAGGGGACGGGAGGAGGAAAAGAGACATGGAGGGGAGGAGGAGGGGGAAAGGGGGAGAGAAAGGGGAAGGGGGGAGGGAAAGAGACATGGAGGGGAGGAGGAGGGGGAAAGGGGCTCTAGATTCTATAAGAGGATGAAATATGAACTCCTGCACCATGAACCAAGCAAGATGGCACCACTGTAAACACTTGCCTGCGCCATAGTGGACTGGGGGGCCAACTACTCGTGTCAAGCCCCACCAAGACGGAACGTAAAAAATAAGAAATGAATAAGTAAATCGAAGTCAAGGCTGTCGAAGGGTTGGGACACAGGCGGCGAGTGTTGAGTCGAAGATATTACATTTTAAGCTATACTAATGCTGCCCCTCCACCCCCCCCTTCCTTGGGAGAGAGAGAGAGAGAGAGAGAGAGAGAGGTTAGGTTAGGTAAGATGTGAAAATAAAGAAAGAAAAAAGAAAAGTAGTTGGTATTTCTCATTCTCAGGTTATTTCACTCACCTCATTAAATAAAAAAGAAAAACTAATTAAAGAAAAAACAAGACGGAAATATTTTTAAAAGCATTCTTGTTTTACTTACCAAAAAAATAACAAAAAAAACTCGATTAATCTTTTATACTTAAAGGAAAAAAAAGACAAAAAATAGATACAAAGAAAGAAATTGAAAGAGAAAAAAATAATTATGTATAAGAAAAAAAAACAAGAATATGTGTTTTTTGTTTTTATTTATATGTATACAAAATAAAACACACACACACACACACACACACACACACACACACACACACACACACACACACACACACACACACACACACACACACACACACACACACACACACACACACACACACACACACCTCGAGAAACGATCAAAGGGTCAGTAAAATTTAATATCTTGCTTGCTAAGAAGTAAACATATCTGGGACGCCTGGAGGAGGAGGAGGCGGAGGAGGAGGAGGAGGAGGAGGAGGAGGAGGAGGAGGAGAGAGGTGATGGATAACGTTAGGGTGTTTTCTCTCTCTCTCTCTCTCTCTCTCTCTCTCTCTCTCTCTCTCTCTTCTCTTTTCCTTCCTTCTTTCTCTCCTCTTCATCTCTTTTCCTTCCCTCCTCTTCTTATGCACAATCTTCTTCTTCTTCCCTTCACTTCATCTCCTTCTCCTTCCTTTTCTATCTTCCTCCACCCGGTTCTTTCTCTTTTTCTCTCTCTCTTTTCCTTCTTTTTCTTCCTCCTTCCCTCATTTCTTCCTTTCTGCTCTTCTCTTTACTTCTTAACTTATTTTCTTTCATTGCCATTCCTTCGTTCTCCTCCTCCTATTCTTCTTCCCTCTCCCATCCTCCTCTCTTTTTCTCTAATTTCTCCTCTCTCACCCTCCCCTCTCCATTCCATATCCTTCCTTCCATTCTATTCTCTCCTCTTCCTCCTCCTCCTCTTCCCATCCCTCTCCTATCCCCTCTTCCTTCTCCGTTCCTCCCATCCTTCCCTCCCCCATCTCTTATCATTCTATCCTTCTTCTCCCCTCTCTCCCTCTCCCTTCCTCCTCCCCTTCTCTCTTCCCTCCTCGTCCCCCCCATCCTCCCCGCTCCCACCTCTTATCATTCTATCCTTCTTCTCCCTTCTCTCCCTCTCCCTTCCTTCCTCCTATCCTGCCCCTCCCTCCCGTCCTCCTCCCCCCCTCCCCCCTCCTCTCCCTTCCCAGAATCAACAGGAAAATATTTTGAAGGGGAGGTCGACGGGGTGCGCACAGGCCAGGCTTTGATGGTTAAAAATAAGCGCCCTTTTCACCTGGAAAGCCCACGCACACACACACGCGCACACACACACACACACACACACACACACACACACACACACACACACATACATACACACCTGTTTGACACACCTGCCTTCCTCCTCCTCCTCCTCCTCCTCCTCCTCCTCCTGCTCATTTTTCTGTATTTTCAATCTTATTTCTTTTTTCTTTAACTTTTCCTGTTTTGTTTCTTTTTCTCTGTTTCATCTTTATCCTCACCATCTTCCTCCTCTTCATCATCATCATCAACATCATCATTATCGTCATCATCATCATATTCGTTTTGTTTTAAGGTCTGAAAATTTGCTGGTCTTTTTTATCTGATATCTTTTAATCTTTTCTTTATTTTTTTCATGTTTATTGGTTTTCTGAGAGCTATTTATGTCAATGTTTTTCCCGACGTATAGTTTTTTTAATGTTTTTCAGAGGTTGAAACTAATATTCCTTTTATGTTGTTGATGTTATTGTCACCGAGATGTTTATATTAATGTTTTTTCCCTCCGATGTTTTCATTTTTATATAACCAATTTCTGATATCTGTCCCTTTCTCTTGTTGTATATCTGTTTGTTTTACTGATTCAATTTACTTTTCTTTTTTTGTCAGAGGGAAGGAAATCTTTCTCTAATATATTACGAGAAGACTTCAATATTACATTTTTTTTCTTGAGATCTTAAAGAAATATCGATAGAAACGGATTTATATTACGTTCACTTTTTTTTTAGAGCGTATCGTGAAGAGAAACTAAAGATAATAATAATAATAATAATAATAATAATAATAATAATAATAATAATAATAATAATAATAATAATAATAATAATAATAATAATAATAATAATAAATATGAACTACGAAATCTCTCTAACGCAGACTTTTACACACACACACACACACACACACACACACACACACACACACACACACACACACACACACACACACACACACACTAAAAAAAGAAATATGATAAAAAGAACTAAACAAAACTAAAGAATTAAAAAAAAGTCAATAAAATATAAAATAAAATAAAAATAACTAAAATACAAACAATTAAACAAAACAAGTAAATAAAATAACGAAATCAACCCCCAAAAAAAGGAACCCAAAGTCGACGCCAAACTCAGCCACACGAACGCGCTGGAAAAGGTGGCGGTTGAACGGAACACGGAACAATAGGATGCCATATTGAGGAAGAGGAGGAGGAGGAGGAGGAAGAATAGGAGGAGGAGGAAGAGGAGGAGGAGGAAGAGGAGGAAGAGGAGGAGGAGGAGGAGGAGAGAGCGTGCGACCATCCCTCTTAATCTTATTCTAATGGTCCGGTTGCTGACTGCGGCATCCAACTTCGAATTCTCTTGTGTGTTTATATTTCGCCATATTAGACGCCCCCCCCCCTCCCCCAATCTCCCTCTTCCTCCTCCTCCTCCTCCTCCTCCTCCTCTTCCACTTCCTCCTCCTCCTGGCGATGGGATCATTAGGACACAAAGCGAAGCGAAGGATGTCGAGAAGAGAGAGGAGGAAGAAGAGGAAGAAGAAGATGAAGAAGAGAAAAAGGAAGAAGAGGAGGAAAAGGAGAAAGAAAAGGAAGAAGAGGAAGAAGAAGTGGTGGTGGAAGAAGAGCAGGAGGAAGAAGAGGAAGAAGAGGAAGAAACGGAGGTGGTGGTGGAAGAAGAGGAGGAGGAAGAAGAAGAAGAAAAGAAGGAAGAAGAGGAAGATTAGGAGGAAAAGGAGAAAGAAGAGGAAGAAGAGGAAGAAAAGGAGGTGGTGGTGGAAGAAGAGGAGGAGGAAGAAGAGGAAGAAGTTGTTGTGATGGTGGAAGAAAAACTGGAGGAAGAAGAGGAAGTAAAGAAGGAAGAAGAGGAAGATTAGGAGGAAAAGGAGAAAGAAGAGGAAGAAGATGAAGAAAAGGAGGTGGTGGTGGAAGAAGAGGAGGAGGAAGAAGAGGAAGAAGTTGTTGTGATGGTGGAAGAAAAACTGGAGGAAGAAGAGGAAGTAAAGAAGGAAGAAGAGGAAGATTAGGATTGGTGGAGGAGGAGAAGAGGAAGAAGAGTTCTATAGAATGTATGGCCTTTAAACTTCATTCCATCCCTCCTTCCTTCCCTTCCTTCCCTTCCTTCATTTCCTTCCTTCCTTCCTTCCTTCAATTATCCTTCTTCCTTCCTTCTCCTTCTATTCCTTCCTTCCTTCATTCCTTCCTTCCTTCCTTCCTCCTTCCTTCCTTCCTTCCTTCCTTCCTTTCCTTCTCCTTCATCCCTTCTTCCTTCCTTCCCTTCCTTCCTTCCTTCCTTCATTCATCCTTCCTTCCTTCATTTCATCCCATTCATTCATTCCCCTTCATTCATTCATTAATTCCTTCATTCCTTCCTTAAAATCTTCCTTCTTCATTCATTCTTCATTCATTTAATTCTTCATTCATTCATTCATTCCTCCCTTCCTTCATTCCTTCCTTCCTTCCTTCCTTCCTTCCTTCCTTCTTCTTACCTTCCTTCATTCTTTCCTTCATTCCTTCATTCCTTACTTCCATTCCTTCCTTCCTTCCCTTGCCATCTTCATTCATTCCTTCCTCCTCTTCCTCTTCCTTCCTTCCTTCCTTCCTTCCTCCTTTCCTTCATTCCTTCCTTCCTTCCTTTCTTTCCTTCTTCCTTCCTTCCTTCCTTCCCTTCCTTCCTTCCCTTACTCCATTCCCTTCCTTCCTTCCCTTCCTTCCCATTCTTCCTCCTTCCTTCCTTCATTTCCCTTCCCTTCCTTCCTTCGTCTTCCTTCCTTCCTTCCTTCTTCCTTCCTTCCTTCCTTCCCCTTCCTTCCTTCCCTTCCTTCCTCCTTCCCTTTCCTTCCTTCCTTCCTTCCCTTCCTTCCTTCATCCTTAAACATCTTCCTTCCTTAATTCCTTCCTTCCATCCTTCCTTCCTTCCATCTTCCTTCCTTCCTCCTTCCTTCCTTCCTTCCTTCCTTCCTTCTTCCTTCCCTTCCTTCCTTCCCTTCCTTCCTTCATAATTCCTTTCCTTCCTTCCTTCCTTCCTTCCTTCATTCCTTCCTTCCTTCCTTCCTTTCCTTCCCTTCCTTCCTTCCTTCCTTCATTTCCTTCCATTCTTCCTTCCTTCATTCCTTCCCTTCCTTCCTTCCTTCTTCCTTCCTTCCTTCATTCCTTGCCACATTTCCCTTCCGTCTTCCTTCCTTCTTCCTTCCTTCATTCCTTCTTCCTTCCCTTCCTTTCTTCCTTCCTTCCTTCCTTCCTTCTTTCCTTCCTTCCCTTCCTTGCCACCCCTTCCTTCCCTTCCCTTCCCTTCCCTTCCTCCTCCTCCCTCTATCCTCCTCCTTTTTCTCTCTTCCCCTCTTCCCCATCTCTTTATCTTCCTCTCCTCCTCCTCCTCCCTTCTTCCTACTCCTTTACACATTATTTTCCTTCTCATCTTCATTCCCTCCTCCTCCTTCTTCTCTTCCCTCTCTTCCTTCTTCCTTCCTGTCATCCTCTCCCTTTCTTCTCCTCTTCCTTCTCCTTTTTCCCCTCCCTTAATTCTCCATCTTTCCTTCCTGTTCCTTTCTCCCTCCCTTCCTTCTTCTTCCTACTTTTCCTCATGTCATTTTCCTTCTTCTCATCTTCATCATCACTTTCCTCCTCCTCCTCCTCCTCCTCCTCCTCCTCCTCCGCCATGATAAGCCATAAAGCCTCCGATGGCTCCTTCTGTCAGCCACACACATCCAGTCTCAAAGAACGGCCGGGGCAGGACAGTGCTAGCCCGCTTCACTCCCTTCTTCTTCCTCCTCTTCTCCTCTTCTTCTTCTTCTTCTTCTTCTTCTTCTTCTTTTTCTTCTTCTCCTTCTTCTTCTTCTCTGGCTTCTTCTTCTTCTTCTTCTTCTTCAGAGTTCTCCATCGTTTCTTCTTCCTCCTCCAACTTCTTCTTTTCTTCTTCTTCTTCTTCTTCTTCTTCTTCTTCTTCTCCTTTTATTCTCCTTCGTGGTTCGTGGTTCTCCGTTTTCCTTTTCGTTCTGTTTTTTTTTTCTTCTTGTATTTTCTTCTTTTTTTCTCTTTTTCTTCTTTTTTTCTTTTTTTTCTTCTTGTTCTTCTTCGTAGTCTTCTTTTAATTCCTTCAAGTTTATTTTTCTTCTGTTTTCTTCATTTTTTCTTTCTCTTTTTTCGTTCAGCCTTTTTGTTTTGTCTTCTTGTTGTTCTTGTTGTTCTTTTCTTCTTCATGTTCTTCTTCTTCTTTGTTGTTCTCTTCCTCTTCCTCCTCCTCCTCTTCCTCTTCCTCCTTATCACTCTCCATTTCGTTTTTCAATGCCCTCCTCCTCCACCTCCTCCTCCCCACTCATTGTCATCTTTTCCTTCTTCTTCTTCTTCTTCCTCCTCCTCCTCCTCCTCCTCCTCCTCCTCCTCCTCCTCCTATTAAATTGAGTTGTCGCAATCGGCCACGTGGAGATGACAGCTCTCTCTCTCTCTCTCTCTCTCTCTCTCTCTCTCTCTCTCTCTCTCTTCTGTGGTCTTGTTTTGGAGGGACGGAGGAAACGGAAGGAAGAAGGGAGGAGATAGAGAGAGAGAAGAAGGAAAAAAGAATGGAGAAAAGGGAGGAAAGGGAGAGAAGGAAGGTTATTAATATTGCTTTTGGTTAAGATTTGCGTTGTCAGTGTTTCTCTCTCTCTCTCTCTCTCTCTCTCTCTCTCTCTCTCTCTCTCTCTCTCTCTCTCTCTCTCTCTCTCTCTCTCTCTCTCTCTCTCACCACCACCACCACCATCATCACCACCACCACCACGACCCTCTTGTCAACACCTCTTCTTCCCCTTCTTCTTCCCCTCCTCCTCCTCCTCCCCCAGTCGCGTGTAATGACGTCACGGCAAGTTGGCTGATCCGTCACGGTTATTCTATGCGGGGGTCGATCGAGGGTCAGGGGGGGAGGGGGGAGGAGGGGAAGGGAAAAGGGTAATAGTGGGTCGTAGTGGTGAGAGAGAGAGAGAGAGAGAGAGAGAGAGAGGAATAGAAAGATTAGATAAACAGATAGATAATATATAGATAAATAGATAGATAGATAGACAGAAAGATAGACAGGAGAAAAAACCAGTACTAGAAAGAAATGAAAAAGAAAGGAAGGAAAAGAAAAAAGACGAAAGGAGAAAGAAAAACAAGAGGGAAGGAAAAGAGATGAGAAAGAAAGAAAATGAAAGAAAGAAAGAAAGAATATATCAGAAACTAAGAATGTACTGGACGAAGAAAGGAATGAAAAGGAGTGGAAAGGAAAGAAAAGGAAGGAAGGAAGGAAGGAAAGGGAAATGATAACGAAAGAGGGAATGGCAGAGGAGGAGGAGAAGGAAAGAAAGAAGGGGAAGAATAAAAGAGAAAGGAGGGAAGGGAAAGGAGGGGAAGAAGATGAATGGGGACGAAGGGAAGTGGAAGGGAAGAGAAAGAAAGGAAGGAAGGAAAGGAAAGTGAAAACGAAAAAGGGAATGACAGAGGAGGGGAAGAATAGAAGAGAAAGGAAGGAAGGGAAAGGAGGGGAAGAAGAGGAATGGAGACGAAGAGAAGGGAAGGGAAAGGAGAGTGGAAGGGAAGAGAAAGAAAAAAAGGAAGGAAAGGGAAGGGAAGACGAAAGAGAGAATGACAGAGGAGGAGGAGAAGGAAAGAAAGAAGGGGAAGAACAGAAGAGAAAGGAAGGAAGGGATATGGAAACGAAGAGAACGGAGAGGAGAAGAAGGCAAAATAAACAATGGAAGGGAAGAATAGAAATGAAAAAAGGGGTAGAAAAAGAAAAGAAAAGGAGAATAGAGGAGAAAGGAAGAGAAAGGAGGGAAATAAGAGATATGGAGACGAAGAGAAGGGAAGAGAAAGGGAGAAGCTAAAGGAAACAATGGAAGGAAAGAACAGAGGAGAAAAAAAGGGAGAAGATAACAAGAAAAAGGGAGAATAGAAGAGAAAGGAAGAGAAAGGAGTCAAAGTAGAAGTCACATTTGTTGATTGATGCCAAAAAAAACTATTGATGGAGGGAAGAAATGATTGAAAGAGTGCAAACTAGTGGAAGAGAGAGAGAGAGAGAGAGAGAGAGAGTACTGTTGTTTTTGTTGTAGTTGTTAGCGATGTATTACCATTATTATTACTATTATTATTATTATTATTATTATTATTATTATTATTTGGTATAGGGAAGAGAAGGGAGGGGAAGGAATAGGGAAAGGAAGGAAAAGGGAGACAGATGGAAGGGAAGGGGAGGAAGGGAAGAGCTTCGTATGTAGGGTAGGGGAGGAAAGAAAAGGGGAGAGAGATGGGAAGGGAGGAAAGAGTAGGATAGGAAGGGTATGGAAGGGGAGGAAGACGGGCAGAAGGGTATGGAAGGGGAGATATAGATTAGGGTTGGAAGGGGAGACACGGGGAAGGGAGGAAGTGGAGAGGTGGAAAGGGAGAAAAGAGTAGAAGGGTAGAAAAGGGGAGATAAGGAAAGGGAGGAAGGGGAGAGCTGGGAAAGGAGAGCAGAGAGTAAAGCAGATGGGTATGGGCAGAGGGACTGGGGAGGGGAGGGGTGGCAGGAGGGGGTATTCAGGGGGGCAGGGGAGGGGGAGGCAGGGTGGTGTTGTCGGCGTGATTGAGCAATAACGTGATGACAGGGTGACGCGCCGCCGCACACACTGGCGAGGGGCGGCGCGCGGGATTACAGGGCGAGGAAGAGGAGGAGGAGGAGGAGGAGGAGGAGGAGGAGTCTCGCCGCGGGAATAATGAGACGATTACAGGATCTCTTGCCGCACGTGACCCCGCCCTCCTCCTCCTCCTCCTCCTCCTCCTGACGGCTCAGCGGTATGAAGAACGACTCGCTCACAAGGGGACATGATTCAGGACTTCAAGTACCTGAAGAACTTCAGTAACGTCGACCTCTCCAAGCTTTTTGAGCTACAGGCCAACTCACGACCCAGAAACACCGGCCTGCCCATTCACGCGAAGCAGTGCAACACAGACATTGGCAGGAGTTTCTTCCGTAATCGAGTCATACGCCACTGGAACGACCTCCCTGCTGAAGCAGGAAGTGCAGAAACCATCAACTCCTTCTAACATCGCATCGACCGTCACCTCGTGACTATAGGAGTACACTGACCGTACGCACCGCAGTGCTTGAACTGCTCCGTGGCACCAGGGACCGTCAAGCAGACCACGGCTCCACAGCG
>NC_066552.1:1454504-1554504 GCF_024679095.1 Eriocheir sinensis
TCGTTTATAATTCTCTTATCTTCTTCTTTTCTCTTTTTCTCTTCTTATTTTCGCTTCTTCTCTTCTACTTCTTCATTTTATCCTCTTCTTTCTCTTCTCCTTCTTTTTCTCTCGTTTATAATTCTCTTCTCTTCTTCTTTTCTCTTCTCCTCATATTCTCTCTTCCACTTCTTTTTTCTCTTCTTCTTTTCTCTTCTTCTCTTCATATTTTCTCTTCCACTTCTCTTTTCTCTTCTTTCTCTTCTCCTTCTATCACTCTTGACCAAACGGGGATTTTCTGGGATTTAATTTTCCGCGAACATTCTCCTCTATGTAAATATGTAAACCACTACCCCCCCCCCCTTCTCTCTCTCTCTCTCTCTCTCTCTCTCTCTCTCTCTCTCTCTCTCTCTCTCTCTCTCTGATTCTGTGGCTATTTTTGTCTTTTTTTGTCATTTTGTTTCTTTTTAAGTCTGTCTCTCTTTCTCTCTTTCTCTATCTCTTTATTTATCTTTCTCTCCCTATCTCTGTTTTTTGGTTATTTTCTTTATTTATCTTTATTCTTTCATACTTACATCCCCTTTCTCTCTCTCTCTCTCTCTCTCTCTCTCTCTCTCTCTCTCTCTCTCTCTCTCTCTCTCTCTCTCTCTCTCTCTCTCTCTCTCTCTCTCTCTCTCCCAAAATGGCCTTCTCTGCCCTTTTTCTAATCTCCTAATAAAGGGAATCGGTGTCTGTCTTTAATAATACCAATTTTCACAGGCCTAAAAATAGTGGCAAGCGAGAATTACCCTTAGGGGCGAACATCATAAGGGCGGGAATGGGTGGGAAGGGGGCGATGGGTCCCATAGATAACGGTACTGCAAGGGATTTTGAGCCTAAGGGAAGGGGACGTTAAGTGTGGGAATTGTTGTTAGTGGGTTAGTGTGTGGTTCCATTCTTGTGATCAACGTGTTCGTTACGTGTATATTCGGTCGTTTGTCACACGTATAATACCGGTACTTGCTCTCTCTCTCTCACTCGTTCTCGTTCGTGTTCTCTCTCTCTCTCTCTCTCTCTCTCTCTCTCTCTCTCTCTCTCTCTCTCTCTCTCTCTCTGGCTCGCTTTCTAATGCAGTTGTTTTTATTGTTTTGTTGTTTTTGTTGTTTTCTTCCTTTTTTTTCTCCCTGTTAAGTCCTGCCACCATTTTCCTCTCCCATTTTCCATTTTCCTTCATTTCCCATTCTTTATTCTCCCTATTTTCCTTCTCCTTTTCGTCTTTCTTTCCTTCCTCCCTTCTCCCATTTCCTCCCTCCTTCCTTTCTTTCTTTCCTTCATTTTCATTTTTTTCCTCCATTTTCCTTCCGTTTAAGTTAAGTACACGATTCTCATCGCCCGCTTCCCGTTTTCTTCGTTGGGGTGCGTTATGCGTTTCCCGTTTTCTTCGTGCGGTGTCTTATGCGTTTTCTGTTTTCTTGGCCCTCGGATTTGTTGACCTCTTATATCCGCCCTAATAAACATATACCGCTGCATACATTGTCCTCTCTCTCTCTCTCTCTCTCTCTCTCTCTCTCTCTCTCTCTCTCTCTCTCTCTCTCTCTCTCTCTCTCTCTCTCTCTCTCTCTCTCTCTCTCTCTCTCTCTCTCTCTCTCTCTCTCTCTCTCTCTCTCTCTCTCTCTCTCTCTCTCTCTCTCTCTCTCTCTCTCTCTCTCTCTCTCTCTCTCTGTATCTCTATTTCTGTCTATTTATCTATCTATCTATCTATTTATATCATTCTTTCTCCTGCATATCATCTACGACTTTCTTTGTATTTAGTTTCATTTTTTCTTTTTTTAAATCTATTTCTCTTTCTTTATTTTTCTCTCTCTTTATCTCTCTGTTATCATGGTCTTTTGTTTATTATCTCTTTCTCTTCTCATTTGTACGTTCCCTTCTCTCTTTCTCTCTATCTCTTTCTTCACACCCTCTCTCTCTCTCTCTCTCTCTCTCTCTCTCTCTCTCTCTCTCTCTCTCTCTCTCTCTCTCTCTCTCTCTCTCTCTCTCTCTCTCTCTCTCTCTCTCTCTCTCTCTCTCTCTCTCTCTCTCTCTCTCTCTCTCTCTCTCTCTCTCTCAACTTTCTCTTCCTCCTTTCTTTCTTCCATTCCCTCTCTCTCTCTCTCCCCTTTCTTCTCTCACTCTTCAACACCCCCCCCCCCCTTCCGTCTCCTCTCTTTCTCTCTCTCTATCTATCTCACTCTCAACTTTCTCTTCCCCCTTTCTTCCTTCCTATCCCTCTCTCTCCCCTTTCTTCTCTCCCGCTCTCCCTTTCTTCCCACTCTCTCCCACCCTCTCCTTCCCCCCCTCTCTCTCTCCCCCTTTGCTCGTGTAGTTATCAGCCTCTTCCGCTTGGCTTGCCCCGCGACGCTCAAATATGTATTCGCGTCTATCGCTACATGAGGGACGCCTTCGCCTGTTTTGCCTCCCAGCAGCCTGTCCGCAGCATCCTTCTTGCCCCCCGTAGCCTCGTTTCCTTCGTATTCCTTCCTTTTCACGAACCATTTGCATCTGCTAGTCAGGTTACGTTGGGGGTTAGGGTGGGGAGTGATGGGGAGAGTGTATGGGGAAGGGGTGTGGAGTGAGGTGGGATGGGGTGTGTCTGTTTGGGTATGGTTGCTGTGTTGGTATGATGTTTTGGGAAGGGATGAATGGAGACGGGAAGGGATGGGAAGGGTAGGGTAGGGTAGGGTAGGGAAGGTATGGGAAGGGATTGTAAGGGAAGGAAGGGTGGAGAGTGTAAAGGAAGGTAAGGGAAGGGAAGGGAAGAGAAGGTGAGGTTAGAGAAAGGTAAAGGAATGATGGAGAGGGAAGGGAAGGGAAAGGAAGGGAAGGGAAGGGAAGGGAAGGGAAGGGAAAGGAAGGGAAGGGGAAAAAAGGGAAGGGGAATGAAGGGAAGGGAAAGGTAAAGGAATGGTTAGAGAAAGGTAAAGGAATGGTGGAGAAGGAAGGGAAGGGAGGGAAAGGAAAGGAAGGGAAGGGATTGGGCTTTGTCTGTTCTTTCTTTTAATTTCTTTTTCTCTCTCTCTCTCTCTCTCTCTCTCTCTCTCTCTCTCTCTCTCTCTCTCTCTCTCTCTCTCTCTCTCTCTCTCTCTCTCTCTCTCTCTCTCTCTCTCTCTCTCTCTCTCTCTCTCTCTCTCTCTCTCTCTCTCTCTCTCTCTCTCTCTCTCTCTCTCTCTCTCTCTCTCTCTCTCTCTCTCTCTCCTGGCCTCAGTATCCCATAATAAACTGAATGAAAGCGGTTAAAGGGAGGGAAGGGGGGCGGGGGGGGGCAAGATATGGAGGGTTGGATCGCCTATATCACCCTCATATACCCCTTTGTCAGCGTCCCTTGAACCCCTTAGTGAGGTTGGATCCCCTTCCCTGATTCCCTTTACGGCCGCCAGGGTACGATGGAGTTACTGGAGTCTATAGCAAATCACTTAATATTGGATCCCTTTACTTAATCCCTTTAGAAGTAGGTTTGGATTCCTTATAAGTTGGATTTGGGGCTATGATTCTAGTTTTTGTTATTTATGTCTTTATTTGTTTGTTAATTTTGGGACACTTTACTTAGAATCCCTTTTAAGTAGGTTTCGATTCCTTATAAGTATGATCTGGGGTGATAGTTCTGTTTTTTTTTTGTTGTTGTTTTGTTATTTATTTATTTTTAGGTTTTTGTAATTTTTTGTTATTGTTTTTATACGGGTTTGAATTCCTTATAAACTTAATTCGCTTCACTTAAACCCGTTCTTAATAGGTTTGGATTCTATATAAAGACGTGTTAGGTTTTTATGTTATTTTTGTTATTATTTTGTTGTTTTTTATATCTTTTGTTTATTTATTTGCTTGTTTCGTGATGTATTGTGGGTGTTATCCCTAATTTACCTTTCCCTCCCTTTCTCCTTCCTTCCTTCCTTCCTTCCCTCCCTCTTGTTTTTGTTATTTAGTTTTGGGTTAGGTTCATGTAATTTACTTCTATTGTTTTTATACAGGTTTAAATTCCTTATAAACTTAATTCGCTTCACTAAAATCCCTTTCTTAATAGGCTAGGATTCTCCCTTTCCTTCCTTTCCTTCCTTCTCTCCTATACTTTCCTTCCTCATCCTCTTAAACTCCTTCCCTCGATATCTTCTTTTCCTCTTTCCTCTCCTTCTTCCTTCTTCCTTCCCTTTGTCATTTCCTTCCTTCCTTCCTTCCTTCATCAATTTTATCCATTCCTTCCTTTATATATTTTGCCTTGCCCTGCTCATTCTCTCTCTCTCTCTCTCTCTCTCTCTCTCTCTCTCTCTCTCTCTCTCTCTCTCTCTCTCTCTCTCTCTCTCTCTCTCTCTCTCTCTCTCTCTCTCTCTCTCTCTCTCTCTCTCTCTCTCTCTCTCTCTCTCTCTCTCTCTCTCTCTCTCTCTCTCTCTCCATCACTTTCTCTTCTCCCTCGTTACTCCCCATTTTTCTCCATCCCTCTTCTTTTCCCTTCAGTTTTTACCTCCCTCCTTTTTCTCTCTCCTCCTCTGACGCCTTCCCTCCCTTCTCCCTCTCCATCATTTTCTTATCCATACAAACACACACACACACACCCTTCCCCCTCCCCTCCCCACAAACTCCCCTTTTCCCCTTCTCAACCCACTCTCCCCACCCTTCATCAGAAAGCTTGTCTGTGTCTGTCTGTTTATTTATATAGGTGTCTGTATCTTTATCTATCTGTATATCTATTTCTTTCTATTCCTTTCTACCTCTACCTCTTCCCACTGTTTTTCTTCCCTTCCTTTTTCTCTCTTTATCCCACTAACCTGCTTTCTCTCTTTCCTCCTCTTCCTCTACCTACCTTTTATCTTAACTCACTCTCCTTCCTTCTCCCTTTCCCTAACTCTCATTCCCTCCCATTTTCTTTCTCTTTCTTTACCTCCTACACCTGAAGTTACCTGTCCACTAACCACCTGTCCCTTTTCTTCAGGTGACGGCGGAGACCTGAGCGAGGACAGCAACCCGGGCAGCAGCGAGAACAGCAACAGCGAGGACCAGGCGAGGCTGCACCTGAAGAGAAAGCTACAGCGGAACAGGACCTCCTTTACGAACGACCAGATAGACAGTCTTGAGAAAGGTATGGAGGGGGAGGGGGATTGAGGAAGGTGGGATGGGGGCGAGGGGAAAGGGAACGTCTGAGGGAAAGAAAAGAGAGAGAGGGAGAGGGAGATGAGGAGCAGATTAGCCCAACCTATCGCAACATATAACAACATAGCATGACATCACAACACACAACGTCACACAAAACATAACATAGACCTGAGGGAAAGAAGAGAGGAGAGAGAGGGAGAGGGAGATGAAAGAGCAGATTAACACAACTTACCGCAACATATAACAACATAGCATGACATCACAACACACAACGTCACACAAAACATAACATAAACCTAACATAACATCACATAACATCACAGCAGATCATATAACATCACACACAACATAACATAAACCTAACATCACTTAACATCAGAACACATCATATAACGTCACACGAAACGTAACATAAACCTAACATAACATCACATAACATCAGAACACATATAACATCACACAAAACGTAACATAAACCTAACATGACACCTAACATCGCATATCGCAACATCACACTAGATAACATGACCTAACATCACATAACCTAACCAAGCCACATCCATAACATAACATAACAGAATAACAACATCACATACAGCACAACACATCACATCACACCACCTAACACCACACCACCTCACATCACATCCCCCAGCATCACATCACATAACATCACCGCCTCGTCTGCAGAGTTCGAGCGGACGCATTACCCCGACGTGTTCGCGCGGGAGAGACTCGCGGCCAAGATCAACCTTCCCGAGGCCAGAATACAGGTGAGTGGGGGTACTAATTGGGTCCACAGGTAAGGGAGAGTACTACAGGTAAAGGGAGGGAGGTTATGGGGGACTACAAGTAAGGGTGACTACAGGTAAATCAAGTGCTAATTAAGTTAAGGGGTAAGGTAAAGGGGATGATACAAGGGATATATAATGGGATACAGGTAAATGAGGAGCAAGTGGAGAAGAGAAGAACGGGAAGCTAAAGTTAATGTAAGAGATAATGAATGAGAGATGAACGAAAAGCTATAGATAACGGAGGAGAGAAGAACGGAAAACTACAGATAACGGAGGAGAGAAGAACGGAAACCTACAGATAACGGAGGAGAGATGAACGGAAAGCTACAGATAACGGAGGAGAGAAGAACGGAAAACTATAATTAATGGAGGAAATAATGGAGAAGGGAATAACACTGAATATATATAAAGTTAATGAAATAGAATAACAGAAAATAAAAAGAGGACGTCATGAATAAGAGAAGAACAGTAAGCTATAGGCATCAATACTACTGTCATCAGAACTACTACTATTACTATCACCCCCCCAACCCCCCCCTTCCCCCCCCAACCCCACCTCACTCCCCGCTCATCCCCTCCCGTTTTGACAGGTGTGGTTCAGCAACAGGCGGGCCAAGTGGCGGCGGGAGGAGAAGCTTCGCAACCAGAGGCGCACAGCGGAGGGAATGGCGCCGTCCTCCCCCACACGGATCATCAACAACTCCTTCGCGCCCACGCCCATGTACACGCCCCTCCCGCCTCCGCCCATGTCCGTCGCGGAGTCCTATGGGTACGTGAGATGGGTGTTGTTTTTGTGTGTGGGTTGGTTTTGGTTGTTTTTGGTTGGTTGGTTGGTTGGTTTTGTTTACTTATGTATGTGTGTTTACTTTTTTTTTTTTTTTTTTTTGCTGTTGTATTGTTTTTCTCTTCCTTCTCCTCTTCTTTCTTCTTTTTCTCCTCCTCCTCCTCCTCCTCCTCCTTGGTATCATTTTTCACTCATGTTCTTTTTCATCTCCTTTCTCTCTTGGTTTTCTTTTTTATTGCTATCTGTTTCTCCATGTAAATCACCTCCAACACCAACCTCTCACTCACTTCTTCAGGACCATGGGCGGCGGCGGGGGTGGTTTCGGCATGACATCCTCGGTCTGCCCAGTCGCCTCAAGCCCGAACTGCCTCCCAGCCCAGCAGCCCCCGTCCCTCGGCCACTCGGGGAGCCCAGCGGGGGGGATGGGGCTCACCAGAGACAACCCGCACGCCCACAACCACTACATGACGCGCCCATCCTATGAGTCGCTCTATACGCACGCCCGCGCCTCCCCGACCTGCCCGCCCATGCTGTACCACCATCACCACCACCACCACCAGTCCCCGCACGCCCATGAGTACAACACGCCCACACCTCCGAATTCACAGGCGGGTAAGTAGTGAGGGAATGAAGGTAAAGAGAGGAAGGGAAGAAGGTAAAGAATGGAAGGAGGATAAGGGAAGGGAAGGGAGGAAGAGAAGGGGAAGTGGGATGAGGAAGGAAGTTAAGAATGAGGAAAGGCAAACGAAGATGAAAGTAAAGAAGGAAGGAGTAGATAGAACTGGAAGGAGAAAGGGAAGAAGGGGAAGGGAGAAGAGGAAAGCGATTAAGAATGAGAAAAAGTCTACGAAGATGAGAGTAAAGAAGGAAGGAGTAGATAGAACTAAGAAAGGAAGGAAGGAAGGAAATGAAGGAGGGAGAGAAGGAGAGGAAGTGAGGGGATGAAGAAAATTAAGAATGAGAAATGATAAGAGAAAATGAAGGAACTAAAGAAGGAAGGAGTAGATAGAACTGAGGTAGGAAGGAAGGAAATGAAGGAAAAAGAGAAGGAATGGAGGGAGAGAGAGAACTGAAGAAGGAAGGAAGGAAGGAAGAAAATGAAGGAGGGAAAGAGGGAGGAAGAGAACTGAAGGAGGAAGGAAGGAAGGGAGAGAAGAACTGAGGAAGGAAGGAAAGAAGGGAGGGAAAAAATGAAGGATTGAAGGAATGAGGAAGGAAGGAAATGAAGGAAGGAGGAAGGGAGAGAAGAACTGAGGAAGGAAGGAAAGAAGGGAGGGAAAAAATGAAGGATTGAAGGAATGAGGAAGGAAGGAAATGAAGGAAGGAGGAAGGGAGAGAAGAACTGAGGAAGGAAGGAAGGAAGGGAGGGAAAAAATGAAGGATTGAAGGAATGAGGAAGGAAGGAAATGAAGGAAGGAGGAAGGGAGAGAAGAACTGAGGAAGGAAGGAAGGAAGGGAGGGAAAAAATGAAGGATTGAAGGAATGAGGGAGGAAGGAAATGAAGGAAGGAGGAAGGGAGAGAAAAATAGAAAAAGGAAGTAAAGGAGAATTAAAAAAGGAGAGTATCAATTTCACCCCCCCCCCCTCCCCCCTCACCCGTGCTCCCCCGTTTCAGGTCTCCTCTCCCCCGGTGTGTCTGTCCCTGTGGCTGTACCGGGGCAACACCACGACATGAACTCACAGTACTGGACACGCCTGCAGTAACCTCCATCAACACCACCCTGCAACACCACCAGACTTGCAACACCACCAGGACTTAGCAGCACTGGATTGGACGTCTCAACACCACCAGTCTTCAACACCACCACCACCTTGCAACTCCACCACCAGCAACCTTCAACACCACCTGACTTGCAACATCACCAAGACTTAACAGCACTGGATTGGACGTTTCAACACCTCCAGTCTTCAACACCATTCTTCAACTCCACCACCAGACTGCAACACCGCAAGGACCTATGTTACTGGACCCGAATGAAGTTGTTTTGCGAGACTTTTCAACACCAGCCTGCACCACCACCTCCAGTCTCAACTCCATCGCCAGACTGCAACACCAATATCAGTCTTCAACACCACTATCATCACCACAAGCCTGCAACACCTCAAGATCTGGAATGGACGCGAATTTAGTTGTTTACGAGACCTCTCAACACCACCACCACCACCACCACCACCACCACCACTTTTGTCATCACCACTACAAGGATTCAACACCAATTTCATCACCATCTTTGTTCCTCTCCAGTACCCACCACCACCACCACCACTAACACCATCGCTATTAGTCTTTGCCACCCTCAACACCATTTCAATACCAATGTCATCACCACCACCACCACCACCATTCTGTACAACATTCCACCAGTACCAGTGTGTGTGTGTGTGTGTGTGTGTGTGTGTGTGTGTGTGTGTGTGTGTGTGTGTGTGTGTGTGTGTGTGAACCCGCCTCTCCTCAGCCTGAAAATTATAATGAGGTGACAATGGGCTAATTAATGAAGCCTATTATCATTATTATTATTATTATTATTATTATTATTATTATTATTATTATTATTATTAGAGTTGGTAACACTTTCCCATTTTCTTTGTTGACTTTTTGAATCGCAGTTTTCTTTGTTATTATGTTTATGGGTAGACTTAGGTGTGTAGGAGAGAGAGAGAGAGAGAGAGAAAGGCATAATCACTACAAGCTTTCTTATGGTAAAGCTTGACCGGTGAATTTATAGCCATTATTTTCATTATTATTATCATTATTATTATTATTATTATTATCATCATTACTATTATCATCATCATCATTTATCCCTTCTCCCTTCTCTCTCATTCCTTCTCACTCCTTTCTATCCCTTATCCCTATCCCATATCCGGTCTCCCTCACCTCTTCCCCCTTCTCCCTCTCATCCCTTCCCTTCTCACTCTTTACCGGACACGAGATGACAGTGTGTGTGTGTGTGTGTGTGTGTGTGTGTGTGTGTGTGTGTGTGTGTGTGTGTGTGAGCTGGACGCGGAAAACCTAACCACAGAAGAGATAAAAGGATGACTCGGGTGGCAGGAAAACAGGTGTGGCTGAGAGAGAGGGGGAGAGAGAGAGAAGGGGGGAGGGGGTAGGAGAGGAAGTGATGTCATGTTCGAACCACACGAGTGAATCACCGAAGCTTTGTTTAGAATGAGGTCGAAACGGTTACCATTCACGATTATAAACACAGGCTGGAATACACTGTTGCCCCCACTCAAAATTTCGCTTATTCATTTCTTTCTTTTTTTTCAGTATAGGAAGCAACTCAAAGTGGGAAAAATAAGTACATAAAAGAACTTGATAATCACTGCTTCTATAATGAAACTAGAAATGATTAGTTATGAGTGATTAGGTTTTATTATAACTCAATATTATTATCATTCACTCAGTCATTTCAGCGGCTAATTGATTGACTTTTTACCATATTACAGACAGGAGAACTTTTTTTATATAATGTCACGTATAGGATGGGAGTTATGTGTCTGACCCCGGAAAATACAATGTGCTGGGTAGGGTCATCTGGTAACACTGCTAGGGTCATCTGGTAACACTGCTAGGGTCATCTGGTAACACTGCTAGGGTCATCTGGTAACACTGCTCGGGTCATCTGGTAACACTGCTAGGGTCATCTGGTAACACTGCTAGGGTCATCTGGTAACACTGCTAGGGTCATCTGGTAACACTGCTAGGGTCATCTGGTAACACTGCTAGGATCATCTGGTAACACTGCTAGGGTCATCTGGTAACACTGCTAGGGTCATCTGGTAACACTGCTAGGGTCATCTGGTAACACTGCTAGGGTCATCTGGTAACACTGCTAGGGTCATCTGGTAACACTGCGAGCCCATATAAGACGGCCCACGTTGAGGCTTGGCACATGTCAGTCAGTCAGTCAGTCCCTTGCTTGCCTTGACACAGGAAGGGAGTCTCGTGTTGGTCTGTGCCTGCGTGGACTTAGATGAGGGACGCTGGTCACCTCTTTAGTGTGAGTAGATGTGTGTGTGTGGGGGGGAGGGGGGGGGGGGGAATGAGAAAGGTTGTGAGAGATGAGGGAGGTGAATGAGGGTATGAGAGGTAGTTTTTCTCTCATAATAACAAGCATTTTTTATATAAATCTTCACTCATACCTTCAAATCGACCTCTCTCTCCCTTCTTATATTCCTCCTCTCCTCTCCTCTCATCCCTCTTTCCCTTTCTCCCTTCCTTCCTCCGTCCCATCATCTTTTTCTCTCATAACAATAAGCATTTTTTTATACATCTTCATACATACCTTCAAAATGACCTCTCTCTCACTCCCTTCTTCTATTCCTCCTCTCCTTTCCTCTCAACCCCCCCTCCCCTTTCTCCCTTCCTTCCTGTCCCATCATCTTTTTCTCTCATAATAACAAGCATTTTTTTTATACGTCTTCACACATACCTTCAAAATGACCTCCCTCTTCCTCCCTCCCTCCCTTCTCTTTCTCCTTTCTTATCCCTACCTCCCTTCCTTCCTCCCATCATCCTTCTCTCTCATATTCCCTTCATCCATCTCTTCCCTTTCACTGCGTTCTGGTGTGTGGTTGTGTTCGTGGATGACTGGTTGACTATAGAGGTTTGTTAACTATTGTACGGTGGTGTGGTGGTGGAAGGTGGGAGGTGCAGAGCGAGAGGAGGAAAGAGAGAAAAATAAGTGATTCGTCTGGTACCGGATTCGAAGCCTGTCCCGGTTTTTGAGTTCATTGTCTCGTTCTGCTTTTATCATTGTTATTATTATCATATGTTCCGTTTTTTTTTTTTTTTTTTTTTTTTTTTTTTGGCCCAGAATAAGCAATGTTGTTTTTGTTTTGAGTCCCAGAACAAGCAATGTTGTTTTTGTTTTGAGTCCCAGAACAAGCAATGTTGTTTTTGTTTTGAGGCCCAGAAAAAGCAATGTTGTTTTTGTTTTAAGGCCCAGAACAAGCAATGTTGTTTTTGTTTTAAGGCCCAGAATAAGCAATGTTGTTTTTGTTTTAAGTCCCAGAACAAGCAATGTTGTTTTTGTTTTGAGGCCCAGAACAAGCAATGTTGTTTTTGAAGTCCCCCCACAAGCAATGTTGTTTTTGTTTTGAGGCCCAGAACAAGCAATGTTGTTTTTGTTTTAAGTCCCAGAACAAGCAATGTTGTTTTGTTTTAAGGCCCAGAAAAGCAATGTTGTGCAATGTTGTTTTTGTTTTGAGGCCCAGAATAAGCAATGTTGTTTTTGTTTTAAGGCCCAGAATAAGCAATGTTGTTTTTGTTTTGAGGCCCAGAATAAGCAATGTTGTTTTTGTTTTGAGGCCCAGAATAAGCAATGTTGTTTTTGTTTTGAGGCCCAGAATAAGCAATGTTGTTTTTGTTTTAAGGCCCAGAATAAGCAATGTTGTTTTTGTTTTGAGGCCCAGAATAAGCAATGTTGTTTTTGTTTTGAGGCCCAGAATAAGCAATGTTGTTTTTGTTTTGAGTCCCAGAATAAGCAATGTTGTTTTTGTTTTGAGGCCCAGAATGAGCAATGTTGTTTTTGTTTTGAGGCCCAGAATAAGCAATGTTGTTTTTGTTTTGAGGCCCAGAATAAGCAATGTTGTTTTTGTTTTAAGGCCCAGAATGAGCAATGTTGTTTTTGTTTTGAGGCCCAGAATAAGCAATGTTGTTTTTGTTTTAAGGCCCAGAATGAGCAATGTTGTTTTTGTTTTGAGGCCCAGAATAAGCAATGTTGTTTTTGTTTTAAGGCCCAGAATAAGCAATGCTGTTTTTTTATTTTGAGGCCCAGAATAAGCAATGCTGTTTTTATTTTGAGACCCAAAATAAGCAATGCAAGTCTTTATAATTTCTCTAACTTTACTTTTTCTCAATCGGTCGTGTCCACATCTGCCACACGAGACCAGTGGCCAGTTTTACATTCCACCACAGCAAGTTCGTAAGCTCACAACCAGACACAGAATACGACAAAAATTCCTCTTAGCTTTAGTGTTTGGCGTTGATATAAAAAGGAGGATGAAATTTTAGGAAACTACACAGAAAATCTCTTTTATTATTATGATATCGAGTGGAATTAACGGATCATTGTGAAAAGGAGGATGGAATTTTCGGAAACTACACAGAAAATCTCTTTTATTAGTATGGTATCGAGAGGAAATAACGGATCATTGTGAAAAGGAGGAAGGAATGTTCGGAAACTACACAGAAAATCTCTTTTATTATTATGATATTGAGAGGAATTAACCGATCATTGTGAAGAATATAGTTTGGTTGGGAGATTACAATGTGACTCTGATTTGGATTGTCGAACTGGCCACAGGAAAGCAAGGCGTATTAAATCTTCTCACCAGGGTACACACACACACACACACACACACACACACACACACACACACACACGAAGAATCGAAACCTTTGTATGAATTAACACTTATGAACGATACCTAACTCTAAGCTTGCCTGTACATGCGATATATAATAAGCTTGACTGTACATAGTAACCCTGTATAAATGAGTCACTTGCGGAGGGATGGATGAAGAGGAGTGAGTGAGGATTTGAATTTTGTGAGTGAGTGTGAACATTGCGAGGCTTAGTTTGATTTGTATTGTTTTTTTTACGATTTTGTTTTTCATTCTAAGTTTGCGATTGCTGCCTGGATTAACTATTAGGGAGTTGTTGATTTTTTCTTTTCTTTTTTTACAACTAAGGAGACGGCTCAAGGGCAACAAAAAGAGTGTAGCAAAAAAAAAGAGCCCGCTACTCACCGCTCCCACAACGGACAAAAGCAAAGAGTGGCCGAAAGAGAGGTCAATTTCAGGTCGAGACATGTATTGTACAGTGGATATATTGTACAGTGTGGGAAATAGTTTATCAAAAGGGAGGAGAATTCATGAGCTATTTTCATTGTTTATATTTCTCTATTATTTTATTTATTCATGAAAAGCCTGTGAGGAGTTTTTATATATATATCGTGTACATTGCAAGGTAGGTAGATAAGGACAGACTTTGCATTAGATTATTTTACTTGTTCTTTATTTTTATTTCCATTATTAAGTGTGAGGATTTTTTTTTTTGTTTATCGTGTAAATTGCAAGTTCAGTATAAAATTTACGTTATTGTATATTACGAATTCTTCTTTTTTTATTTTCATTCAAGGTTCAAGCCGGAAATAACTTTTTTTATGTATCTCTCTTGTATATTGTCAAGTTAGAATTTGCATTATTTTTAACATCACAATTTATTACATCATTTTCATTTCTATTGGCAGTGCAAGTCGACCGGAGCTTTCGCTATTCTACATTGCAAGTATATAATTGACTTTAACTTCATTCCAATTACATTATTTTTGTATTGTTTATATTTCATTACTTCTATTTCCATTCGAGTTTCAGGCCACGAGTGACTGTTTTTTTATATACATTGTACATTGCAAGTATAGAATTTACCTTAACTTTATTACATTTACAATATTTTTGCATTGTTTATATTTCACTACTTCTATTTCCATTCGAGTTTCAGGCCACGAGTAACTGTTATATATATACATTGTACATTGCAAGTATAGAATTTACATTAACTTTATTACATTTACATTATTTTTACATTATTTTCATTTCCGTTCGAGGTTGAAGCCGGGAGGACCTTTTTGTGTACCGCCCCGTGAGTTGAGGGACCCGCACCGCCCGCCCGCCCGCCCCGCCAGCACGCCTCATATCAGCCCGCGGCGCCCTCTGTTACAGGTCGTGGCCGCGGCGGGTTAGCGTAGCCGTTCGTTCGTTCGTACCTCCGTATCCGAAACTAATGCGCTTTCACACCGTATCGTATTTCATCATTAATATATAAAGACAAAAATACCGAGTGAGAGAGAGAGAGAGAGAGAGAGAGAGAGAGAGAGAGAGAGAGAGATGCTGTAGTTTCAGGAGAGGAAGAGATGCCTGTAAATACGACGAAGGAGTCCTTAGTATTAACCTTAACTAATCCCTTTAATATATATTTTAACATGTGATACTGATTTTATTTTCTATTATTTGTTTTAACTGCGTACGAAATGGCTGGCTCTCTGGTCCCAAACGTACGCAGTTCTCCGCCAACCGTTGACTCGCTTCGTTGCTAAACTGACAATAACACGCAAAAACATGTTATATCGAGGAGGGAGAAGGGAGGATGCTTGCCTTAAGGGGAGGGAGAAGATGCGGCGAGGGAGCCAACTCGGATGATTTACGAAAGAGATGAAGGAAAGAAGGAAGAGTTGAAAATAGAGGAAAAGAGAAGAATATGAGAGAAGAAGAGAAAGTGAATAAAAAAAGGGAGGGAGAATATAAAGAACAAAGAAGGGAGATGATTTATGAGAGATGAGGAGGAAAGGAAGGAAGGAAGAGGTGAAAATAGAGGAAATAGAAGAATATGAGAGAAGAGGAGAAAGTGAATGAAGAAAGGGAGGAAGGAAATATAGAACGAGGAGGGGAGATGGGTGATGAAAGAGATGAGGAAGGAGGGAAGGAAGAGTTGAAAATGGAGGAAAACAGATGAACATGAGAGAAGAGAAGAAACTGAATGAAGAAAGGGAGGAAGAAAAATGGAACAAAGAGAGGAGATGATTAATGAAAGATATTAGGAAGGAATTAAGGAAGAGATAAAGGAAAGGAGGGAATAACAATGAGAGAAGAGGATGATGTGAGTGGATAAGGAAGGGAGGAGAAAGTGAAGGAAGAAAGGAAGGGAGAAAATAGAAGTTAAAGGAAGGGAGGCGGAAGAGGAGGAGAAAGATGAAAGGAAAAGAGAAAATAAAAGTCAAATCTATCTTAGCATTAACAGTCTCGCCGTCAGGAAATTACGAATGACCTCTTCTATAATAACAACTGAACTTAAAATCATTGTAACACGTGAAAATCTAGCTAATATCGATCAAAAACAAATTAAAAAGAAAAATCAGGTGGTACATAACTTGCATGCTGATTGTTAAAAAGATCCCCATAACCCGGTTTTGTCTAGTCTCGGCGTCCGGAAACTGTGATTAATGTGTTTTATCAGATTAACCTTGGCGAAAAATACGGTGTTACAAAACTTACATCTTGATAGTCAAATAATCCCCATAACCAGGTTTTGTCTAGCCTCGGCGTCCGGAAACTATGAATGACGTGTTTTATCTGATTAATCTCGGCGCCAGGAAGCAACAAGGAAAATTTAAAGGTCAGGGAGTGGCTGTCGCGTCCGCCAACGAGTGTGTGTTTGTCTCCGTCTGCGTGCGGTTGACCACTACACAGGAAATGTCTCAAGCAAGAATAGATTGTAAACATCACACGTCTCCTCCAGTCCATGTTTCACCTTCACATAGCATTACATAGCATAGACTTCCTTTATATCATTCCGATACCCTACGCCCTACGCCCCTGTCCACCCAGCAGTGAATGGGTACCAGGTATTAATCGGGGGTTGTGTCCCGTCTCCTGGGGTCTGTTCCCTTCTCCTACAATTCCTTCCCCTTCTGTCTCTCTCTAGCATATGACCACAGATGTTGCGCCGACTAAACGAAACTTTCCAACATTTTCCTTTATATCAGGTTAGTGTAAAATGTGAAACAGAGAGAAAAATTTGTTTGGGGAACTAAAAAAAAATCTCGAACATTCAGTATTTTCTTTAGCCAGTGGCGTAGCGAGGTGATTTGGCGCCCAGGGGGGACTTTCAACTTGCCCCCCACCCCCCACCCCCCAACACACACACAGTCCCTCGACCCTTGAATAAAATATCTACTTTGATTTTCATTTAATTTTACTGGGAATGGAAAAAAATCTGAAAAATAAAATACAAGCAATGAAAAAATGGGGAAAACTGATGATTCGTGATGAAAAAAGAGAAAAGGCTTTACTTGCTGCCCCGCCAGTTCAATATAAATGTATCAGAAAAAAAAGGGAAAAGAAAAAGTTGTGATAAGTTACAAGAAAATGACAGACTACGCCGAAACAGTGACCAACCAACACAAGCACGCACACACGAACGCACGCACAGGATGAAGCAGTGAAGTGAACAGGAGGAGGAGGTGTTTCACGACCCCTGGCTTTGTTTATTTGTTTGTTTGTTTGTTTGTTTACGTATTGCGTCACGATACTACTACGTCTTCCAAATGAGGTGTGTCCGCCCAAACCGCACGTGCCACCCCATTTAGTACGCATCCCAGCCATGAAAACCCCCAATTTGTACGCACCAGAGAGAGGGGGAAAATACATCTATCAAACATAAAAAAAAGATAAATAATGACCAAAAAAACAATAATGAAAATAATAAAGAAAATAAACTAAAAAATACATATAATTTCCCTTCGGTCTATTCCTGGTGTGCGTACTAATAGGAGAGGCGCGTACGAACTGGCGAACATCCCCGTACTGATAATGTTACTTTAGATGAGTGCCCCCCACCCCCCCTCCGCCCCCTTATCCCCCAATCAAGCGGTGTCCCCCGTTTTCTTTGCCTTGCACGAGCCGGCCGGTGATTGGCTCCCGCGCGGCCCCGCCTATTAACGTGTTTTTGACTGACTCGCTTTGTGGAACGGACGACTGTGTAATAAAAGGTTTCATAAGTACATTCTGCTGTTTGTGTATTCCTACTTCTCTTTGTATTCTGATTCTTGTTGCCTCGAATCCACGTTTATACTTCGTCCACTATGACTGCGCACATAAGCCCCGCCCCCTTTGGTTGTGTTGTTATTTCTGTTCGTATTTGTATTCGTGTTGTATTTCTGTTCCTGTTTGTGTTTTTATGTATTCTTGTTGCCTCAAATCCACGTCTATTTACACTTCGTTCATTCTAACTTCGCACATAAGCCCCGCCCCCTTTAGTTGTGTTCTTATTTCTGTTCGTATTCTTATTCGTGTTGTGTTCCTGTTCCTGTTTGTGTTCTTATGTATTCTTGTTGCCTCAAATCCACGTCTATTTCCACTTCGTTCATTCTAACTTCGCACATAGGCCCTGCCCCCTTTAGTTGTGTTCCTATTTCTGTTCGTATTCGTATTCGTGTTGTATTTAAGTTCCTGTTTGTGTTCTTTATTGTATTCTTGTTGCCTCAAATCTAAGTCTATTTACACTTCGTTCACTTTAACTTTGCACATAGGCCCTGCCCACTTTAGGTTAGCATCCACCAATAAGAATTAGCCTTTGTAGTCCCTTGTGGTTCTTTATTTATTTTCTGTTCACGGTCTCTTGGCACATAAGCTCCTCCCACTTCACCCACCAATAAGAATTAGCCTTTGTAGTCCCTTGTGGTTCTTTATTTACACTCTGTTCACGATCTCTTGACACATAAGCCCCGCCCACTTTAGCTCATCACCACCAATAAGAATTAACCTTTGTAGTCCCTTTGTTAATGTTTTGTTCATGATCTCTTGGCACATAAGCTCCGCCCACTTTAGCTCATCACCACCAATAAGAATTAACCTTTGTAGTCCCTTTGTTAATGTTTTGTTCATGATCTCTTGGCACATAAACTCCGCCCACTTCAGCCCAACAACCACCAATAAGAACAGCGTATAGTTCGTAAGGTTTCTATAGTAAGATTTTTGTTGATGTATGTTGTTGTTTGTGATTCATTTATATTGGTTGATAAAGGAAGATATGTAAGAGAGAGAGAGAGAGAGAGAGAGAGAGAGAGAGAGAACGTTTAAATCCATATGAATATATTATGAATTATTTACTGACTGACAAATTTGAATGGAAATATTTTTGGGGCAGAAAGAAACGATGAATGAATTTTACGACTTCATGAGCGAGTAAGTAATATCAAAAGGTAAAAAAAAAAACGCATTCCTAAGCCCATTCAAACTCGGACAGGCCTAAGAATCACGTATTTTTATTTATTTTTTATTTATTTTTTTAGTATTGGTTCATGGCTTCCCGTTTTTTCTATCCGTTGTCTTTCCCCCGTTTTCTTTATTATTTTCTTTCAATATTTTTCTCGTTTTCTTTCAATCATTTTCTCGTTTTCTTTCAATCGTTTTCTCGTTTTCTTTCAATATTATTCTCGTTTTCTTTCAATATTTTTCTCGTTTTTTTTCAATCGTTTTAGGGGACACTTTGAGGCTGATACGAACACAGTTTACGAAGAGGGAATACAAGAGAAAAGAGGAGCAGAAGAGGAAGAGACGGGAAAAAGAAGCGAAGAGAAATATGGAAAGAAGAAAAACCTACTTCGAAATTACACCACACCGTCGAACATATGTAAAGTTATGCAAAGATCCGTTCTGAGACTCTTTTCATAACTTCAGGATCCAAACATCTGTGATCTTACGTAGCAAAGAGTTCACTGTACCGATCAAACGAAATGAGGAGGTTATTTTATTTTATTTTATTTACTTTTTTTCTTTACGTCTTCGCCTATAGCGCCGGTAGGGTTTTCTCAGAGTCCTGGTGGTCGGCCCAAGCCCATCATGGCGCAGGCAATCTTTTTTATTTTTTTATAGTGGCGCTAGTTATGTTCAAAGAAGATTCTGTTAGACCAAATGTAAACACGTCTAATACCGTAATACGTGATAGTGACGTGCATGGCTTGGTGACCTATAAGTGTGTGTGTGTGTGTGTGTGTGTGTGTGTGTGTCTAATACATGGTTTATCTCCCTTCCTTTGTATTTAATTCTGCGTAAGTAGCGGGCTTTTTTTTATTATTGTTTCCTTTTTTTGTGCCCTTGTGCTTTCTCCTTTGCTGTAAAAAAAAAAAAAAAAAAAAAAACACTCCCCGGCTTCTTATCCTCTCCGTTTCGCTCTTCCTTTTTCTATTTTATTTTATTTTGAAGTCTTCTTTTCTTTTTCCATGTCCTGTTTCATGGTTTATCTTCCTTCCTTTGTATTTCCTTCTAATTACAAATTCCCCATCATCTTTTTCTCTCCGTTTCGCTCTTCATTTTTATTTTCTTCTTGTCTCCTCTTTTCTTTTTCCATCTTCTGTTTCATCCTTCCTTCTTTTGTTTTTCCTTGCCCATCCTTGCTTCCCCTTCTCTCCACTCCCTGTTCTCCTTCCTTCCTTATTTCCTACCCCATTCCCTTCTTCGCTTTTTCCCCCATTCATTCCTTTTTCTCATTCATCCCCATTCTTTGCTTTTCTCTTTGCCCTTCCTTCTCTCCCCTTCTTTATTTTCTTCCTTTCTTCTTCCTTCCTCACCTCCCTTTCCATCTCCCTTCTTCGCTCTCTCCTCCATTCATTCCCCTTTTCATTCATCCCCAGTTTTTGCTTTTTTCTTGCCCTTCCTTCTTTCCCCTTCTTTATTTCCTTCCTTTCTTCTTCCTTCCTTTCCATCTCCCTTCTTCGCTCTCTCCTTCATTCATTCCCCTTCCTCATTCATCCCCATTTTTTGCTTTTTTCTTGCCCTTCCTTCTCTCCCCTTCTTTATTTCATTCCTTTTTTCTTTTTTCCTTCCTCACTTTCCCTTCCATCTCCCTTCTTCGCTCTCTCCTTCATTCATTCCCCTTCTCATTCATCCCTATTTTTTTGTTTTCTCTTGCCCTTCCTTCTCTCCCCTTCCTTATTTCCTTCCTTTCTTCCTTCCTTCCTTTCTCCCTTCCCTTTCCATCTCCCTTCTTCGCTCTCTCCTCCATTCACTCTCCTTCTCATTCATCCCCATTTTCTGCTTTTCTCTTGGCCTTCCTTCTCTCCCCTTCCTTATTTCCTTCCTTTTTTCTTCCTTCCTTCCTCACTTCCAATTTCCATCTCCCTTCTTCGCATTCTCCTCCCTTCCTCCCCCTTTCTATTAATTACCCCTTCACCTATATCAATACAACTTCATCTCTATATTACCCCATCGCGTCACCTGGCCTCACCTGTATAGAATCACGCACGTCTTAGAGTCACGTACCTGCGATCCCTTACCTGTCCAGCTTCCTGAGTGATTGGAATACCTGCAATTAGAAGTCTTACGTACGCATATATGGCGCCACTATAAAAAAAAATTGTCTGCGCCATGACGGGATTGGGCCGACCACCAAGCCCCTGAAGAAACCCTACCCGCGCTACAGGCGAAGACGTAAAAACAAATAAAATGGGGGTTGACAAGGCTTTCGTAGGAGTTGCAGGGGGACATTTCCAGGGGTAGTTGAATGGCCCTGGTGATAGTCTGACCCTTCTTCGTAATCGGTGCATACCTCAGTTCATTCAGTATTCCATCCCAGGCTTCAGGCTCTTCGCTTCGTACACTTGTGACCCCGTTCAAAAGGAGGTTAAGGTATGGGACAGATACGGTGGAGTTCGTGACGTATAGGAATTCTTTACAGCTTCGTCCTTCTCCTTTAAAAGCTATTTCGTGTTGGGGGGGAGTGGGGGAAAAATGGTAGTAGTAGTAGTAGTAGTAGTAGTAGTAGTAGTAGTAGTTGTAGTGGTAGTAGTAGTAGTGGTAGTAATAGTGGTAGTAGTAGTAGTGGTAGTAATAGTGGTAGTAGTAGTAGTGGTAGTAATAGTGGTAGTAGTAGTAGTAGTAGTAGTAGTAGTAGTAGTAGTAGTAGTGGTAGTAATAGTGGTAGTAGTAGTAGTAGTAGTAGTAGTAGTAGTAGTAGTAGTAGTAGTAGTAGTAGTAGTAGTAGTAGTAGTAATAGTGGTAGTAGTAGTAGTAGTAGTGGTAGTATTAGTGGTAGTAGTAGTAGTGGTAGTAATAGTGGTAGTAGTAGTGGTAGTAGTAGTAGCCTCATCAACTTCCCTCCTCTTACTTACAGTCTTCTACCTCTTAACTTCCACCGCAATGCTTCCTTTCAATCTTTTATCGATATTTCCATGCTGACTGCTCCTCTGAACTTACTAATTGCATCCGTCCACTCCTCACTCCTCCTCTAGCTCATCCCTATGCTGTCCAATTTCCCCCTGCAAGAGTTGACCACCATCTCCATTCTCTCATCCCTTTCGCTGGTAAACTCTGAAGTAGGATTTTTTTTGTCCGTATTTACTTTTTTTTTACGTTTCGCATATGGCGCCAGTAGTCTTTCTTGGTCGGCCCCAGCAGGTTATGGCGCAGGCAAGTGTTTATAGTGGCGCCATCTTGCTTGCTGGGACTTGAACGCTTAGGGAGAGTCAAGGCAGCTCTCCATATTAAACTGTCCATCTTTTTAACTTTTTCTGCCTGTCTTTATTTATTTGTTTATTTTATCGATTTATTTTTATCTTTTTATTTTTTTATTAATTTGTTTTATTTATTTTTTATTTTGATTTTTTTTTATCCCAAACTGTACGTGGAAAGGATCCCAAATCGTACGTAGAAAGGATCCCAAACCGTACGTGGAAAGGATCCCAAACTGTACGTGGAAAGGATCCCAAATCGTACGTAGAAAGGATCCCAAATCGTACGTGGAAAGGATCCCAAACCGTACGTGGAAAGGATCCCAAACCGTACGTGGAAAGGATCCCAAACCGTACGTGGAAAGGATCCCAAACCGTACGTAGAAAGGATCCCAAACCGTACGTGGAAAGGATCCCAAACCGTACGTGGAAAGGATCCCAAACCGTACGTGGAAAGGATCCCAAACCGTACGTGGAAAGGATCCCAAACCGTACGTAGAAAGGATCGAGAACCGCATTTAAAATGACTCCAAACCTGGGTTACATATCAAAGGACACAAAGGACACAAAGGAAGAACAAAGAACAGCAGACCTGCTGGTCCTTACGAGGCTGTTTGTGACAAGCTACACTAACTATCTAATCAAAGGTGGAAGATGAAGGACAGCAAAAGCGAAGGCTCCTCCTCACCCCCCCATCCCTCCAGCCAAAGCTGGCAGGAAAGGAAAAAGAACCATGCAGCATGGAAAAACTGCATGGAATTTATGTAGGAAAGAGGAAAGAACTACCATTACTGCTACCACTAGCTCAGGAGGATTGACACGTGTACGAATTTTTTTTTTTTTTCCTCTCACCTTTCGTTCAGTGACCTTTGCCTGCTTCAAGAGACACACGCACACACACACACACACCACCGCTACATGCCTCCATTACCAGGGCGTCGCGGGTGCCATGTTAATGCCACCCTTTAGGACGCAGGTTCGCTGCGGCGGGCTTGCGACATCGCGGCAAATGCTTCTAAAGAGCGGCGGTAAAGGGGCGCGTGAGGGGCTGAGTGCTGACTCAGAGGGGCGGGTCATGCATGTGTTGGAGCCGGGTACTCGTTTTTTGTTTTTGTTTTACGTTTCGGCCTATGGCGCCTGTAGGCTTTCTTGGTGGGCCCCAGCCCGTTATGGCGCAGGCATGTGTTTGTTTATAGAGGCGCCATCTTGCTTAGCTCATTCTGCCACCCGGAGCTCATCTTTGAGCCTCCCTTTTAGAGAGATAATCTAAAGTCCGGGTTGACAGGTGATCTTTAGGACAGCATGTGGGTAATTTTAGGCCATTCGGCTGTGAACAAAAAATCCAAGCTGTGACAGCGAGCAGGAGTCGATCCCGCGTCCTGGACGCGGCGCCGGCACGCTGACCACTCAGCCACCGTTTGATTGGTTTGAGGTTATAGGTTTTAGATTTAGTTAATAATGATAATAATAATAATAATAATAATAATAATAATAATAATAATAATATTAATAATAATAATAATAATAATAATAATAATATATATACATATATATATATATATATATATATATATATATATATATATATATATATATATATATATATATATATATATATATATATATATATATATATATATATTTATATAGGTGGCGTAGGTGGTAGCGTGCTGGGCCCACATTCACCGCGTGATGGACGACGCGGGTTCGAATCCTCACGCTACCACTCGGATTTTCAGTCACCGCCGAGTGGCTTAAAACTACCACATGCTGTCCTGAAGACCACCCATCAGCCCGGACTCTAGGAAGCCGTCCAAGCGAATCAAGAACGAGTTCCGGGGGCAGCATAAGCCAATGCAAGATGGCGCCACTATAAACACTCGCCTGCGCCAGAACGGGCTGGACCATCAGGCCCCACCTGGAAGAAGCCTTGGGCCGACCATCAGGCCCCAAAAGATGCCTACCGGCGCAATGAGGCAACAATAAAAAAAAATATATATATATATATATATATATATATATATATATATATATATATATATATATATATATATATATATATATATATATATATATATATATATATATATATATATATATATATATATATATATATATATATATATATATATATATATATATATATATATATATATATATATATATATATATATATATATATATATATATATATATATATATATATATATATATATATATATATATATATAGTAGTGTGTGTGTGTAGTGTGTAGTGTAGTGTGTGTGTAGTATATAGTATATATATATATATATATATATATATAGTATATATAGTAGTATATAGTAGTAGTAATAGTAGTAATAGTAATAGTAGTAATAGTAGTAGTAGTAGTAGTAGTAGTAATAGTAGTAATAGTAGTAGTAGTAGTAATAGTAGTAATAGTAGTAGTAGTAGTAGTAGTAATAGTAGTAGTAGTAGTAGTAGTAGTAGTAGTAGTAGTAGTAGTAGTAGTAGTATAGTAATCATTATCAGGATAATCACCATTACTCTTTTTTTTTTTTTTGCGGGGGGGTTGGATTACACGCGTCTACAAATTACAAGCAAGAAAATGAGAAAGAGGAAGAGGAGTGGACGCGATGGGAGGTTTTTTTTTGGGGGGGGCGGGATGGAATGGTCAACAGCCCTGACTTGGTAACTGGGCCACAGAGGAGAAGGTAGATGAAAGAGGAGGTAAAAAGGAGGAGGAGGAGGAGGAGGAGGAGGTGGGGAAGGAGGAGGAGGAGTAGAAGGTAGTGGAGGGAAGGAGGGAGGGGAGAGCTGAACACCTGTGCTCTCTACGGTATATAAGGCACCTGTGTGTAGGGTGGACATCAATCCTCTCTGAAGCCAGCGAAGGAGAAGGTAAGGACTGGTCACCGTTATCACTCCTCACTCACCCGTAAGTCATCTCGTAATCTTTCCTTCATTGCTCATCTTTATCCATCATCGAACCCTTTTCTGATGTATCTATCGTATTGCCACCCACCACATGACTGCCAAGCCTGTTCCACTCATCCACCATTCCTTTAGTAAACCAGTGCTTATGTTTTTGTTGAATCTGACCTGATACAACTTATACACAGGGCTACGAGTCTATCCTCCTTGGTATTTTACGACAACAATCATCATCTAGACAGTCTTTTTGGAACTCTTTGCATTCCACATCCTTGTCTTCTTTTTTTTTACAGTAGAGGAAGCAGTTCAAGGGCAAAAAAACAAAAAAAACAATAATGAAGAAAAGCCCGCTACTCACTGCTCCTACAATGCGTCAAAAGGAGTGGCCGAAAGATAGGTCAATTTCGGGAAGAGAGGTGTCCTGATACCCTCCTCTTTTACATTTTACATTCATTTACTTTTACATTCATCTTTGCATGTTTCCGCCACACGGTTACTAGTAGGGAATATCTAGGAAGTCAATATGCTGGATGTAGCCATTAAAAGCGAGTCGCAGATAGCTTGTGGGGAAATATGTCTGGCTGCCTGATAGTGTTGTAAATGGTGCCAAGGGAGAGACCGAGGAAGGGAAAGCTTGTTATACGTGAAGAACATAAAGAACAGGATCTGGCTGACTGGTAATGTTGAAACCGATGTCAAGTGAATGGTCTAGGAAGGGAGAACTTGTACTATTGCCGGAACTGATCTCAAGGGAATGGCAGAAGGAGGGAGAGCTTGTGATATTGCCGGAACTGATCTCAAGGGAATGGTCTAGGAAGGGAGAGCTTGTGATATTGCCGGAACTGATCTCAAGGGAATGGCAGAAGGAAGGAGAGTTTGTGATATTGCCGGAACTGATCTTAAGGGATGGTCTATAGGAAGGGTAGAACTCGTGATATTGTCGGAAATGATACCAAGGGAGAGACCAAGGACATGGGAGTGTGGGTTGGTGATCTCTGAGGCGTGACTTGTAGGGTCTGATGGTGTTCTTGTTATGCCTTTCAGCCCTGGGCCATGACGCGTCTGGCTCTGGTGGCTACTGCTGCTGCCGCCCTCCTGGGTAAGCATACACACACACACACACACACACACACACACACACACACACACACTCCCTAACTAACCTAATTAACCTTCTAGCTAATGAACTATCTAACTAGCTAATTGACTAACCTAACTTACATTCTAACTAACACGCTAACACACTAACTAACTAACTAAATAAATAAATAAATAAGAATGAATAAATAAAAAAATATCCATGAGAAACTTCCAATATTGACCTCTGTGTGACCTCCGTGACCTCGTGTTGACCTCCCTCTGTTCTCGTGACCTCCCAGGGTTGGCCTCGGCGGCACGGATGACAGGCAGGAATCCGTATTACCTGGGCTATGGAGGAGGTGTGGTCCTCTACATCAACGGAGAAGGTGAGTCTGTAGGCTTAGTCAATACTCTCTTTCTGGCTTTGTATCCTTCTTTCCTTCTTTTTTTCTTTCTTTTCTTTCTCTTTCTTTTCTTTCTTTCTTTCTCTCATCTTCCTTTTCATCTTTATTTATTTCTATTTCTATTTCTTTAGGCTTCAGCGAGGACCAGTTCAGCCAGTTCGATCCTTCTTTGGGGAATCGAGTATCATTGGTGAACGGAGAGGATGAAATCGAGTGTAAGGTGATCCAATACCTTACCAACACGAATCGGATCGTCTGTTCTACCGGGTAAGTGGTGTTAGTGATGGTGATGGTGGTAGTAGTGGTGTTGGGGGTTGTAGTAGTAGTAGTAGTAGTAGTAATAGCAGTAGTAGTAGTAGTAGTAGTAGTAGTAGAAATAGTAGTAGTAGTAGTAGTAGTAGTAGTAGTAGAAATTATTTAAGTAGGAGAGGTTATGGAAATAGTTGGATAAGCAGAAGATATGGAAGCTGTTCGTTAAGCAGAAGATTATGGAAGCAGTTGTTTAAGTAGAAGATATATGACAGCAGGTGGATAAGTAAGAGAAGAGAAGCAGCTCGTTCAGTAGAAGACATAGAGGCAGTTGTTTAAGTAGAAGCGGTATAAAAGAGTGCACAAAGTAAGTCCCCTTTTCCCCCCTTCGGTCCAGGCCTCGCACCAGACCCAGCGCGCCTACGGTCTATGATATCGTTATCTACTCCGACGGTGTTCGCGCTGAGGGAAGCAGCACCGTCAACGTATGTATAGTGTATCTCTCATGGTTTTCTCTCCGCTGTTTTCACGATAGTCGCTTTGGGTACGTAGGAGTGTGATATAACGTACTTTTGAGACTTAGAACACACTTGGATATGTTATTTTAGTACATATAAGAGTGTTTTTTGTCTGTTTTTTGTGTATAGTTTATCTCTCCGTTTTTTTCTCTTCGCTGTGTTCACGATAGTCGCTTTTGGTACGTAAGAGTCTGATATAACGTACTTTTGAGACTTAGAACACACTTGGATATGTTATTTTAGTACATATAAGAGTGTTTTTTGTCCGTTTTTTTGTGTGTTTTTTTCTTTTGCGAATATATGAGTGCTGGTGAGTTTGTCGAAAGAAAACGGGATGTTGTCAAAAGAAAACGTGTGTCAAAAGAAAACGTGTGTGTAGAAGGAGAACGTGTGTATGTGTCAGTGTGTGTGTGTGTGTGTGTGTGTGTGTGTGTGTGTACAAAGAAGCCATTCAGAAACACTTTTTTAACCCTAAGATGCCTGAATGTCTGTTTATGAAAAGAGAAATCATCAAATGCCGGACATGTGTGATCATCAAAGAGAGTTGTGTGTGTGTGTGTGTGTGTGAGAGAGAGAGAGAGAGAGAGAGAGAGAGAGAGAAAAGTAACTATATCCGTGAATAAGTCAAATACAGCAATCAAATATATAAATAGATGCCGAAAATAAGTAAATCATCTTAAGACAGTTTTCTTAGTCAATTCTCTCTTTCTGGCTTTGTATCCTTCTTTCCTTCTTTCTTTTTTCTTTCTCTTTCTTTCTTTTCTTTCTCTCTTTCTTTCTTCTTCCTTTTCATCTTTATTTATTTATATTTCTTTCGTCATGACATTTCAAGGCTCACACCCACCTGACGACGCTCATTAACCCCTCAGGCGGGCAATTAGGCTGTCGGGTAGTTAGGCGCGCAGGGGGCTAAGTTCTTTCAAGCTCCCCCCGTCAATCACCATTAACGACACTTCTTGAACGTTTGCGTCACTCATTGAACGTTTGCCTCGCTTATTGAATCTTTATGTAACTTACTAAACGTTTGCGTCATTTATTGAGTATCTGGTCACCTGGTTTTGAAAGCCATTATACGAAAAAATATATATATGTGTGATAAACTTAAGATTGATTGCGGTTATAGATTATTGAAATGGACAGCACAAGATTGCATATGTCACACACACACACACACACGAGAGAGAGAGAGAGAGAGAGAGACGAATATGAATGAGCTTTTAAAGACACGTATTGAACATGTGTGGCTTAGAACGCTCAAGTACGTGGCCAGACAGAATGGACACACACACACACACACACACACACACACACACACACACACACGCACACACACACACACACACACACACACACACACACACACGTTTAAGGATACGGAGTTTTTTTCTTTCTTTCTTTTTTTCTCTCGCTCTTTCTTTCTCTCTCTCTTTCTTTCCTTCTTTTTTTTATTTATTTCTTTTTCTTCTTCTTCTATTATTTCCCAGAACTAACGAACACTGTATTTTTTAGTTCTTTTTTTTTCTTTCCTCTCTCTCTCTCTCTCTCTCTCTCTCTCTCTCTCTCTCTCTCTCTCTCTCTCTCTCTCTCTCTCTCTCCTGCTGCTATATCCCAGAGCTAAAACCGACACCCTATTTCTTCATCATTTCTCTTTCATTCCCCCTTTCCAGTACGCGTGGTGGGTGCCTCCGAAGATTCAGACCGTGACGCCGCTGTGGTCCCTGCCCGGCCAAGAGGTGAGGTTCAACGGCTGGCTGCAGACGGCCCAGTATTACCAGATCAACGTGGACGACCCTCTCGAAGCCAACCCGGACCGTGGCGCTGTGCTGACCAAGTGAGTGGGGGGGGGTAGGGGGGAGGAGGGGGGGAGGGGGGGAATTACGACTTAAAAAAAAAAATATGCGTACTGTAAAGAAGGAATGAAAGAGAAATGATGAAGAAATGGTGTTGATTAGCTCTGGGATATAGTGGAAGGAGAAAAAGAAAGAAAGAGTGAGAGAGAGAGAGAGAGAGAGAGAGAGAGAGTAGGAAAGAAAGAGGAATGAAGGAAAAATGATAAAGAAATACAGTGTTGGTTAGCTCTGGGATATAGTGGAAGGAGAAAAATAAAGAAAGAGAGAAAGAGAGAAAGAAAGAAAGAAAGAGGAATGAAAGAGAAATGATGAAGAAATAGTGTTGATTAGCTCTGGGATATAGTGGAAGGACAAAAAGAAAGAAAGAGAGAGAGAGAGAGTGCTGGGGGGGAGGGAGGGGACTACGACTTTCAATAGCCCTCTCACACCTTCTAACCTAACTCTAACCAATGTATCTCAACTCAACCGTACTCAACCCAGCCTTTCAACCAAGATTTTTATACCAGAACTAACCTATCATAACTTAGGAGGAGGAAGAGGAGAAGAAGAAGGACTCAATCTATCCTAACCTAACCTAACTATCATTTTCACTCCTATACATCCTTCTGAAATGCTCCTTTCCATCCTTATGTGTCCTACGTATCCTTTTAACTGACCCCTTCATATATTTTTAGCTCCTTTCCCATCCTTGTCACTCCTTCCCATGCTTCTCCCTCCTTCCTATCCTTCTTACTTACTTCCTCCTTTTCCTTCCTTCCCATATTTTTCACTCCAAACATTCTTCTATTTAACTTCTTCCTTCATTCCTTTCTATTCTTCTAACTTCTTCCTTTTCCTTCCTTCCCATTCTCCTCACTCCTATCATTTTTCTCTCTAACTTCTTCCTTCATTCCTTTCTATTCTTCTAACTAACTTCTTCCTTTTCCTTCCTTCCCATTCTCCTCACTCCTATCATTTTTCTCTCTAACTTCTTCCTTCATTCCTTCCTATTCTTCTAACTAACTTCTTCCTTTTCTTTCCTTCCCATTCTCCTCACTCCTATCATTTTTCTATCTAACTTCTTCCTTCATTCATTCCTATTCTTCTAACTAACTTCTTCCTTTTCCTTCCTTCCCATTCTCCTCACTCCTGTCCTTTTTCTAGCTAACTTCTTCCTTCTCTTTCCTTCCCATCCTTAACTCCTACACATCCTACAAATCCTTCGCCACAGGGTCTTCTTGGGCTATCTAACTTCCTTCCCATCCTTAACACATCCTACAAATCCTTCGTCACAGGGTCTTCTTGGGCGGCGTGGAGTGTGATCTGCTGGACGAGAATGAAGAGCTTCGCGGGACCTTCAGCGGGGGGGAACTCACATGTCTGCCGCGCGCCAAGCTGATCGGAGCCATGAACTCCTCGCTCTTCGTCACCGAGAGAGGCTCGTCTGTGACTGATCGGCATAAGATGTACGTCGACTCGCAAGACAAGCTTTACCAGTACCATTCCTACCCGGGTGAGTGAATGATGGCTGTTTTTGCGTTTTCTTTTGTTTTGTTTTGTTTTTTACTACAAAGGAGACAGTTCAAGGGCACAATAAAAAGTAAACAATAATTTAAAAAAAAGCCCGCTACTTGCTGCTCACAGAAAGAATCCTAAGAGGTGGCCGGGAGAGAAAGTTTGGTTATTATCCGATCACTTCTTCTCCTTCTTCTTCTTCTTCTTCTTCTTCTTCTTCTTCTTCTTCTTGTACTTCGTTTGATCTGCATCCTTTGTATCGCTGCGTAGGTCCAACTCCTCCTCTTCTTCCTCGCTTCTGTTCACTTCGATGTTGAGTTGAATATCTTATCTCTTTGTACCCCCCCACCCCCCTTCTATCTCCCCCTCTCTTTCCTCCCCACTTCTCCTCTTCTTTCTCCTTTCCGTTCACTTCGATGTTGAGTTGAATATCTTATCTCTTTGTACCCCCCCACCCCCCTTCTATCTCCCCCTTTCTTTCCTCCCCACTTCTCCTCTTCTTTCTCCCTTCCGTTCACTTCGATGTTGAGTTTAATATCTTATCTCTTTGTACCCCCCCACCCCCCTTCTATCTCCCCCTCTCTTTCCTCCCCACTTCTCCTCTTCTTTCTCCCTTCCGTTCACTTCGATGTTGAGTATAATATCTTATCTCTTTGTACCCCCCCACCCCCCTTCTATCTCCCCCTCTCTCTCCTCCCCACTTCTCCCCTTCCTTCTTTCTTTAGGCCTATTAAGGTAAGCCCCACAGTTCCCAGTCTAGCTAACTTATCATCTCTCCTGTCTTCTTCTTCCTCCCTGTCTTTTACCTTTTCTTCTCTTCCTATCACTCTTTCTCTCCTTGTCTTCTTTTTTTCTTCGTTTACTTCTTCCTCCTCCTCCTCCTCCTCCTCTTTCTCCTTCTCCTCCTCTTGATCCTCTTTCAACTTTCTTTTCCACTCTCTTTTCCTCCTTGTCCTCTTTTTCTTCTTACTTTACTTCTTCTACCTCCTCCTCCTCCTCCTCCTCCTCTTCATCCTCTTCTCAATACCTTTCCACCAATAAGATTTAACTCTTTTTTCCTGGCATCCATTAATAAGTTGTCTGTAATCATTGTTCTTGTTGTTTTTTGCTGTTGTTTAAAGTCACCCCTTAACCCCCACCCCTCCCCTTGCAGCCATAAGTGGTGTGTCCCCCTCGTCCGGCTCCCTCCTCGGTGGCACTCTCGTTACTGTCGACGGCATTGGCTTCGACCCCTACCAGGACCAGACCAAGGTGAGGTATTTCATTTTTAATTAAGGGTATGGTAAGAAGGCGTATGATGACCCTATCGCAAATGTATATGACAAGGCAAACAGGTGCTTAATTAACCCATCCGCTGCGATTGGCACATATTTGGCCTTCACTGGTAGCCTGGTAATATACACTCCCAGGTCTTTCTCTGCCTCTGTGGTGGATAGTGGAGTGTTTCCCATGTGGTATTGGTGTGCTGGATATCCCTTCACTGGTAGCCTGGTAACATACACTCCCAGGTCTTTCTCTGCCTCTGTGGTGGATAGTGGAGTGTTTCCCATGTGGTATTGGTGTGCTGGATATCCCTTCACTGGTAGCCTGGTAACATACACTCCCAGGTCTTTCTCTGCCTCTGTGGTGGAAAGTGGAGTGTTTCCCATGTGGTATTGGTGTGCTGGATATCCCTTCACTGGTAGCCTGGTAACATACACTCCCAGGTCTTTCTCTGGCTCTGTGGTGGATAGTGGAGTGTTTCCCATGTGGTATTGGTGTGCTGGATATCCCTTCACTGGTAGCCTGGTAACATACACTCCCAGGTCTTTCTCTGCCTCTGTAGTGGATAGTGGAGTGTTTCCCATGTGGTATTGGATGTGCTGGATATCCCTTCACTGGTAGCCTGGTAACATACACACTCCCAGGTCTTTCTCTGCCTCTGTGGTGGATAGTGGAGTGTTTCCCATGTGGTATTGGTGTGCTGGATATCCCCTCCCAAGCTGCAGGACTTTACATTTTTCTTCATTGAATTGTAGCAGCCACTTTTTGTTCCATTCCTGTAGCTTGGTGATGTCTGACTGTAGGGAATCCACAGTCAAGGAGTTAACGAGACCATTCCCTTCACAGGTTGAGGTCGGAGGCGTGGAGTGCTCCGTTCAAGAGATCACGGATGACCAGCTGAAGTGTTTGACGCCAGCTGAGGGGCAGATTGAATCCCCCGGCGCAGGTCAGTATAGGGATTCGTAACCTATTGCCACTATCATTATTATTATCATTATTGTTATTATTGAGATCCAGGAAAGGGCGTCAAGGGAAATTTAAAGAAAAAGATGATATGGACTCAGTATCTCGCGCCTCCTTCATTCTCTCTTTCTTTCTTTCTTTCTCCTATTATTTCCCAGAGCTAACGAACACTGTATTCCTGTATTCCTAGGCTCAACGCTAAGCTTCTAACCTATCTCTATATCACCAACCTAACGCCTCTCCTTCACTCTCTTTCTTTCTTTCTTTCTTCTCCTATATGTATACTATTTCTCAGAGCTAACGAACACTGTATTTCTGTATTCCTAGGCGAGCGTGGCATCCTGGTTGAGCTGTTTAAGGGGGAGACTGCGACAGATGCTGAGTTCTACCAAGCGGAGAAATGGGCAGCGCTGGACTCCTCTCACGCCGGCTACGAGGCACTCACCAACGACGTTCAAGAACTCTCCTTTCCGCTGGTGATTGGAGAGAGCGCTTTAGGGAGAGTCAGAGGTGAGGGGGCACTACTTTCACGGTCCTTTTTTTTTTGTAGGAAAGGAAGCAGCTCAAGGGCAAAACAGAGGAATAATGAGAGGAAATAAACCCCGCTAAACACTGTCCCTATAAAAAAGAGTTCAGAAGAGTGGTCGATCAAAAGAGAGGGAGATTTACATAGATTAACATAGATGCAGGAAAGGAAGCAGCTCAAGGGCAAAACAGAGGAATAATGAGAGAAAAACAGCCCCGCTAAACACTGCTCCTATAAAAAAAGAGTTCAGAAGAGTGGTCGGTCAAAAGAGAGGTCACTTTCGGGGGGAAATTTACATAGATACTCAAACCACACAGACCTTATGGTACGGACAATAGGTGGTGGTCTGTCCTTAAACACAAGTGAGATAAGGTTAATTCAAATGCCCCCAAGACTTTGCATCTCTATTTTGAAAAGGAGAGAAGAGGAAAATGAAGAGTAATACAGAACATTCCCTAATACCTTGACCTCTTTCTCTTGATATGGACAACAGTTGGTGGTGATTAGGTTAATTCAAATGCCCCCAAGACTTCGCATTTCTATTTTAAAAAGGAGAGAAGAGGAAAATGAAGATACAGAAGATTCCCTAATACCTTGATCTCTTTCTCTCTTTGCAGCTCTCCTCCACCCACCCCACGATGGCGAGTATATGGTTCTGGGCACCGCTGGCAACAAGGGCTGGGTCCTCATATCCCCTGATGGAAACCCGGAAAATGCCGTAAGGAAAAAATGAAGAACCTTGGTCCATAATCTCAAACAGTTTAGGCTTACATACCCACATTTGATAAGGCTTTCATAGAGTTTATTGCAGGCGTATTTTCTTAACAATTCAAGATTTCTACACCCACAGTTGATAAGGCTTTCATAGAGATTATTGCAGACGTATTTCCACACATTTCAAGGCTTACATGCCTACATTTGATAAGGCTTTCGTAAAAGTTATTGCAGGCGTATTCTCTTAACACTTCAAGATTCCTACACCCACAGTTGATAAGGCTTTCGTAGAGGTTATTGCAGGCTTATTTTCACACATTTCAAGGCTTCCACACAGTCATTTGTTAAGGCTTTCATAGTGGTTGTTAAAGCCCTATTTTCCTTAACATTTCAAGGCTTCCACACCTGCATTTGATAAGGCTTTCATAGTGGTTGCTAAAGCCCTATTTTCTTTTACAATTCAAGACTTCCACACAGTCATTTGTTAAGGCTTTCATAGTGGTTGCTGAAGCCCTATTTTCCTTAACATTTCAAGGCTCACATACCCACAATTAATAAGGCTTTCGTAGAGGTTATTACAGGCTTATTTTCATACATTTCAAGGCTCACACACCTACATTTGGTAAAGCTTTCGTAGAGGTTGTTGTGTTAGTGTTTCCATGGGTAGTTTTATGAGTCTGGTGATAGTTTGAATTCAATAACAGTAGGTAAGAAATGTAAAGGCCTAAGGTGTTTGCTAATTTGAACACCTGTAATAATCGCTTCTCTCTCTCTCCTTTTGCTAGTTAGAACACCTGTAGTAATCGCTTCTCTCTCTCTCTCTCTCTCTCTCTCTCTCTCTCTCTCTCTCTCTCTCTCTCTCTCTCTCTCTCTCTCTCTCTCTCTCTCTCTCTCTCTCTCTCTCTCTCTCTCTCTCTCTCTCTCTCTCTCTCTCTCTCTCTCTCTCTCTCTCTCTCTCTCTCTCTCTCCGTTTACTAATTAGAACACCTGTACTAATTGCTTCTCTCTCTCCCGCCCAGGTGTCCGAGCAGCCTATTGAACTGAAGAAGGGGACGCCGGCTTATGTTGAATTCCGCTTCCGAACTGACGGTGTGTATTTCATTTTACTTCTTTGTGTGTGTGTCTTTTTTTTCATAGGTGTGTGCCAGTATTATTATTATTATTATTATTATTATTATTTTAGTTTCTATGTGTGTAAGTTTTTGCCATAGTTACTGGTGGCGTGTATTTCTTTTCTCTTTTTTTTTTGTGCGTGTCTGTCGTTTTTTTCATAGGTGTGTGATAGTATTTTTTTTTTTTTTTAGTTTCTGTGTGTAAGTTTTCGTCATAGTTTTCTTCTCTTTTCTTTCTCTTTGTTGTGTGTTTCTTTCTTTCTTTATGTAGGCCTATGTGTTGTTGTTGTTTTTCTCTCGGTGTGGACCAGTATTATTTTTTTTACGTGTTAGTCAGTTTTTCTCATATTTTTCTTTTTTCTTTTCTTTCTCTTTTTTTTTGCGTTCAATCTTCATAATGTCAACCTTCTTTTCCGCTCACTTAACTAACCTAGTCTAACCTAATCTAAGTAACCTAACCCAGCTAACCTAATCTAACTAACCTAACTAACTGAACTATCCTAACTTAGCTAACCAAACCTAACCTAACCTACCAAACCAGACCTGGGCTGCAGAAGGTGTCCAAATCCATTATGCAAGAGTCAACCCGTATCTTCATTCTTTCATCCCTTTCCGCTGACCTAAGCTAACTAAACTTAAACATATCCTAGTCTGATGGAGAGCAAGAACACGATTAAAGTAAGAACACTGGAAGAGTAAGAACACATTTAGAGTAAGAACAAGGCGTAGGAATAACTTAACCTAACCTAACTCTTCTTCCAGGTGACACGAGTAAATTTAACCTAACCTAACTCTTCTTCCAGGTGACACGAGTAAATTTAACCTAACCTAACTCTTCTTCCAGGCGACACAAGTAAATTTAACCTAACCTAACTCTTCTTCCAGGTGACACGAGTAAATTTAACCTAACCTAACTTTTCCTTCAGGCGACACGGACCTTCTGATAAGGATGAAGGACTTTAACGCGAGGTACGTGAACAGTCAGACCTTCCGGGCACTCAACCCTAAGATGGAGGTGAAGCTGGACATCCACCAGGTGTTCGAGACGCAGGCAATAGCTATCACGGGGACTCCAACGCCCGCCACCTTGTTCATCAATGGGATTTCTTCGGCTCCTGTTGATATCGCGGATTCTGCACAGGTGAGATAGATAGAGAGAGAGAGAGAGAGAGAGAGAGAGAGAATAGGGAATAGAGAATAGAAAAAACAAGAGAATAGAGAATAGAGAAAACAAGAGAATAGAGAATAGAGAAAACAAGAGAATAGAGAATAGAGAAAACAAGAGAATAGAGAATAGAGAAAACAAGAGAATAGAGAATAGAGAAAACAAGAGAATAGAGAAAACAAGAGAATAGAGAATAGAGAAAACAAGAGAATAGAGAATAGAGAAAACAAGAGAATAGAGAATAGAGAAAACAAGAGAATAGAGAATAGAGAAAACAAGAGAAGAGAGAATAGAGAAAACAAGAGAATAGAGAATAGAGAAAACAAGAGAATAGAGAATAGAGAAAACAAGAGAATAGAGAATAGAGAAAACAAGAGAATAGAGAATAGAGAAAACAAGAGAATAGAGAATAGAGAAAACAAGAGAAGAGAGTACAGAGAAAACAAGAGAAGAGAGAATAGTGAAAACAAGAAAACGAAGAGAAATAAAGAGAAAGAAAATGCATCACAACCACGGTCACATCACCACCACCACCATCACCACCACCACCATCACCACCACCACCATCCACCTCAAAGTCTTCATATCCTCATCACCAACCATTCCACCACCATCACAACCACCACCACCATCCACCACTTTTTTTCCGTTCAACCTTCATAATGTCAACTTGCTTTTCCTCTCTCAACTCCAGGTCCGCGAGGCGCTGCTGGACATGACGGAGCAGAAGTGTGACAAGGATTTTAGCGGCTTGAACGTAAGGCATTTCACGGACTTCGAGGACGGCGAAAGACCTCCAGGAGCCCTCGGGAGCGTTGTAGATGACGTCCAACCCTATTGCGGAAGGTGGGTGAACAGGGTGACATAGATTGACCCAACTTGACCCTCCCTGACCTAACCCAACGTTGCCAAGTTGTTGTACTCTGCCTTATGTTTGACGATTTCCAGCCCAAATTCATTATGCAAGAGTCACCCAACAGCTTCATTCTTTCATCACGACCCAATTTGACTTTTACAAAACTAATCTAAAGGATGAAAATAGTGGTTATGGAAGCAGATGGTAGTGAACAGTGACCTTGCAAGGGCTCTCAAACTACTGCGGGAGGTGTCCAAATCCATTATGCAAGAGTCAACCAGCAGCTTCATTCTTTCATCACGACCCGACTTAACCTTTCCAAAACTAATCTAAAGGATGAAAATAGTGGTTATAGAAGAAGATGGCAGTGAATAGTGACCTTGCAAGACCTCTCAAACTACTGCGGGAGGTGTCCAAATCCATTATGCAAGAGTCAACCAGCATCTTCATTCTTTCATCACGACCCAACTGGACCTCTCCAAAACTAATCTAAAGGATGAAAATAGTGGTTATGAAAGCAGATGGTAGTGAACAGTGACCTTGCAAGACCTCTCAAACTACTGCAGAGGGTGTCCAAATCCATTATGCAAGAGTCAACCAGCATCTTTATTCTTTCATCCGATTCCGCTAACCTAAGCTAACTCAATATATATCCTAATCTAGTGTAGGGTAAGAACACGATTAGAATAAGAACACAAGAGTAAGAACACAGTAAGGATAAGATAAAGTTAGGAGTAAGGAGAAGAGAGCAAGATAGGAGGGCGAAGGTAACACTGTGTCTTTCCCCCTTCAGAAAACTCTTCAGACTGAAGCGAACTGACCCACGGGTGTACCGAGTGACCGACCAAGACAAAATGGTGGATGCCAACGTTCATAAATACGTAAGTAGAGAGAGAGAGAGAGAGAGAGAGAGAATTAACCCCCTTCCCCCTTCCCCCCCACAGCTGTGTTTCGCTATCCAGGGCAACCTTCAAACAAGCATGGCGGTCAACCTAGTTTGGAAGGACAACAGAGGGAAAAACAGAGACGACACCTTTTGGTTTGAACGCCCATTGTCCGCCAGCAGGTAATACTAGGAGGAGGAGGAGGAGGAAGAGGAGGAGGAGGAGGGAATATAATAATAGTAATGATGATGATGATGATGATGATGATGATGATGATAATGACACCACCACCTCTCATTATAAACACCACCACCACCACCATCATCATCACCACACAGATATCATCACCATTTTTTTTTCCTCTTCTATTTTCCTTTTTTTTCTTTTTTCTCTTCTTCTTCTTCTTTGACTTGCTGAGATGTTCGTCCTTCTGTCTTTTATGATTCTGTGTCGTATTTTCTCTCCCATTCCCTCCCTGTCCCCTCCTTTCTCTCCCTCTTTACCTCTCCTCTCTCTCTCTCTCTCTCTCCCTCACTCAGCTTCATTTCTCATTCCTCATCCTTCACCTCCACCACCATCACCACCCACCTCTCCCATTCCCTCCCTGTGCCCTCCTTTCTCTCCCTCTTTACCTCTCCTCTCTCTCTCTCTCTCCCTCACTCAGCTTAATTTCTCATTCCTCATCATTCACCTCCACCACCATCACCACCCATCTCTCCCATTCCCTCCTTTCTCTCCCTCTTTACCTCCTCCTCTCTCTCCCTCACTCTACTTTCATCACCACCATCACCACCAGCTCACCACCACCACCTCTCCCTCACAGCTGGACGTACCACTGCGAGGACTTGCAGGAGGTGATATTTAACTCGTGGGCAGCGGCCGAGTACACAGCGGGGGCCAAGCTGCTGGTGAAGAACGTGGTGGTGCCCAAGGCTGCCCTACCCACCGAGGAAGTGCACATCGACGAGGTGGTCTTCGTTAATGAGGCCGTGACAGGTGTGTGGTGGGGGTGGGGGTGGGGGGTGGGGGGGAGGGATGTACGTGCGTGTGTGTGTGTGTGTGGGGTGGGTGGGGGGGATGGGGAGGGATGTACATTCCCTCCACATTGCCATAAACCTCTCATCCACACAAGAACATCCGCATTCAAAGTCCATGTCATCCACTTACACGTATACAGTAAACTCATCCACCTCTCCTTACACCCACACCCACACTGATCTTTCTCATCCACTCTTTCTCTTTCTCATCCACCTACACGTTCGGTAATCTCATCCACCTATCCTTACACCCATATCCACACACACTCACTCACTCAACCATCTTCAGAGTCATATCCATATTTAGTCATCCATCTTCACAGTGACCTCCTAGTCTCATCCATATCCTCACATTCATCCATTCTGACCCCATTCACACATCCTTAAACTCACATTCACACACACTCACTCACTCAACCATCTTCAGAGTCATATCCATATCTAGTCATCCATCTTCACAGTGACCTCCTAGTCTCATCCATATCCTCACATTCATCCATTCTGACCCCATTCACACATCCTCAAACTCACATTCACACACACTCACTCACTCAACCATCTTCAGAGTCATATCCATATCTAGTCATCCATCTTCACAGTGACCTCCTAGTCTCACCCATATCCTCACATTCATCCATTCTGACCTCATTCACACATCCTCAAACTCACATTCTCACACTCATTTCCTCATCCAGCTCAAAAAGTCGCCTCATATTCACCTTTTCTCTTCTCCTTATCTTCCTTTCAGTGTCCCAGACCCGCCCATCCGCCCTCAAACAGCAGAATGTCTTGGTGTCCGATGTTGAGGTGCAAGAAGAGACGGAGACGGGCTATGAACTTCGTTTCATCACATCAAATTGTATGGCCGGGATGCCTCTTCTTGGGGTCTTTGATGGCGAAGGTGAGTTTAGTGGAGTCTGCCTTGAAGTTATCCGTTTTTTATGTGTGCTTTGATTGTCTGTTTTTCTTGTTTTTCTTGCCTAATTGTCTGTCTATCGGTTTGTCTTTTTTTCTCTCTTTCTCTTCTCTCTCTCTATCTATCCCTGTTCTCTCTATCTATCACTGTTCTCTCTCTATCTATCCATTTTTCTATCAATATATCTATCTATCTCTTCCCGTTGTTGTATTGCCGTCTTCTTTAATTGTCTGATGTCAACATTTTCATTTTTGTTTTGTGTGATGTATTTATATTTCTCTTACTAAGGTCCTTCTTTTTTAGTGTTGTCTGTCCTTTAATTACTTCGTTTTCTCGTAATTTTATCCTCCATAGAAGACGTAGCAATAAAATGGTAAACTTAAATATTTTGCTGCATTGTCTTGATATAGATAAACTAACGTTATTTTGTTTTGCATGGTTTTTACTTAGTTCCTATATATATATTTCTCCTTCCTATCCCTCCTACCAGCACTTATAGCCCTCTCATCAAGGTCCCAAGATACAGATAGATACATGGATGCACAGATAGATAGATAGATAAGAGGAGAATTACAAAGAGCTATTACCAACTCCTTCTAACATTGCCCTTTTTCATTCCTTATTTCCAGCCGACAACTCGCTCCTGGAGGTCCTGAGCACGTCGGATTCCTACACCTTCCCTATTGGCGAGGCATCCGTAGCTGTGAGCCGCCAGGACGCCGCCACCAGCCCCCTCGCCGGGACGTGGGACCTCCTTATTCAGGGCCGCGTGATCCCGAGTGAGTGGGAGAAAGAGAGAGAGGGAGACAGAGAGGAGAGAAACTTAAGTCTTCTCTCCCTGTTTCCTTCCCTCTATCTGTTCTTCCATCTCTCTTTCCTTACCTCCTTTCTTCTGCTCCTCCTCTTCCCTCTTTCTCTCTTTTTCCTCCCTCTTCGACCATGTTTCTTTCTCTTTCTTTTTTCTTCCATCTCTTTTCTTCCCTTCCTTGTTCCTTCCATCTCCTTTTCCTTCCGTCTTTCCTCCCTTCCCATTTTCCTCCTAGTCCTCATTCCTTCCCTCCTTCTTTTCTACTCTTCCTTTCCATCTACATCCTTCCCATCCTCAGTTATTCTACTTCTTCTTTCTTCCCTCTTCTCCTCCCTTCCTCTGGCCTTCTATTTCCCTTCCCTTCTTCCTTCCCTCTTTTCTTTCATCCCTCTTCTTTTCCTCTTTGCTTCACCCCCTTTCAGCCACCCTTCTCTCCTGTTCCTTCCAGCATCGTCTTTTCCATCCTTCCTTCCCTCCATCCTTCCTTCCTTTCCTCCATCCTTCCTTCCCTCTCTTAGTCCTTCAGTCCTTCCTCCTATATCTTTCTCTCCCTTCTTCCCTCCATCCTTCCTTCCCTCTCGTTAGTCCTTCAGTCCTTCCACTTATATCCTTCTCCTCCTTCTTCCCTCCATCCTTCCTTCCCTCTCGTTAGTACTTCAGTCCTTCCACTTATATCCTTCTCCTCCTTCTTCCCTCCATCCTTCCTTCCCTCCTCCTTCTTCCCTCCATCCTTCCTTCCCTCTCGTTAGTACTTCCTCCTTCTTGTCTCCATCCTTCCTTCCCTCTTGCAGTCCTTCAGTCCTTCCACCTATATCCTTCTCCTCCCTCTTCCCTCCATCCTTCCTTCCCTCTCTCACTCCTTCCTCCTCCTTCAGACATCCCCGCCGACATCGACTACATCGCCCTCCAAGCGTACCTCGAGAGCGCCTTGGGGTCGGAGATCGTAGTGACGCGCGGCGGCTCTTGCAGGAACTACCAGTACGACATCGAGTGGCTCGACGACCCCGGACGGAAGGAGATGGTCGTGGTGGACGACTCGAACCTGGTCTTTGATGGGTGAGATGATGGGGACACTTTGATTTGTTCCTTTACCTTGTACTCCTTGATCGTGACAGCATGAAGTGGAAGCGAAATAGCATGTTGAAAGAGATAGTTCCTGTGATACTTGTTGATCGTGACAGCATGAAGCGGAAGGATGAAAAAAGGATTGAATGGATTAGACTTATTGCCACACTAACTTATATTATACTCCTTGATCGTGACAGCATAAAATAGCAGCGAAATAACATGTTGAAAAAGATAGTTTCTGTGATACCTGTTAATCGTGACAGCATGAAACTAACGGCTGAAAAAAAGGATTAAATGGATTATACTTAATTCTACACTAACCTAACCTAACATCCCTTATCACACGTCGTCCTACATCCCTCGCCTAACTTCGCTACCCTGTTCTCCTTCCCCTGTCAGCGAGGTCACCGTATCCGTAAGGCGAGAATGGGAGGGGATGATATGGCATGACCCCCTCTATGCTGACTTCATGACGGCCTACAGGGACACGCCACATGTAAGTACTTTCCGATTGGCTCACTATTCCTCGCCTCATTGGCTCGCTTCCTCTCCTCAATGCTGGTGGAGTGCTTGCGATTGGTTGTCCGGGGCTAGGGGATGTTTTTTTTTTGTCTCAGTAAAGGAAGAAGCTCAAAGGCAAAATTACATAGGAAAAAGGAGATGAAGAAATGAAAATGGAGGAAGAAATACAGTTAGGAAGGAAAGATAAGAGGGAAGCGAGAGAAAAGATAATTGATTAGAGTATAGAGGAGTAGAAAGAAGCAAGGAGGGAGAGAGAGAGAGAGAGAGAGAGAGAGAGAGAGAGAGAGAGAGAGAGAGAGAGAGAGAAAGAGAGAAGGAGAGAGTGACCATTACCAATACCCTATACTAATACCTCACCCATACCCCCATCAGGTCACAGTGCGGGTCAACGGTTACTCCGCGGCCTGCCAAAACGACTGCGCCTTCTCCTTCACCGACGCCGGAGGTCCAACATACGACTCTTCCTCGATATCAGGTGAGATGCGACAATTATCCGATTAAATTTTGCACCCGTCTGGTTTTTTGACAATTATCCGATTAAATTTTGCATCTGTCTCTGTTTTTTGACAATTATCCGATTAAATTTTGCCCTTGTTTCTGTTTTTTGACAATTATCCGATTAAATTTTGCATCCGTCTGGTTTTTTGACAATTATCCGATTAAATTTTGCATCCGTCTGGTTTTTTGACAATTATCCGATTAAATTTTGCACCCGTCTGGTTTTTTGACAATTATCCGATTAAATTTTGCACTTGTCTGGTTTTTGACAATTATCCGATTAAATTTTGCACCCGTCTGGTTTTTTGACAATTATCCGATTAAATTTTGCACCCGTCTGGTTTTTTGACAATTATCCGATTAAATTTTGCACCCGTCTGGTTTTTTGACAATTATCCGATTAAATTTTGCACCCGTCTGGTTTTTTGACAATTATCCGATTAAATTTTGCCTGGTTTTTGACAATTATCCGATTAAATTTTGCACCCGTCTGGTTTTTTGACAATTATCCGATTAAATTTTGCATCTGTCTCTGTTTTTTGACAATTATCCGATTAAATTTTGCCCTTGTTTCTGTTTTTTGACAATTATCCGATTAAATTTTGCCCTTGTTTCTGTTTTTTGACAATTATCCGATTAAATTTTGCCCTTGTTTCTGTTTTTTGACAATTATCCGATTAAATTTTGCACCCGTCTGGTTTTTTGACAATTATCCGATTAAATTTTGCACCGTCTGGTTTTGACAATTATCCGATTAAATTTTGCACCGTCTGGTTTTTGACAATTATCCGATTAAATTTTGCTCTGGTTTTTGACAATTATCCGATTAAATTTTGCCCGTCTGGTTTTTGACAATTATCCGATTAAATTTTGCACTGTCTGGTTTTTGACAATTATCCGATTAAATTTTTCACCCGTCTCTGTTTTTTGACAATTATCCGATTAAATTTTGCACCCGTCTGGTTTTTTGACAATTATCCGATTAAATTTTGCATCTGTCTCTGTTTTTTGACAATTATCCGATTAAATTTTGCCCTTGTTTCTGTTTTTTGACAATTATCCGATTAAATTTTTCATCCGTTTCTGTTTTTTGACAATTATCCGATTAAATTTTGCCCTTGTTTCTGTTTTTTGACAATTATCCGATTAAATTTTGCCCTTGTTTCTGTTTTTTGACAATTATCCGATTAAATTTTGCCCTTGTTTCTGTTTTTTGACAATTATCCGATTAAATTTTGCACCCGTCTGGTTTTTTGACAATTATCCGAGTAATTTTTTGCATCCGTTTCTGTTTTTTGACAATTATCCGAATAAACTTTGCATCCGTTTCTGTTTTTTGACAATTATTCAATTAAATTTTTCACCCGTCTCTGTTTTTTGACAATTATCCGAATAAACTTTGCATCTGTTTCTGTTTTTTGACAATTATCCGATTAAATTTTGCACCCGTCTGGTTTTTTGACAATTATCCGATTAAATTTTGCACCCGTCTGGTTTTTTGACAATTATCCGATTAAATTTTGCACCCGTCTGGTTTTTTGACAATTATCCGATTAAATTTTGCACCCGTCTGGTTTTTTGACAATTATCCGATTAAATTTTGCATCCGTCTGGATTTTTGACAATTATCCGATTAAATTTTGCACCCGTCTGGTTTTTTGACAATTATCCGATTAAATTTTGCACCCGTCTGGTTTTTTGACAATTATCCGATTAAATTTTGCACCCGTCTGGTTTTTTGACAATTATCCGATTAAATTTTTCACCCGTCTCTGTTTTTTGACAATTATCCGATTAAATTTTTCACCCGTCTCTGTTTTTTGACAATTATCCGATTAAATTTTTCACCCGTCTCTGTTTTTTGACAATTATCCGATTAAATTTTGCACCCGTCAAGATAACTTATACTAACATGGACTGGCTTAACCCTCTGTCTTGTCTCTCTCTAATATAGTTCAAGATCATTGGGCGTAACCTTCTCTGTTCCCATTCCTCCCAGAGTTAACATATACATTCATTCAGATAAGTTTTCACCAACATAATGCATACAAACACTGAATGGCTTGAAGAGAGTTCGGAATATATTTAAGTTTACATTTCTGAGAGTTTTCTTTTCATATTTTTCTACTTTTTCCTGTTTTCGTTTTGTCTTTTTCTTTTCTTCTTTTATCTCACCTTGTTTTTATTCCTTCCAGAACCGACTTTCACGGACGCAGTAACCATTGAAGTCTATGGCGGAGGGTTCACCAGCAATGATCTCAGTGACTACGGGGCAAGTCTTGGTGATGTCGAGTGCGCTGCTTCTGCCATTGACAATTCACAGGACCAGAACAGCCTCACGGTAAGACATAGACAGACAGATATACCTCCTCCTTTTTCTCCTCTTCCTCTTCTTCTCTCTCCCTTCCTCTCCCCTTCTCTTCTCCTTTTTCCTTTCAGACAGATACTTCCCTTCCTTTCCTTTCCTCTTCCAGATAGCTTGATTTCCCTCCTCTTCCTTTTCCTCTTCCTCCTTCTCCTCTTCCCTTCTCTCTTATATTTTCCCCTTTCAGACAGATAGCTCGATTTCCTTCCTCTTCCTTTTCCTCTTCCTCCTTCTCCTCAAACTTACATCTTATATTTTCCCCTTTCAGACAGATAGCTCGATTTCCTTCCTCTTCCTTTTCCTCTTCCTCCTTCTCCTCATCCTTCCATCTTATATTTTCTCCTTTCAGACAGATAGCTTGATTTCCCTCCTCTTCCTTTTCCTCTTCCTACTTCTCCTCTTCCCTTCTCTCTTATATTTTCTCCTTTCAGACAGATAGCTTGATTTCCTTTCCTCTTCCTTTTCCTCTTCCTCCTTCTCCTCTTCCTTCCCTCTTATATTTTCTCCTTTCAGACAGATACCTCGATTTCCTTTCCTCTTCCTTTTCCTCTTCCTCCTTCTCCTCTTCTCTTCTCTCTTATATTTTCTCCTTTCAGCCAGATAGCTCGATTTCCTTCCTCTTCCTTTTCCTCTTCCTCCTTCTCCTCTTCCCTTCTCTCTTATATTTTCTCCTTTCAGACAGATACCTCGATTTCCTTTCCTCTTCCTTTTCCTCTTCCTCCTTCTCCTCTTCCTTCCCTCTTATATTTTCTCCTTTCAGACAGATACCTCGATTTCCTTCCTCTTCCTTTTCCTCTCCTTCTTCCCTTCCTCCTCTTCTCTCTCCTTTCAGCCAGATAGCTCGATTTCCTTCCCTCCTTTTTTTCCTCTCCTTCTTCCCTTCCTCCTCTTCTCTCTCCTTTCAGCCAGATAGCTCGATTTCCTTCCCTCTTCCTTTTCCTCTTCTTCTTTCCTTCCTCCTTCTCCTCTTCCTTCCCTCTTACAGTTTCTACTTTCAGACAGATAGCTCGATTTCCTTCCCTCTTTGTTTTCCTCTCCTTTTTTCCTTCCTCCCTCTTACATTTTCTTCTTCTCCCATTCTGTCTCTTTCCACATATATTGAGAGCATATTATGTTTCCTCCTTTCTTTTTCTTTCCTTTCCTTTCCTTTCCTTTCCTCTTTCCCTCTACATATGCATCATTCCTCTCCTTTCCCTTCTTTCCCCTCTTCACCTTCCTTCTTTCCCTTCACAAACATATATATTCTTCCTTTCCTTTCCTTTCCCTTCCCTTCCCTTCCCTCTTTCCCATCTACACTTGCACCATTCCTTTCCTTTCCCTTCCTTCCTCTCTTCACCTTCCTTCTTTCCCTTCACGCACATAAATATCCTTCCTTTCCTTTCCTTTCCTCATCTTTCCCTTCCTTTTTCTCATCTCTCCACTTTCCCAAACATCAAACTCCTTCAGCAACCAACACACACACGCACATACATACATACATCCTCTCCTATCCTTATCTTATCTTCATTTCCTCATCTTATCTTCTTAATCCTTTCATCTTTCCCATCCTTTTTCTCATCTCTCCACTTTCCCCGAACATCAAACTCCTTCAGCAACCAACACACACACATACATACATACATCCTCTCCTATCCTTATCTTATCTTCATTCCCTCATATTTTCTTCCTATCCTAATCTTCCGTTTATTTTCCAGGTATCGTGTGACATTTCCGTGGCAGGCGTTTATACATTCAGCGTCCGTATGCAACCGTATGGGGTATTCTACACAGGCTCAATTACCCTCAACCCGACCATCACCAGCCTCAGTGTAGCGGAGGGCCCCATGACCGCCTACTTCCCTATCACAGTGTTCGGTTCAGGGTTCCCGTCGGACGCAGCGGACTGGGAGGCGGACAGCTCGTACGTGAAGATTGACGAGGCAGATTGCGAAGTGCTCTCGGGTGATGCCACGGAAGTTACCTGTATGGTCCCCCCGCGTGAGGTATGGGTGACTTGGGTGTTGTGGATGTTAGGGTTTTTTCTGTCCTGTTCTGTTTTTTTATATTTTTTTGTCTGGTCATATTTTTTTTTCAGTCTTTTTCGTTGGTTTACTGTCGCTCTTTTTTTTTAAGGGGGGGGGTACGTTTTCTTCTGTCCTGTCCTTTTTTTTTTTTTTGTCTGCTCATAATTTTTTTCCGTCATTTTCGTTGGGTTGCTGTTTTTTTTTTGGGGGGGGGTGGGGGGTGGGGGGGTGGGGGGGTATTCTGTTCTTCTCTGCTTCATTCCTCATTGATTTCTTGTTTTGTTCCTCCCCTTTTCTCAATTTCTCGTCTGTTTCGTTACACGCGGTGGTCGTGTTGGAGTATAGAAAAGATCAAATTCTGTCATTCCAATACATCCTTCCATACAGGCGGCCAGCGGGTCCTTGGTGGTGAGCGTGTTCGTGGCTGGTGCCGATGCGTCCTACGATGGCTTCACCTACACGGCTGTCTCGGAAGTGCCCACTATCTCCTCGCTCAGCGCCTCAACCCTCTCGGTCTATGGTGAGTGTTCATGCTGGTGTGTGTAGGGGAGGGAGGGAGGTCAAAAGTAATAATGAAAGAATAAAGAATGTATATAAAGATTTTTTGTATTATCATTATTTCTTTTATTTTCTCAGGCGGGGAAGAACTTGTCATTACCGGAACAACATTTGGCAGCAGTGAAGGAACAGTGAAGGTAAGAGTGTCTGTCTGCCTGTCTGTTTCTCTGTCTCTTTTCCTCTTTTCCTTTCACTCCTCTTCACTCTTTTAAACTTCTCCTTTCTGTTTTTTTTTCTCTCTTCCTTATTCCCCTCCCTTTCTTCTCCCTTTCTCCCTTTCATCTATCCATCTATCATCACCAAGGAAATAATATACCTTTAAACCTCTTTACATCTTTAGAACTGACTCTATTTTTTACTTCTTTCTTGTGTGACCTTAATCGTGTTACCTCTGACCTCCATGTGTGACCTCTCGCCAGATTGGGTCAGAGCCATGTGAGGTCACCAGCTGGGCGGCCGAGAGCGTGACCTGCACCACACCGTCGCTCGCACCCGGCTCATACTCAGTCAGCCTCCTCACCGATGGCCTGGGCTTGGCGGAAACGTACGTAGGCCTATACTTTTTTTTACGGCAAGGGAGGCAGGTCAAGGGCAGAGACAAAAGCAACAACAATAAAAATAAAAGCCTGCTATAGACATTTCTCCATTCAAACGCAAAAAGAACGAGAGGTCAAAAAGAGAGGTCAAAAAGAGAGGTCAATTTAGGGTACAGAGATGCCTTGATGCTGTCCTCCTAATGCTATCCTGCACATTGTTATTATGGAATGGATCACACGCTGCCCTGAAGACTGTCTATCAACCCGGACTCTAGATTCTCTCCCTAAAAGACGGGATCAAAGATGAGTTCCGTGGGGGTGGGGTGGGGTCAGCAAACAAGATGGTGCTACTATAAATGCTCGCCTGCGTCATAATAGGCTGGGGCCGACCATCAGGCTCCACCAAAGAAAGCCTACAGTCACCATAGGCAGAAACAATGTGTGTATTAACAGTATAGATAGTAGTAGTAGATAGTTATGATTAGTAATAGGAGATACTAGTAGTAGATAATTAGATAAAGACTTCCACTTACAATCCATTTTCTAATCCACCAGGTCATTAGTTAAACACTTCCACTCACCATCTCCTTTCTACTCCACCGGGTCATGAGATAAAGACTTCCACTCACCACTTTCTGCTCCACCAGGTCTGTCGATTACGTGTTCACCATCACCTCCGCCTCCAAACTCAAGGGGTCAGTGAAGGGTGGCACCACGGTCACACTCAAGGGCGAGGGCTTCGGCTCAGACTGCTCCCTCCTGAAGGTGCTGCTCGGGGATGAAGACGAGTGTGATGTTGTCGAGTGCCAGCCCACGAGTCTTACCTGTGTCACGAGGATTGTTCCGAAACATCACGAGATTCTCAATAGTGGAATGAGCACAGGTGAGAGTGAGAGAGGGAGAGGGAAGGGAAGGGATGGAGAAGAAGGAAGGAAAGGGAAGGGTAGGGTAGGGAAGGGAAGGAGAGAGAGAGGGGGGGGTAGAAGTGAGAGAGAGAGAGAGAGAGAGGATGAAGTGACAGAGAGAAAGAGAGAGAGAGAAGGGAAGGGTAGGGAACGGAAGGGAAGGAGAGGAAGGGAAAGGTATGGAAAGGAAATTGAAGGGCAGGGAAGGAAAGGGAAGGGAAGATAATCTAGAGAAAAATATGTTGCTAGGAGGAAGAGAGAAAAAGAGAGAGAGTTAATTAGGAAAGCTAAGGAGAGAGAAAGTGGAGGAAGAATGAATAAAGTTAAAAGAGAGAGACAGAGAAAGAAACAGACAAAGAAACAAAAAACAGACACATTAACTTTTTCTTCTTTTATCTTCTCATTTTCTTTTTTTTTTGAGGCATGACTATACAAAACTCATCTCTCCTATTCCTCCCCCTCCTCCTCATCCTCATCCCTACAGAGTTCAGCGTACAGTGGTCGCCTAATGTCCTGGACGTGAGAGAAGGGGATACCGTCACCTGGAAATGGTTGAAGCTCTCCGAGAACTCCCAGCTCGAGTACAGCGTGTGCCAAGTGCCTAACCCACTGGCCGACTGTGAGGATGATGACGGAACTGGCTTCAACTCCGGCCCCAAGACTGTAGCAGGTGAACTCTCGAAGCGATCTCGTTAACTAGCTAGATTTGTAAATGTGTTAGTGTTTAGTAACTATTATATGGCTAGTTTTGCTTTTAGGTTATTTTGGGGGGGGCAGAGTCAGATATTCACAGTTTTAAGTTGACGTATTACAAACTCATTTAAAGTTATATAAAAGAATCAACGAAACTAACTATTATCTGGTTGGTTTTGTTTTATGATTATTTTTGGCAGGACAGAGTTGGCTAGTAGTGTTGGATATTCACAGTTTTAAGTCGACATATTACAAATTCATGCAAAGTTATATAAAAGAATAAATGGAACTAACTGTTATCTGGTTAGTTTTGTTTTATGATTATTTTTGGCAGGACAGAGTTGGCAAGCAGTGTTGGATATTCACAGTTTTAAGTCGACATATTACAAATTCATGCAAAGTTATATAAAAGAATCAACGAAACTAACTATTATTTGGCTAGTTTTGCTTTTTGCTTACTTTTTTGGGGGGGCAGAGTTGGCAAGCAGTGTTGGGTATTCACAGTTTTAAGTCGACATATTACAAATTCATGCAAAGTTATATAAAAGAATCAACGAAACTATCTATTATTTGGCTAGTTTTGCTTTTTTGCTTACTTTTTGGGGGGGCAGAGTTGGCAAGCAGTGTTGGATATTCACAGTTTTAAGTCGACATATTACAAACTCAGTCATACAAAGTTATATAAAAGAATCAACGAAACTAAAAGATGGCGCCACTATAAAACACTTGCCTGCACCATGATGGGCTGGGGCTGACCACCATCCAGGCCCCTCAAGAAAGCCTGCCGGTGCTAAAGGCCGATACGTAAAAAAAAATAATAGATAAATAAATAAATCGCGCTATGAAAAACATGTCAGAAAAATATAAAATCAGCCACATAATTGGTAAAAAAAAAAAATTATACGACACTTCAAAAATCGGGTATTAGACTGTGCCGTAACATCCTCTGTCAACAAATTTTTACCCACACAAGAAAGCAAATCCCAGATACATATTTGATTCATAACCAAATATTCTTCAGTAACGGAAAATGACGGCAAACATTAAGGCTGATATTACGAGACACTTTCGCTTCTCACATCAGCTATTTCTAAAGGTCAAAGAGGGGATCAATCAGGTTCTAAAGAGTGTTTTTTTAGGCTCAGGGTACAGAAGAAGGGTCAAACTACCACCAGGGTCATAAAGTTACCCCTGGAAATGTCCACAACTCCTACGAAAGCCTTGTCAAATATGTGTTCTTAGGCGGCGAAATGTCTTTTAATACGGCCCTAACTCGCTCCCACTTCCTCCTCTACCAACAGGCCAGTTCACAGTCAACTTCAACCAGCAAGGCACCTACTTCTACAGCGGACAGCCAGCGAGCTCATCCGGGCTGGTCATGCGAGGTCAGATAAATGTCATCCGCCCACCCACTGAAGCACGTAAGATAACCGTACTTCTCGGAGACCAGGAAGCTACGATTGACCTTTCCAACGTCGAGGAGCCCATAGCGGGTGATGGATGTACTCCAAACCAAGAGCCCTTAGCGGATTGCACTGAGGCTGACCCCACTGTGCCGGATGACGGATACCTGTATTTCCAAGCCCACACCTGTTATACACCTGTCATCAGTAGCGTGGCGACAGACTCCTTCACTGGCGTTCCCGGACTCAGGTAAAGGATGTGGGTTTAGGATATTGCAGGATAAGGATAGGATGTAGGATTAGCTATCTGATATTAAGAGCATAGGGGATTGGGTGATAGGGGGGTAAGGATAGGGAAGAAAAGGAAAAATAGGGGAAGAAAAGGAAAAATAGGGGAAGAAAGAGAATGGGGATAAAGATTGAAGGGAAAAGAAATAAATAAATAATGAAAGACCAAAAATAAGAAAAAAAAGAAAAGGAAATAAAGATAGGGAGAATGGGAAAATAGAAAATACTGAAAGAAAGAAAGAAAGAATGGGAATAAAGATTGAAGGGGAAAGAATGAAAAAATAATGAAAGACTGAAAAAAAAGAAAAAAAAGAAAGGAAGATAATAGGAAGGGAAAAACAGAAAATAATGAAAGAAAGAAAGAATGGGGATGAAGATAGAATGGGAAAGAATGAAGGACTGGAAGATATGTAGGAAGCAAGAAAGATGAGGAGGAAAATAAGGAATAAAGGAAAGAAAGAAAGAAGATAGATGATGAAGGGATAGCCCATTTTCTTTATTAACTTCAACCAGTAACATCCCATTTTCTTCACTAACAAACCCACAACCCATTTTCTATACCAACCATATCCCATTTTCTATTCTAAGACCCGTTTCTATACAAACTCAAACCCATTTTCTTTATTAACTTCAACCAATAACATCCCATTTTCTTCGCTAACAAACCCATAACCCTTCTCCTATACTGACCATATCCCATTTTCTATACAAACTCAAACCCATTTTCTTCATTAACCACGATGGCCATAACCGCAACAACTCCTTTTCTTCTAATTCCAACCCATTTTCTTCAACCATAACCCGTTTTCTGTGACCGCAACCACCCGTTTTCTTTAACACAGCGGCGTCCAGCTGATCGAGGGCGTAAGTCTCAACATCGAGGGGTCAGGCTTCAACGACGAGGCCAGCGGACAGTGCAAGTCAAGTGTGAGGGTCGGCAATGCTCCCTGCGTGTTGGGTCAGGTCGGGTCATCTACGGCATTGACCTGCGACCCGAATATGGAGGATCTGGGGGTCTCGTACTACCCTGTGTCTGTGCGAGTCTTTGGCAAGTGAGTGAATTGAGTGTTTCGGATTATTTTGTCTTATTTTTTTGTTTTGTTTTGTTTTCTTTGTTTTTTCCTTTTTTTCCATCATTTTCTGCTTTTTTTTATTCTTGTCTTCTGCTTTTTGTTTCTCTCTTTATCTTTCCTTTTTTTTCTTTTCTTTTATTTCTTTCTTTTTGTTCTCCGTTCCTTCCTTCCTTCTTTCCATAGTTTTTTTTTTTTTTTTGCTTTTCTTGATTCTTGTCTTCTCCTTTTCCTTCTTTCCTTATCTTCCTTTTTTCTTTCTTTGTTTCTTTGAGTCCATCCTTCCTTCCTTCCTTTATTCTTTTTCCTGCAATCCTTATTATATTCTCATTCTTTCTTTCTTTCTTTCTCTATCTTCCTCTTTTTGTTCCTTTCTTTGTTCTTCTCCCATCTTCTTTATACCATCTCCATTTTACGATCTCCTTAACACTCTTTTACTCTCTCCGACAGTGGTATCGCCGCCATGGAGGTCTCGAACTACAATAACGAGGGTCGGGTGGTGGTGGTCCCGTCAGTGGAGTCGTACAGCCCCACTGAAGGATCTCTCGCCGGTGGAACACTCATCACCATTGCAGGTTGGTCTCGCTCCCTCCTTACGTTACCTAACCTGATCGAAGCTAATTCATTATTCTTGTCTCTTAGTTCTTCTCTCCTAACCTAACTTAACCCATTACTTTCTCGTCTCTTTAGTTCTTCTTTCTCTTTTTACCTAACCTAACCTAACCCATTACTTTCTCGTCTCTAGTTCTGCCTTCTCCTTTTACCTAACCTAACCTAACCCATTACTTTCTCGTCTCTTTAGTTCCGCCTTCTCTTTTTACCTAACCTAACCTAACTTAACTAGCTAACTTAACCTAATGTAAGCTAACTCATTCTCGTTGCTTAGTTCTGCCTTCTCCTTTTACCTAACCTAACCTAACCCATTACTTTCATAGCTAACTTAACCTAATGTAAGCTAACTCATTCTCGTTGCTTAGTTCTGCCTTCTCCTTTTGCCTAACCTAACCTAACCCATTACTTTCATAGCTAACTTCTCTTCCCTGCTCCCTAACCTACCTTACATTACCTAACCTAATCTAAGGAAACCCATTACCTTTGCAGCGTGATTCTGTTCTCTCCTAACCCAGGGCCTGATTCAGACCCAAAATCTGACAGATGTCAATTTTGTCAGAAACTTGTTGCAGTTTATCGATCACAGGTATGCAAAGCCAGCTGGGGGTCTTGGTTTTTTGTGCATTTAGAGACAAATGCCATTAAATATTACATCTTATTATATTAAATAATTTCATGATACCATTAATATATTTTTCATCGCTATAAAACATCCAATTTCTGCTTAACAGAATAATTTGCAGACCAGCCAGGGAATACGTTGGATTTTGGCGGCAAAATCTGATCAATGCCCACATCGGTGATCTCAGATTGACCGATGCTATGATGTCGATGGCATCGGTCTGGATCTGGCCCTGTATCCTAACCTAACCTACCCTAACCCATCCTCAATTATGTGTCATCTTGTCAGACAGTCCTCCCTTTAGTGTTACCAAGTTGTCCTCCTCAGGTTCCGGGCTTCAAGGGTTGTCCGCTGATCCCGTGGTGCTTCTGGGAGGGCAGCCGTGTGCGTTGGAGGATGTCACGCCTATCTCAGTCACCTGCCTCACCCCGCCCTCCGCCACCGCCACTTCTGCCACCCTCACCGTCACTGTCATGGGCGTAAGTGTGCCGGAAACAGCCATTATAAATATCACTACTTTTGCCTTTTTTTCTCTTATGTTATGAATATATTAGATTGCACTAGAAAATGAATAGTCTACATCAGTGATTCAGTTCAGCTATAAAAAGAAAATTAACATACACTATCCAAGACACTATTTCACCCCTTCCAGATAAAAAGAAAATTAACATACACTATCCAAGACACTATTTCACCCCTTCCAGATAAAGAGAAAATTAACATACACCATCCAAGACACTATTTCACTCCTTCCAGATAAAAAGAAAATTAACATACACCATTCAAGAAACTATTTTAATTACCTCTTCCAGATCCAGGCGCTGTATCCCGACTCCCATCCCTCCTACACCTATAGCGAGGCACTCACACCCTCGGTCACGGGAATGGCGATATCAGGCGAAACGGTGACTTTGACGGGGCAGAACTTAGGCACGGACTCCGACAAGCTGACTGTGACTCTCATCTTAGAAACTCTCAGTCGTTCACTTAAAACCGAAGAGGATGAGGAGGATGAGGTGGAGAAGCTGGATGAGGAGATGGATGAGGACTACATCGAGGACTTTACGGATGACGAGGAGATGGAGCGGATGATCAGTGGGTATCTTGACGAGAGCGAAATGTCAACCGCTGATGCCGTACGTGAGGAGAAGGGAAAACGCAATATGCAGCGCCGTCTGAAGCTTGCTCTTGCCGATATGATTGAGTCTCCTGAGGGATTCTGGGGCACCTTCACCGGCACTGGGGCTAAGACATTCAGGGAGACGGTGTTGATGGGGGCCTGGCGTATGGCTGGCACTTCTACCACCAGGACGAAGGAAGATCCGGAAAATGAAAGTCTCGTCACCCGTCAAGAACGTTCCATTAAAGCTCTTGCGACCGAGTACACGTGCGTTGTGACAGCCACCTCGGAGACTGAAGCAACTTGTACCGTCTCTGGGCTTCCTGCGGGGTCCTACAGCGTTGAGGCATCCCTTGACGGAGCAGGATATGCGTTGTCAAGTGCGGTGACAGCTGGTGCCGTTCCTGTCGTGTCGTCCATTTCGCCAACGTCAGGAAGCGTCAATGGCGGGGTTCTGCTTACAATCCTCGGCTCTGGGTTTATCGACGGGGACACGACAGTCGCGGTTGGAGATTCCGCATGTGTCGTAGTAGATGTAGCCTCGGGAACCGTCACCTGCCGTGTTCCCGCTGGTGCTGATGGTGATGCTGCGTCTGTGGCGGTGACGGTGGCGGGAGGCAGCCCCATCACGGCATCCTCCACCTTCACCTACGATGCTTCGGTCACGCCAACGCTGGACTCAGTCACGTAAGTTTATATTGTCAAGTGTGTGCGTGGTTGACATTTTTGCCTATTTCACATTCCATCCCTCTCTTCTCTCTCTCTCCCTATCATCTTCCATCCACTTCCTATTCCCTTCATTTCATCATTCATCTCATTAATTATCTTTTCCCCTTTCCTCCTCTCATTTTGTTTGTTTTGATCGTTACCAATGGCTGTTATCGCCGCTATAGTACTTCCTCATAAAACTGGCTGATGGGGTAGTGGCGGCTGCGGGGTTAGCCTAGCCCCGCACCTTACCACACGCTTTCAACACCTCTCCCTTCCTCTGCAGCCAAACTACCACCAGGGTCATACAACAACTCCTGGAAATGCCCACAACTCCTATGAAAGCCTTGTCAGATGTGTTTCCTTAGGTTCACGGTACAGAGGAAGGGTCAAACTACCACCAGGGTCATACAACAACTCCTGGAAATGCCCACAACTCCTATGAAAGCCTTGTCAGATGTGTTTCCTTAGGTTCACGGTACAGAGGAAGGGTCAAACTACCACCAGGGTCATACAACAACTCCTGGAAATGCCCACAACTCCTATGAAAGCCTTGTCAAATGTGTTTCCTTAGGTTTCTTTAGGCCAGTTTCACGTGGAAAATTATAGCGTCGATCGCCGCCATTGGTAACGATCAAAACAAACAAAATGACTGTGAAAGAGACCCCAACACCCCTAACTTTAACATCAACCATTCTTTTCCCTTTCCCTCCCTCAAGCTCCTTCCCAAAACGCGCTTATTTTTCTTCTTCCCCAAACATAACCACACTATTTAAGCCTATCTAACACACCCAGCTGTCCTACCATGCTCCTCAATTTTCTTTCAACTTTTCAACCTTCCAATTTTCCTTTCCATCTTTCCATTAACTCCCATTTCCTCCCTTAGTGTACCATCCCTTCCCTTCCCCATTTCCAGGCCTGCCTCAGTCTCGGCCGGGGGTACTGCGCTCACCCTCGCTGGCAGTAACTTCAAGCAGGGCGCTGTGGATCCTCAAGTGCTCGTGGGAGGAGAGGAATGCACGGTGACGACTGCGAGTAACACCGAAGTTCAATGCGATGTGAGTGGTGGTGAGGGTGTGTGTGGGGAGGAGAATCCAGTCGGTATTATAACTCTTTGGCTTCTCTTATCAGCTATCTCTAAAGGTTAAAGAGGGGGTCGGTTGGGTTCGAATCAGTGTTTCCTTAGGTTCACGGTACAGAGGAAGGGTCAAACTACCACCAGGGTCATACAGCAACTGTGAAAGCCTTGTCAGATGTGTTTCCTTAGGTTCACGGTACAGAGGAAGGGTCAAACTACCACCAGGGTCATACAACAACTGTGAAAGCCTTGTCAGATGTGTTTCCTTAGGTTCACGGTACAGAGGAAGGGTCAAACTACCACCAGGGTCATGCAACACCTCCTGGAAATGCCCACAACTCCTATGAAAGCCTTGTCAGATGTGTTTCTTTAGGTTCACGGTACAGAGGAAGGGTCAAACTATCACCAGGGTCATGCAACAACTCCTGGAAATGCCCACAACTCCTATGAAAGCCTTGTCAGATGTGTTTCTTTAGGTTCACGGTACAGAGGAAGGGTCAAACTACCACCAGGGTCATACAACAACTCCTGGAAATGCCCACAACTCCTATGAAAGCCTTGTCAAATATGTGTTCTTGGGCGGTGAGATGTCTTATAGTACACAAGGGAGAGGAAGGGAAAATTGAAAGGTTGAAAAGTTTGGGGGACTGAGGGAAAATAAGGGATCATGGGAAAGCTGGGTGTGTTAGTTAAATGCTGTAGTTTGATGTGAAGGAGAAAAAGATCTGCAAGAAGGAGTTTACGGAAGAGAAAGGGAAAATAATGGGTCAGGGGAAGCTGGGTGTGATAATTTACCTTAAGAGAAAAAAATCATAGGGTGTTATGAAGCAGAGTCTGAGGAAGAAAAAGAGATGTCAAAATATGGGAAAATTAAGTGTTTTAGATTATTTGATTAGTGGAGTTTGATGTTAACCCGGTAGCAGCGATGGGCCAAATTTGTGGCTTTACCGTGTAGCAGCGACGGGCCAAATTTGTGGCTTTACCGTGTAGCAGCGACGGGCCAAATTTGTGGCTTTACCGTGTAGCAGCGACGGGCCAAATTTGTGGCTTTACCATGTAGCAGCGACGGGCCAAATTTGTGGCTTTACCATGTAGCAGCAACGGGCTAAATTTGTGGCTTTACCGTGTAGCAGCGACGGGCCAAATTTGTGGCTTTACTGTGTAGCAGCGACGGGCCAAATTTGTGGCTTTACCATGTAGCAGCAACGGGCTAAATTTGTGGCTTTACCATGTAGCAGCAACGGGCTAAATTTGTGGCTTTACCGTGTAGCAGCGACGGGCCAAATTTGTGGCTTTACCGTGTAGCAGCGACGGGCCAAATTTGTGCCATGATATAAACCCCCCAAAATAGGTGATACATAATCTGATCACAAATGCTTTGATATATATTATGAAATGGTTTCTGTGAGGGGTCATTTTTTCTCATTTTTCTCGCTTGGAGGAACCATTAAGAAACAAAATTCCCACTGCTACCGGGTTAAGGATAGGGAAAGGTAGATGTGGTAATTTAGCTTCATAATCAGTAATACTAATAATCCTCCTCCTCCTCTTCCTCCTTCTCTCCTAGGCCCCTGAGCTGCCCGGAGGGACCTATGACGTGGTGGTGAGGGAGGCAACTTACGGAGACTCCAACACCCAGAGCCTCCTTTACGAGTCTGGGGCTAACAGCGGAGATTTCGAAGGTGGTTTCGGAGGCAGCCTCATTACGATTACCGGCTACGGCTTCGACCCAGCTGGCGGCACCACCGTTACCGTCTGCGGGAATGAATGTGAGATCGTAGGCGTGCCCACCGCCACCGAGATCAGCTGTGTGGTTCCCCCCGAGACTTACACTGGTACGATGTTGTGATGTTGGTGTATGTTATATCGATGAGGCTTCCTGGCTCCGTTTGGTTAAGTAATATTTTTGGATTGAGGTGAAAAGTCCCATATATTTGCCATGTTAGATTATATTACACAACTCATTTCTCATATTTTTTCTATTGTTTTCTTCCTTCGCTGATTTCTTTCTTCCCTTTTTTTCTATTCTTTCTTTCTTCCTTTTCATCTTTCTTCTTCATGTTCATTTCTTACTTTTTTTTTCTCTCCCTGGTTTCTTCTAATTCTTCCTTTTTTATATTTCTTACTTCCTTCTTTTCTTCTCTCCATCTTTTCTTTGATTTCTTGCCCCCTTTTTTCTATTCTTTCTTTCTTTCTTCCTTTTTGTCTCTCCTCTTCATGTTTATTTCTTACTTTTTTTTTCTCTCCCTGCTTTCTTCGATCTTTCCTCCTTTTTGTATATTTCTTACTTCCTTCTTTTCTCTCTCCATCTTTTCATCCACCCTTCTCCCCCTTCTTCCATCCTGTGTTTCCTTCTCCTTCTTTTCTTTCCTCCTTTCATCCTCCCATCCTCCCTCCGTTTCTTTCTTCCATACTAACTTTAATCCATTCTTTGTCTCCACCTCCTCCTCCTCATCATCGTCATCCTCATCTCTTTCCCACCAGGCGAGGACAAGAGCTGCGAGCTTTTGGTGATACAACCGGGCGGCGACGTGGCTGCCACCCTCACCTACCAGTACCTCGCCTCCCTGACAGCCTCCGTTACCAGCGTCAGCCCCAAGCGAGGAGGGACGGCAGGAGGAACCACTCTCACCATCGACGGAACTGGCTTTGCGTACGTCACACTGAGTTTATGGCACCGCGTCAGTTTATCGTTCCACTCTTATCACAATTTATTTTACTCGTTTTTATCAGTTTCTCTGTACGAACACTCACTCTCTCCACACTCACCATCGACGGAACTGGCTTTGCGTACGTCACACTGAGTTTATGGCACCGCGTCACTTTATTCCTCCACTTTTATCACATTTTATTTTACTCATTTTTACCAGTTACTCACGTTGTACTAACATTCACTCTCTCCACACACACCGTTGACGGGACTGGATTTGCGTATGTTTCACTGAGTTGTTAGTTCGTTGCGCTTTGTCTAATTATCACAACATCTTAATTTTTTGTCCTTCACCTTAACCTTATGGAACCTTGTCAAAATCTCGGAATGGAATCTTTTAAAAACGTCCTCTTTCCCCACCTTATAATTCAGATATCTTGTCGAAACCTTGGAATAGAACCTCATAAAACTTAAACGCCTTCTTTCCCACATTCAAATTCTCAGAACCTTGTCAAAACCTTGGAATGGAACTTAATGAAATACTTCTTTCTCCACCTTCAAATTCACAGAAGCCAGAAGCCCATAAAAATACCAGAACAGAACTTAATAAACAAAACTTCCATCACCTTCTGTAGTGCGGCGACTAGGCCTGATGGCCGAGCCTCCCATAACCCACTCAGCAAGCAGGGTACCTCTTTGTCCGACTGGTAAAGTAGTGGCTCTCCCGTCACGCTGGTCGCGGGTTCAATCCTGGGCAGCCGGCAAAACCCTCTAGTTGTCTTCATTAATTTCTCGTGTGCTTCGATACACACAGAGGACGCGTGGGACCGGGAGTAGTAGAAAAGAGAAAACCTCGGCATTTCATTTTAAATTCATGGAACATTATCCAAAACCTCAGAACAGAGCCTCATAAAAAATAAAACACTCAAAAACTAGCAAAATCGACATAGATGACTCATACAGTTTGTTTATGGAAGTGATGATACGTTCCTGTAATTCACCGTAGAGTCCCCAAACCAATCCACTGACCTCAGAACTCACGGCTTGTCTGTCTTCAGGGATAGCGGGAATGTCGTCACCATTGGCGGGTCGGCGTGCGATGTGCAGTCGGAGAGTTCCACCGCCATCACGTGTCTCACCTCAGCTCACCAAGGACCGGGAGAGTTCGCTGTTATGGTCGACGTTCCTGACAAGGGCTTCGCTGTGACGGTATGTTAGTTTGTCTGTTTGTGTTTTTACTGTTGTCTTGTACCCTTTTGTCCCTATGTCTGTAACTCTGCCATTTTTTTTCATATTCCCTTTTGCCTCTTCCATATGTCTTCCATCTACTAAACTGTCTTCTTCTGCCCCATCTCCTTCTCTGAGTCGTCTACGTTTTCCCCGTCCAGGATGAGAACGGAGTCTTCTTCTACATCGACCGCTGGAGTTCGGTGTTTACGTGGGGCAATGAGCCGGTGCCGTCTGAGGGCCAGCTGGTGGTGGTGGACGAGGGCCAGACGGTGCTGCTCGACCAGTCCACGCCGGTGCTGAAGATGCTGCTGATTCAAGGTGCTGCGATAGGCTTCTTTATACCTGCACCCCATGAGTTTATCCATCCTCTTCCCTCCTATCCCAGCTTCATACAAACTAAGCACCCCATATCTATCCTATTCCCTATTCACCCTTTTGTAATTGTTTCCTTTATGTCCCTTCCATCCTATTCCCCATCCATCTATTCTTAACCCGTCCGCTGTAATTGGAATGAATTTGGCTTTCACTGGTAGCCTGGTAACATATACTCCCAGGTCTTTCTCTGCCTCTGTGGTGGATAGTGGAGTGTTTCCCATGTGGTATTGGTGTGCTGGATATCCCTTCACTGGTAGCCTGGTAACATATACTCCCAGGTCTTTCTCTGCCTCTGTGGTGGATAGTGGAGTGTTTCCCATGTGGTATTGGTGTGCTGGATATCCCTTCACTGGTAGCCTGGTAACGTACACTCCCAGGTCTTTCTCTGCCTCTGTGGTGGATAGTGGAGTGTTTCCCACGTGGTATTGGTGTGCTGGATATCCCTTCACTGGTAGCCTGGTAACGTACACTCCCAGGTCTTTCTCTGCCTCTGTGGTGGATAGTGGAGTGTTTCCACATTGGTGTGCTGGATATCCCTTCACTGGTAGCCTGGTAACACAACCTCCCAGGTCTTTCTCTGCCTCTGTGGTGGATAGTGGAGTGTTTCCCATGTGGTATTGGTGTGCTGGATATCCCTTCACTGGTAGCCTGGTAACATACACTCCCAGGTCTTTCTCTGCCTCTGTGGTGGATAGTGGAGTGTTTCCCATGTGGTATTGGTGTGCTGGATATCCCCTCCCAAGGTGCAGGACTGTACATTTTTCCTCATTGAATTGTAGCAGCCACTTTTTGATCCATTCCTGTAGCTTGGTGATGTCTGACTGAAGGAAATCCGCAGTCAAGGGGTTAAACATTTCTTTTTGCTTCCCCTCAACAGGCGGTCATGTGGTGTTTGACGATGAGGCGACAGAGGAGTTGGTGCTTCGTGCTGAATACATCCTGGTGGTGGGCGGCGGGTCTCTGAGCATTGGATCTGAGGAGGTGCCGTTCCCAGGCGAGGCGGTGATTGAGCTCCACGGCAACTTCCACTCCATTGAGCTCCCGATATATGGTGCCAAGGTGAGAGAGAGAGAGAGATTTACATAGATACTCAGACCACACAGATCCTATAGTCCAAACTTGGTGGTCTTGTCCTCAGTGAAACATCGGATCTATCTAGTGGCATTTGAGTTTTAAAGTGAATCAATCGTGAGAGAAGAAGAATTTTACATAGATACTCAGACCACACAGATCCTATGGTCCTAACTTGGTGGTCTTGTCCATAGTGAAACATCGGATCTATCTAGTAGCATTCAAGTTTGTTTTAAAGTGAATCAGGTCCTCTCTTCTGCATATTCACACACTGCTTCTCAACCCCATTATATTACTTGTCTTTCCTCACTACTTTTCGCTATACTAAAAATGCACTAATAATATATGATGATGATGAATATAACTTCTCAACAGGTTCTGGCAGTTCGCGATGGCACCCTGGACCTCCACGGCGCCCATGTCCCCATCACCTGGACGTACCTTGAAGCCACAGCAGCAGCGGGGGCCACCAGCATCACCCTGGCCGACGAGGTGACTTGGAAGGCAGGCGACCAGATTGTTATCGCCTCCACGGGACTGAGGTGAGGGCGGAGAGTTGAGTTGAGTTTGTTGAGACGCTGTTGCGAGTATATGCATTTACGTGAATGTTGTGTAGTGTAAGTGACATTGGGGTGTTGGTGTATGTGATGTAGAGTATGTGTGTGAGATCAGGACGTGGAGAAACAATTGAAGATAAATATTTAACGGTTAAGATAAAGAATGAGGACGCCACGGGACAACAGGGAGCACAGGACAAGCTCACTTCACTTCACTTTATTGTGCTTTACTTTACTTTACTTCCGTTAAGTTAGTTTGGTTGGTTTTGTGTCGGTAAAGCAGTCTGATTTTTTTTTTTTTTTTTTTTTTTCCCTTGTCATCCTTCATCCATATCTTAGTGTTGATTGGTTTAAACAGGAGAGAGAGAGAGAGAGAGAGAGAGAGAGAGAGAGAGAGAGAGAGAGAGAGAGAGAGGTGTTCCCGAGAAATGAGAGAGATGAAAATAACTATGCAATATTTTCTACCATATTTTCATACCCTCTACCATCATATCATCCTCACTTTTAAGACCTCATCATATTCATCTCCTCAACACTTTGCCTCCCCTAAACAGGTTCCCGAGAAACGAGAACGAGGTGAGAACGATCAATTCCGTCAGCGGCAGCACCGTCACCTTCACGGAGCCGCTGGAATTCGAACACGTCTCAGTAACGCAAACCCTCGGGGGACGGGAAGTGAAGACCCGCGCTGAGGTGGGACTCCTCACACGCAACGTCAAGATCCGAGGAAACATCAACGGGGACTTTAGCGAGGAGATTGAGGCCTGCGGGGAACAGTTCAATCCTAGTAAGTGAATCGTAGTGCCGTAAATATGTCCGTCAGTCCTTGTAAGTTCGTCTTGTAGGTCAGTTCTGATAAGTAGATTCTGAGTAGCGGGCTTTTTTTTCACATTTTTTTCCTTTTTTTTATGCCCTTGAAGTGATCTGCTGTAAAAAAAAAGAGTCATTTCTAGTAAGTTGATTTCTGTGTTCTTCTTTAGTTGTGTGTCTTTTTTTCTATCTATATTAAAGGAAACAGACCCCCAAAAAGTGTTTCAGGGAAGGATTTATTTTGCTGAACCCTTCTAAAAATATTATTGCTTAGTTTGAGGTGAATTTTGGTGTCGTAATTTTTCCCACACTCATATACCCTCGTTACTCATACTACTAATATCTTGTACTTCTGTTTTCTTTCAGTCTCCCAATAATTACTTGATTACTATCTACTTCTACTTATTATTCAGTCACTTCTCTCAATTGTAATTACTTAATGACTATCTACTTCTACTTATTATTCAGTACCTATATATTTTGTCACTTCTCTCAATAATTGCATAAAAACTAACCACTACCTATTTTTCCATATTCATACACCATTGTTAATTATACTACTTAATATCTTGTACTTCTGTTTTCCTTCACTCTCCCAGTAATTATATTTAACGACCACCTACTTCGTTTCCGCAGACCAGTTTGCAACTCAGACTTGCTTCAACGGGCGATACGGCGATGAGACTGGCAGCGATCAGTTCGGCGCCACGGTCATGATCTTCGGCAAGTTCCCCGACCAGGACTTGGTGACGGGACGCATCGAGTATGTGGAGGTCACGGAGGCTGGGCAGGTGAGGTCATGCGAGGCTGTTTGTGGTTAGGTCATGTGAGGGTGTTTTTTTTCACAGCAAAGGAGGCAGCTCAAGGGCAAAAAAAGAAAAACAATAATGAAAAACAAACCTACTATTTGGTGTTCCTACAAAGAGCTCAGAGGAGTGGTTGAAATATAGGTCAATTTCGGGAGGAGAGGTGGTTTGGTCATGTGAGGCTGTGTGTGGTTAGGTCATGCTAGGCTGTGTTTGGTGTGTATAAATCAATTTCCCACATCATTTAGTCTATTTCCTAATATACCAGTACGTGAGAATCAGAATCATCCAGCCCTTCGTTTATGAGAGTCAATCAGAATACCCTACGTGGACTAACCCGCATATCTTAACAAACGCCTTTCCCCCTCCGCCAGGCCTTCCAGCTGGGCCGCTATCCACTCCACTTCCACATGGTTGGCGACGTGAGCACCTCCTACATCCGTGGTTGCGCCGTTCACCGTACTTACAACCGCGCCATCACCATCCACGCTGCCAACTACCTCACCGTGGAGCGCAATGTGGCGTACAACAACATGGGCCACGCGATCTTCACCGAGGACGGCGTGGAACAGAATAATGTGATCCAGTATAATTTGGCCGTCTTCACACGCAGTTCATCGTCCCTCCTCAATGTGGATATTACGCCCGCATCATTTTGGGTAAGGGAGGAGAACGAGGTATGGAGGGAGAGGAGAAGAAAGAGAGGAGGAGGAAGAAAAAAGATGTGGAGAGCGAGTAGGGAAAATGAAGGAAGAGAGAGAGAGGAAAGAGAGGAGAGGAAATAGGAAGAGAAGAGGAAGAAAGAGAAGGGAGGAGAGGAGGCATGAAGGAAAAGTAGGAAGGAAGAAAGAGAAGGGAGGAGAGGAGGCATGAAGAAAGAGGAAGGGAGAAAGAAGGAGGAGGAATGAGAGAAGAGAAGAGAAGGAAGGAAAGGCATGAAGAAAGCAAGGAAGGAGAGAAGTAGGAGGAGGAAGGAAGAAAGAGAAGGGAGGAGAGGAGGCATGAAGGAAAAGTAGGAAGGAGGAGGAGGAGGAAAGAGTAAAAAAAACACGTAGGAAGGATTGGAAGAAGAAGACGATGAAGATGACAAAACAAAAATAAAACAACAACAATAATAGCAAAAAATAATAATAATAATAATAATAATAATAATCCTCCCCTCCGCAACCCTATAGGTGGTCAACCCCAACAATATCGTGCGCCACAACGCTGCTGCCGGCGGGACCCACTTCGGATACTGGTACAGGACGGAGCGCCACCCCTCCGGCCCCTCCACCACCAACTCCTACTGCCCCAACAACGAGGTCATGGGACAGTTCTTCAACAACACCGCACACTCCATGGGAAGGTGCGAATGTCAAGTTATGTTGGGTTATTGTGTTACTTAACCCATCCGCTGCGATTGGCACGGATTTGGCCTTCACTGGTAGCCTGGTAACGTAAACTCCCAGGTCTTTCTCTGCCTCTGTGGTGGATAGTGGAGTGTTTCCCATGTGGTATTGGTGTGCTGGATATCCCTTCACTGGTAGCCTGGTAAAATACACTCCCAGGTCTTTTCCTGCCTCTGTGGTGGATAGTGGAGTGTTTCCCATGTGGTATTGGTGTGCTGGATATCCCTTCACTGGTAGCCTGGTAACGTACACTCCCAGGTCTTTCTCTGCCTCTGTGGTGGATAGTGGAGTGTTTCCCATGTGGTATTGGTGTGCTGGATATCCCTTCACTGGTAGCCTAGTAACATACACTCCCAGGTCTTTCTCTGCCTCTGTGGTGGATAGTGGAGTGTTTCCCATGTGGTATTGGTATGCTGGATATCCCTTCACTGGTAGCCTGGTAACATACACTCCCAGGTCTTTCTTTGCCTCTGTGGTGGATAGTGGAGTGTTTCCCATGTGGTATTGGTGTGCTGGATATCCCCTCCCAAGCTGCAGGACTTTACATTTTTCTTCATTGAATTGTAGCAGCCACTTTTTGTTCCATTCCTGTAGCTTGGTGATGTCTTCTTGTAGGGAATCCACAGTTAAGGGGTTAAGTTCCTATCCCTTCAGTAATAGGCAGTTGAGGTTTCTTAATTTCTAGTGGAGTCCTATCATCTTTTTCTTCTTCTTTTTATCTATTATTAACTTTTATTTTATTATTTCATTTTATATGTTACAGGTACGGTCTGTGGGTCTTCTCCATGGACGGATACCACCCCAGGGCAGGCACATGCAGAGGCTCGGACCTGGTGAGTATCGAGAGTAACTTGTAGAGAAGGAGGAGGAGGAGGAGGAGGAGAGAAAGGCAGGGAGGAAGGAAAGGTAGAGAAGGAAAACAGGAGAGGGAAGTAAAGAGGAAGAAGTGGGAGAAGGAAAAGTAGGAAGAGAAGGAGATGGAAGAGAAAGAAAGAAGAGGAGGAGGAGGAGGAAAGGCAGGGAGGAAGGAAAGGTAGAGAAGGAAAACAGGAGAGGGAAGTAAAGAGGAAGAAGTGGGAGAAGGAAAAGTAGGAAGAGAAGGAGATGGAAGAGAGAGAGAAAGGAGGAGGAGGAATAGACAGTTAGTGAAAGGGAGAGAAAACAGAAATGGAAAAGTAAAACGAAGATCAAAAGAAATGTGTTATCGTATGAGTGAAGAAGGAGAAAGAGGAGATGAAGGAGAGAGAGTAAGAAAAGGAGGAGAGGGAGAGGAAACAGAAGTGGATACGTTAAAGGAATGTTAAAGAAAAATGAGAGAAGTGTATTATCGATGAGTGAAGGAGAAGATAGATAAGGAGATGAACGAGGAGAGTAAGAAAAGGAGGCGAGGAAGACAAAACAGAAGTGGGAACGTGAGAGGAAGATCAAAGAAATGGTAAAAATGAGAGAAATGTCTTATCGTATGGGTGAAGAAGGAGTAGAAAGAGAAGGAGATGGAGGAGAAAGAGAGTAAGAAAAGAAGGAGGAGGAATAGGCTGTTAGTGAGAGAGAGAGAGGGAGGGAGAGGAAACAGAAGTGGATACGTAAAAAGGAATATTAAAGAAATGGCAAAATGAGAGAAGTGTCTTATCGTATTGGTGAAGAAGTAGAAAGCGAAGAGAATGCAAGAAGTGGCACTGATCCTTAAACCCCCCACACAGGTTGCCAAGTGGGAGGACTTCACCGTGTGGCACTGTGACCGTGGCGCCGAGGTGGTCTTCGGCACCAACCTCCAGTTCCACAATTTCGTCGCGCTGAACAACAAGATGGCGGGGATGGAGATGGTCAAGATGAAGGGAGGAAACCGTCTTGGAGATAGCCCGGGTGAGTGAAGGAAAAGAAGAAGGAGAGGAAGGAGAGTAGTGTAGTGTAGATTATTTTAGTAAGTTCCTTATTTTTAGCCTAACAAACATCTGGAACCTCTAAAAGTGCTGTATTGCGCCTAAAATTATCTAAGTGAGCGTAGGTATTTCCGTGTAGTTGTAAAGTTATCGTAAGTACATAGTTTGATTATTACAGAAGGTTCCTTATTTTAGACTAACAAACATCTGGAGCGTCTAAAAAAATGCTATGTTGCGCCTAAAATGATCTCTCTGAACGTAGGTATTTCCGTGTAGTTGTAAAATTATCACGTACATGGTTTGGTTATTACAGAAAGTTCCTTATTTTAGCCTAACAAACATCTGGAGCGTCTAAAAGTGCTGTATTGCGCCTAGAATTATCTAAGTGAGCGTAGGTATTTCCGTGTAGTTGTAAAGTTATCGTAAGTACATAGTTTGGTTATTACAGAAGGGTCCTTATTTTAGCCTAACAAACAGCTGGAACCTCGAAAAAATGCTGCATTTCGCCTAAAACTCTCTCCGTGCAAGTGGTCAAAAGTCATGTCATTCCTATACCCCCCAACAGGCATCTTCAACTCCCTTGTGGCCTGTCACTCGGCTCTCGGTAGCGACTTCTGTACCGCGCAGACCAGTGGCATCATCTCGCCCAAGCAGTACACCTTCAGCATATCCGAAGTCACCTTTGTCAACTACGATGTGCCCGGTTCGTCAGCGCTCTCCGGATGTTCCCAGTGCAAGCCGCTCCAGGGTGGGTTCAGGACACAAGTGGAGGGTTTAAGCTTTGACACGTCTCCGAACAGGGTAAGTGAAGCACCGTCCATATGGCTACTTGACCCCTGTAACCCAAGCTGTATTAGTTGATTCATTCTCTACCTCTGGTCTAAACTGTTCTGTCCTTTAACCAGTCCGCTGCGATTGGCACGGATTTTGCCTTCACTGGTAGCCTGGTAATATACACTCCCAGGTCTTTCTCTGCCTCTGTGGTGGATAATGGAGTGTTTCTCATGTGGTATTGGTGTGCTGGATATCCCTTCACTGGTAGCCTGGTAACATACACTCCCAGGTCTTTCTCTGCCTCTGTGGTGGATAGTGGAGTGTTTCCCATGTGGTATTGGTGTGGATATCCCCTCCCAAGGTGCATGACTTTACATTTTTCTTCAGTGAACTGTAGCATCCACTTTTGTTCCACTCCTGTAGCTTGGTGATGTCTTCTTGTAGGAAATCCACAGTCAAGGGGTTAAAAGTGAAACAAAAAAAACTTACACCATCACAGACCAGATTTCTTTGCCATACCCTTTCGCCCACGTCAAGTCTCGTCACACAAAGCCTTACCCAGTTCCTCCTTCCGTCCCTTGCAGCTCAGTTTCAAGTGGGAGCACGAGACCATCTGGTTTGACGAGGACGGATCACTCAGCGGAACTGTCGGTGCGAGCGTTGTGCCTTGGATGGATATTCTGCCTTCGGACTCCTGCGCTACGGCTGACGAACTTAGTGTCAATCCTTCCGTAAGTATTGTGTGTGTGTGTTGTGTGAGTGTATTAATGTGTGTGCGTGTTGTGTGAGTGTGAGTAAGTGATGTGTGTGTGTGTGTGTGTGTGTGTGTGTGTGTGTATTTACCTAGTTGTAAAATACAGGAAAAGAGCCGTACTAGGCCTGTGCTATCCCGTCTCCATAACGCTTATTATCCAGTTTGGCTTTAAATTCATGAATCGTTTTTGCACACACAGTCTCCTCGTCATGTCCGTTCCATGTTGTTATGCTTCTGTATGGAAAACTGTATTTCTTTATGGCTCTTCTTCAATTTCTTACCATTGCCTCTTGTCACACTTCTGTCACGTACCACTAGGTCTTCCCTGTCCAATTTCTCCAATCCCTCTTGTATCCTGTACAATGCTATTAGGTCCCCTCTCTCTCTTCTTCTCTCCAGTGTTGTAAGTCCCAATTTCTCCAGTCTTTCTTCATAAGTATGTTCTCTCAGAGTTTCCGGTAATTTAGTCGCTGCTCTTTGTATTCTTTCCAACTTTCTAATTTCTTTCTTCAATCTAGGTGACCACACTAATGCTGCCCTTCCTGTTGTTCCTGGGTGCAGTTTTCAGTAACAACTTAAAACTCCTGCATCACAACACCCCTCATTCATCTTCCACTTGTTCCTGGGTGCAGTTTTCAGTAACAACTTAAAATTCCTGCATCAAAACACCCCTCATTCATCTTCCTGTTGTTCCTGGGTGCAGTTTTCAGTAACAACCTAAAATTCCTGCATCACAACACCCCTCATTCATCTTCCTGTTGTTCCTGGGCGCAGTTTTCAGTAACAACTTAAAATTCCTGCATCACAACACCCCTCATTCATCTTCCTGTTGTTCCTGGGTGCAGTTTTCAGTAACAACCTAAAATTCCTGCATCGCAACACCCCTCATTCATCTTCCTGTTGTTCCTGGGCGCAGTTTTCAGTAACACCTTAAAATTCCAGCATCACAACACCCCCCATCCATCTTCCTGTTGTTCCTGGGTGCAGTTTTCAGTAACACCTTAAAATTCCAGCATCACAACACCCCTCATTCATCTTCCTGTTGTCCCTGGGCGCAGTTTTCAGTAACAACTTAAAATTCCTGCATCACAACACCCCTCATTCATCTTCCTGTTGTTCCTGGGCGCAGTTTTCAGTAACAACTTAAAATTCCTGCATCACAACACCCCTCATTCATCTTCCTGTTGTTCCTGGGCGCAGTTTTCAGTAACAACTTAAAATTCCTGCATCACAACACCCCTCATTCATCTTCCTGTAGTTCCTGGGCGCAGTTTTCAGTAACAGCTTAAAATTCCTGCATCAAAACACCCCTCATTCATCTTCCTGTTGTTCCTGGGTGCAGTTTTCAGTAACACCTTAAAATTCCTGCGTCACAACACCCCTCATTCATCTTCCTGCAGTTCCCGGGCGCGGTTTGCAGTCCCGACCTGAACTTCATGCGCTTCAACGTCGAGGGTCCCAGCATCGAGCCTCCCTCAATGAAAGGACGTGACCTCATCGTAACCAACGACCACGGTACTGTTAACGTTCCCTACATGGTCAAGCGACTCACCACGGAGGGCTGGATGGGCCTTCTCTTCGGCGGCGACACCTACGTTTGGTACTTTGACGACTCCTCTCAGGTGGGTAGACAGGTGGAAGAGTGCCTGGGATTTGTACAGTGAGACAAGAAAGTGTGATCGTGATATGATTTATCTCTCCTCCTTTCTCCCTTCATTCATCTTTTTTCACCCGCCTTCCCATCTTCTCAATTCCCTCGTTTTCCCAATTAACCTCCCCCCTCTCTCTCTCTCTCTCTTCACCATCCTAATATTTTCCCTTTCTCCTCTTCTCTATTAACTATTATCATCTCTCTCTCTTTCTCTCCTCTTGCTTCTTCCTTCCTTCTTTATTCAGGCAAGCATGAAAGGTGTGAGCTAAGTGTTGACGCCCATGTTGTTTACAGATCACAAACATAACGTACAAGGCGACAACGCAGCTGGTGGGCTCCGGGGACTATTATTACGTCAAGCACAACCTTATGGAGCAGCCCGACTTCTTTGGGTACGTCTATGTGTGTGTGTGTGTGTGTGTGTGTGTGTGTGTGTGTGTGTCGTTGTCTTCATTTATAGTCCATCTTCCGTTCTTGAAGTTGGACTTGCGATGATCTGATGGTTATGGAGTTGCATTTATTTATTTATTTTTTTATTTTGTTTTGTTTTCCCCTTAAAAGCCTACAGTGCTGCCCTTCCCTTCTTCCTTCCTTCCCTCTCCCCTCCCGCGTACATGTCTAAGCGACCCCCTAAGTAGCGTTTTTTTTAAGTTGCGGGCTTTTTTTTTTTTCATTATTAACCCTTTTTTTTTTTTTTTTTTTTTTTTTTTTTACGCCCTTGCACTGTCTCCTGTGCTGCAAAAATATACCGCGATACATACATCAATTATACCCCCATTGGCAAGCACACCCCAAGTCACCATAACTCTTCCCCCATTCTCAGGACGACAGGTGAGGGGCAGGAGAGCACAGTGGCACTGCCCGACCCTAATACGGACTTCCACGGCGACTACTACTGGGACGCCGAGAACAGGGAGATGACTTATATGGGTGAGTGAATAAGTCTTGGCCGTGTCTGAGAGTGTAATGGCTTCCTGCAGAATATCCTCGTCCTCCTTCACTAGAGTTTCAATTTTCTCTATTAACCCAGTAGCAGCGGGGATCATGTTTCTTAATGGTCCCTCCAAGCGAGAAAAATAAGAAAAAATCACCCCTCACACAAACCATTTCATAATATATATCAAAGCATTTATGATCAGATTATGTATCATCTATTTTTGGGGGTTTATATCATGGCACAAATTTGGCCCGTCGCTGCTACCGGGTTAAAACACACTTCAGAATCACGAATACAAAAGATATATTACAAGTAGGCAATAAATCATCATTGAATCATTTACCTCTTCCATCAAAATAAGGCAATGACAAGATATATCACTCGGAGGTACACATAAATTCACTCATATAATTATTACAATCTACAATTTTTTTCCACTATTGTTTTTAAGAGTAGAACAGTGTAATAGCCTTTTGTGTAATGTCTCTTCTGCCAGTAGTATTTCCCTTTTATTAGTGTTATTTTTGTGCGATTATGAAGCTTTGCCGTTCTTCCAGTGTCCTCTAACCTGGAGAGCAAGAGGAATGTCCGAGAGTTCACCAAGGACGCCGGCCTCAAGAGAAACATCAAGTTCGAGGTGTTCAGGTGTGTGTGTTTACCTAGTTGTAGTTTTAAAGGGCCTGGGCTTAGGCTCGTGTGGTCCCGTCTCCGTATCTGTATTTGTCCAACTTTTCCTTAAAGTTTTGCACACTCTTCGCCGATACTACATCCTCACTTAGTCTGTTCTAAACCTCTATATTTCTTTGCAGGAAGCTATATTTCTTTTTCTCTCAAGCATCTTCCCTTCCTCAGTTTTTTACTGTGTCCTCTTGTGTTCCTGGTGTTTATTCCTTCTCTTAGTAGTTAACTATTCACTATCTACTTCCATTTTAATCAATAATTTATAAATTTGTATTAGGTCTCCCCTTTCTCTTCTTTGTTCCAGTGTTGGTAGGTCCATTTCCTTTAACCTTTCTTCATGTGTGTGTGTGTGTGTGTGTGTGTGTGTGTGTGTGTGTGTGTGTGTTTAGTTGTGATATACTGGATCAGCACTTTTAAGGTCTCACTCAATCTATTAAACTTGATCTTAAAACTCATTCAGATTTTGGACTGAGTAACTTCTGTCCAGTCTCTTCCTCCACTGTTCAATGCATATATTATGAAAGCTGTACTTCTTTATTTTCTTCTTTCTTTCTTTCTGTTTTTTCTTGTCTTATATTATCCAGTCTATCTATTTATATTATCACAATTGTATTATCTTCTAAGGCAACCTCTTTTTCTTAATCCTTCCTACTCTCCCTGCTCAGAAACAACCACTCCCCACTCTCTCCTTGTACAGAAATGCCCCAACGCCCCCGCCAGTCCCCACCGGCCGCCCCGACGTGGTTCTCTACTGGTCCGACGTGGAAACTTGGAAGGAGGTCCCTGTGGGCTCAGGAGGTCACCCCACGGAGGAGGAATATAATTTACCGGTGGAGAATGACGAGATTATCATTCCCCCTGGTAAGTGTATATTGACTCTTTTTTTATGTCTATTTGTCTTATTTTGTCTTTCTCTTGCTGTCTGTCTGTCTTATTTTGTCTTTCTCTCTCTTGCTGTCTGTCTGTCTTATTTTGTCTTTCTCTCTCTTGCTGTCTGTCTGTCTTATTTTGTCTTTCTCTCTCTCTTGCTGTCTGTCTGTCTTATTTTGTCTTTCTCTCTCTCTTGCTGTCTGTCTTTCATATATAGTTACAGTTACAGAAACGTTCCACTCGCCAGTCACTCCTGTTTGGAAAGACTAATTTATCTTTATTTATCTTGTTTCTTTCGTTTTATCATTATTTTGTTTTTATGATATGTGGTTGGTTGTGGACTTGGTGGAATTTTCTTGCATTCTTAGTCTCATTTTTTATTGATGTTTATTTCGTTTATTTATTTATTTACCGGTATTTATTTTTTCTCAAGGCATGTGGCTGATTGTGGACACTGAAACGCCGAAGCTGAGGCGAGTCTACGTCTACGGCACGCTGGAGTTTGACGATACAATGGACCATTACTTTGAGGCGACCATCATCTACATTCAGGTGCGGGAAGCATTCGAAAGAAAAACAAAAAATATGTATATGCTATTCCTGCAAAAAGTCAGCTCCCTTGAAGATAAACAGGAGATACTATAAATATTTTCCTCTTCTCTCCTCCTTTTCATCACAGCTCCTCCCTTTCCCCTTTTTTTCTCTTTATTTTTCTCATTCTCATTTGGAATTAAAAAAGAATATACCATCCCTGAAAAAAGTTGGCTCCCTTGAAGATAAACAGGAGATACTATAAATATTTTCCTCTTCTCTCCTCCTTTTCATCACAGCTCCTCCCTTTCCCCTTTTTTTCTCTTTATTTTTCTGGTTTTCTTTCATCCTCATTTGGAATTAAAGAAGAATATACCATCCCTGAAAATAGTTGGCTCCCTTGAAGATAAACAGGAGATACAATTAATATTTTCCTCTTCTCTCCTCCTTTTCATCACAGTTCCTCCCTTTCCACTTTTTTTCTCTTTATTTTCCTGGTTTTCTTTCATCCTCATTTGGAATTAAAAAGAATATACCGTTCCTGCAAAAAGTCAGCTCCCTTGAAGATAAACAGGAGATACTATAAATATTTTCCTCTTCTCTCCTCCTTTTCATCACAGCTCCTCCCTTTCCCCTTTTTTTCTCTTTATTTTTCTCGCTTTCTTTCATCCTCATTTGGAACTAAAAAAAAATATACCATCCCTGAAAATAGTTGGCTCCCTTGAAGATAAACAGGAGATACTATAAATATTTTCCTCTTCTCTCCTCCTTTTCATCACAGGTCCTCCCTTTCCCCTTTTTTTCTCTTTATTTTTCTCGCTTTCTTTCATCCTCATTTGGAATTAAAAAGAATATACCATCCATGAAAAAAGTTGGCTCCCTTGAAGATAAACAGGAGATACTATAAATATTTTCCTCTTCTCTCCTCCTTTTCATCACAGTTCCTCCCTTTCCACTTTTTTCTCTTTATTTTCCTGGTTTTCTTTCATCCTCATTTGGAATTAAAAAAGAATATACCATCCCTGAAAAAAGTTGGCTCCCTCGAAGATAAGCGGAAGATGCGAAATATAGTGACATCAAATTTAGTCCCTGAAATTAAGCTTGACGGTCGGTTTTGTCCTGAAGTGTCTTGATGTTCTCTTTCCGACTGAGTGTTGACGTTCTCCATTTTACACAGGGAGAAATATTGTGTCCACTTAAAAATCAGTATCAAATCTCGTCCCTCAGGTGTCTTAAAATTCCCTTCTATTTCCCCGTTTTGTCCTGAAGTGTCAAAATTCCCTTCTTGATGGGTGTTAAGTCTTCATCTTACACAGTGAAAAGTTTTGTGTCCACCCGTTATCAAATTTAATCCCTGAGACATCTTAAAATTTCCTTCTATTTAGTCCCCCTTCTTTATAGTCCCTCTTCTATTAAAATGAAAGTAATTTAATATGGAAGCATCGAATGTCTTTCCCTTCCTTCCTCCTCCTTTCCCTCCTTCTTAAGTCCGGTTGGCATTTTGATATTCCTTTCTCTATTGCATCTTAACATCCTCCATCTCACACAGGGCGGCAGCGTGGTAGCAGGCTTCAACAAGGAGAAGCCCTTCACACACAACCTCGAGATCCAGCTACGAGGCTCCATAGACCCCGAGGACCCCGACAACGAGGCGTTCCCAATGCCCCAAGGAGTCCCCGATGTTGGCTGGAAGGCAATTGGGGTCTTTGGGTACCTCAAACTCCACGGCGTTGTCTCGGGTCAGTCGTGGCACAAGCTTGGAGCGACGGCAGAAGCGGGAAGCATGACGGTCACGCTGGCGGAGGCTCCCGACGCTTCCTGGCTGAACAAGATGGTGAGCGAAACAGTTTTTACTTATTTATTTTGTTAGTTTATTTTTATACAGCGATGGAAGCAGCTCAAGGGTGACAAAAACAGACACCAGAATAGCCAGGAGTGAGTTAATGATCGATATCCATTTGCAAACACTAAAAATCAATGTAGATGAAGAACTCCATATCACTTAGTACCAGTCAGGCTGTTTATCTATGTTTCTTCCTCTTTCCTCGGCCCCATATGACCCAGCAGTTGTGGCGCCAAGATGAACGTTCAAATAATCAATCAATCTTCCCATTTCCTCGGCCCCATATGACCCAGCAGTTGTGGGGCCAAGATGAACGTTCAAATAATCAATCAATCTTCCCATTTCCTCGGCGCCATATGACCCAGCAGTTGTGGGGCCAAGATGAACGTTCAAATAATCAATCAATCTTCCCATTTCCTCGGCGCCATATGACCCAGCAGTTGTGGGGCCAAGATGATAGCCCAAATAATCAATCTTCTTATTTCCTCTTTATTTGTTTTACTTTCACACTCATTCTTACTTTATATAGACAATCTTTTTTGTGTGTGTAGTATTTCAATTGTTTTCTTTGCTCACTTCACTTACCTCTGTGTTTTCAGGTGGTGATATCGACAACCTCCAAGGACGCGACAGAGAGTGAGGTCAGGACTGTAGTGGGCATTGACGGCGCCACGCTCACCCTTGACACAGCCCTTGAGTTCGAGCACTTGGGTGAGTTTGCGCTGAAAAAAAAGAAAACCGATGAATAAATGAATAAGTAGTAATAGTAGAATAAGTAGTTGAATAAGTAGTAATAAGGTGTACAAAACAGACCACAGAAGAAGCTTATGGATGGGTCACACTCCACCATTATCGAACAGAATCAGAAGCAGAATCAGAACTAAAACGCGCCATAAATACTTAGATTGTAGGGGTTTATATATGGGTTTAGACTCCATCGTAAGGGTTTTCACTACAGGAGCTTACAATTGGGTTCGCATTCCACTATTAACGAACAGAATCAGAATTAGGATCAGAGCCAGGATGCGCCATAAATACTTTGATTGTAGGGGTTTATATATGGGTTTAGACTCCATCGTAAGGGTTTTCACTACAGGAGCTTACAATTGGGTTCGCATTCCACTATTAACGAACAGAATCAGAATTAGGATCAGAGCCAGGATGCGCCATAAATACTTTGATTGTAGGGGTTTATATATGGGTTCAGACTCCATCACAAAGGTTTTCACTGCAGGAGCTTACAATTGGGTTCGCATTCCACTATTAACGAACAGAATCAGAATTAGGATCAGAGCCAGGATGCGCCATAAATACTTTGATTGTAATGGTTTATATATGGGTTCAGACTCCATCGTAAGGGTTTTCACTACAGGAGCTTACAATTGGGTTCGCATTCCACTATTAACGAACAGAATCAGAATTAGGATCAGAGCCAGGATGCGCCATAAATACTTTGATTGTAGGGGATTATATATGGGTTTAGACTCCATCGTAAGGGTTTTCACTGCCGGAGCTTACAGTTGGGATCACATTCTATCATTATCAAACAGAATCAGAATAGGGCCACCATAAATAATTTGATGTAGAAACTTACGATTGGTTTCAGATTCCACTACAAGGACTTCTATTGCAGGAGTTTACAAATGGGTTCCCAGTCCTCCATAATGATCAGTAACAGAATCAGAATCAAACCCAGAAGGCACTTTAAATACGCTCACTGCAAAATCTTATGGATGGGTTCAAATTCCACCCAAATATATACATTACAAAAGGTTATTGATAGATTCAGACTCCACGTAAACACTTCCATTGCAGGAGTTTATGTATATAGATTCAAACACCACATAAGTATTTCCAGATGGGTTCAAATTCTACCATATATATTTCCATTGCAGACACTTACAAATGCATTCACACTCAACCATGACTATTTCCCATTGCAGGCGTAACGCACACCTTCTCCGACGGCACATCCCTTACCCTGGCTGGAGAGGTCGGTCTGCTGAGTCGAAACATTGTGGTGCGAGGAAGCCCCACTGAGGACAGCTTTGGCGGCAGGGTTGTGGTGTCTAGGGTCAACCAGGACAGTGTGGACTATGTCGGTAAGTGGATAGAAGTCTGAGGTGAAAAAAAAAGAAGCAATTGTTATGAAGTTATATAGTTGGGAAATAAAGAAAGGAAAAATAAGAGGCTGGAACTCACTGCATATAGCTTGTATTTTTTATCATATTGGCACCTCAGTTTACCTTTTGTAGAAGTCGCTGGGATTTGCATAGACCCTTTGATGACCCCAGTGATAGTTTAACACGAACCACTACATATCAGTCAGGAAAACCCACATATAAAACCCAGTTAACCATCCCCGTGGCCTCAGGAAATAGCCATAATGTGACCCTGTGATAGTTTTACGCAAACTTTTATATCTCGAACAGGAAAACTCTCATATGAAAACCCAGTTAACCATCCCCGTGGCCTCAGGAAATAGCCATAATGTGACCCTGTGATAGTTTTACCCGAACATCTACATATCAGACAGGAAAACCCACATACAAAACCCAGTTAACCATCCCCGTGGCCTCAGGAAATAGCCATAATGTTAGCCTGATATGTTTAAGAATATGTACCTATGACTGAGGCAAGATTTCTGGATGGTAGGTTTGTAGACAGAACCAGACAGAGGAACAGAATAATATTGGGAAGACTTTTCATTTTTTTTTTTTTCTTTTTTTCTTGTACATCAGAGGACACGGCTCAAGGGCAATAAAAAAGAGTACAAGAAAAAAGCCCGCTACTCGCCGCTCCTTTAAAAGAAAAAAGTAAAGAGTAGCCAAAAGGAATCAAGCTCGGGCAGTAAACACACCTCGGTTCCCGCTCCACTCTCACCCCATGCCGTCTCTCCTCCTCTAGGGTCCGTTCAGCTCGATGGCGTACTCCTCGACAACATGGGGCAGGAGAGCTTCACTAGCCTCGACGACCCTCGCTACGCCCTCGCTATCGTTGGACTCGGCGCCGTTGAGGACGACTCGAGTTATGTCAGTCGGTCGTCCTTCAGTATAAGTTATAATGTCGCACTCGGCCTGCTGGGGACCTCCAACGTGAATGTGGAGGACAATGTCATCTACTTTGCACTTGATTCTGGTGAGTTGATGAAGTGGGGTCTTGTTTTTTTTGTTTTTGTTTTGATTTTCTTCTTTTTTGTCTTCTTTTGTTTTTGTTTTTTTCGTTTTTTTTTTTTTACTTCCTTTTCTTCTTCATTATTTTTTTCTGTCATGTTTTTCTTCTTTCTTTTTTGTTTTCTTTTATTTTGTCTTCGTTTTCTTCATCTCATTTTTCTTCCCCTTCTTTTTCTGTGTCTTTATTTGCTTTGTCTCCTTTTTCTTCTTCCTCTTCCTCATCTTTTCTTCTTCTTCTTTGTCTTTTTCATCTTCTTTTTCTTCTTCTTATTATTATTATTATTCTTGTTATCATTTTATCCTTACTCCTCTTATCTTTTCCTCCCAGACAACCATGTATATTTCTCTCCCTGTCATCCTCCTCCACTCCTCTCCCTTCTTCCACCCTTCCTCACCCCTCTCCCATTTTCCTCCTGCAGCCGTGAAGGACGAGGAAGGCTCCAACTTCTACAGGAGGAACCTCATCACAACTGTTCTCTTCCTTGGGACTTTCGGCGATCGGTTCGAGACGCAGAACCTTAACTGGTACGGCGCGTTCCAGCTGGACAATGCCCCGAACACCGTACTGGAAGGGAACGCCGTGGCTGGTACGTAGACACTCGATGATAGGGTGTCCAGTTATTTCCGAACACACTTGTATTAGTATCAGTTTGAGTCTTGCATGGCTATTTTGGTAACAGTACGACGCTTGTGTTAAAGGTGGGCAAACTCTTATTCTATGGCTCTGATTTTACCTACACAAGTCCCTCTTCCCGGCTGTCTGTAGGTGCGGAACAGGCGGGTTACAAGACATACGGCGAGATATGTGATGACGCGGCGCAGTGGAGCAACAATGAAGTCCACGGCACCATCTACGGCATCATGGTGAGACACACACACACACGCACACACACACACACACACACACATGTACTTTCTCTAGCTCGCTCTCTCTCATTTTCATTCACATTCTCATTGTCTTTTCTCATTCTCTCACATTCTCATTCTCATTCTCTCCCATTCTCATTCTCTCATTCTTATTCTCTCTCTCATTCTCGTTCTCTTGCTCATTCTCATTCTCTCATTCTTATTCTCTCGCTCATTCTCATTCTCTCTTAAAGAAACATAGAGGTTTGCAATAGGCTGAGTGAGGAAGTAGTATCAGCGAAGAGTGTGCACAACTTCAAGGAAAAGCTGAACAAGTACGGATATGGAGACGGGACCACATGAACGCAAGATAAACACACACACACACACACACACTAACTAACTAACTATCACCCACTCTGTTTCCTGTTTTATTTGCTATGTTATTCATTTGGTAGTACACAATTTTTGGGGGGGAGTAATAATCTAAGCAGTTTCAGATATCAGAGTATTTATTGAAGTCGTCTAATCCTCGATATTTTCTCTCTTCCTCTCTCCTGCGGCAGTCATGGAAGAAGAGTGGCCAGGGAGATGAGTGCCGCAGGATTCACGACTTCACCGCCTGGAGGATCATCGACACGGCCTTCTACATCCAGCACTACGCCTCATCCATCATCGAGAACGTAAGGACCGAGAACCGTACCAACAGTTTTAACATCCCAGTAAAGTCGAAAATACCCTATACCCAAACATTACATTGATTCTATTTTATTTGTTGTTTTTATCTTATCTCACTTCTCTCTCTCGTAGGTCGTTGCCGCTGACAGTCCGCTTGGCGTGAATCAGCTCATCAGGGGACCTCCGGCGCTCTCCCACACCTTCTCCGAGAAGTACGCGTTTGTCAAGTCGTCCCTGTTCGTCGGCGCCTCCCCCTCACACACCTGCACCTTCCAGAAGTCCACCACCGAGATCATGACATTCTATTCCGGGAAACTTTGGACTAGTGGACTGTCTGGAGGAGTCACCGGCGTACTGTTCGGAACCTTCATGTCTGGGGCGAATAGTAAGTCTTGTGTGTGTGTATTTACCTAGTTGTATTTACCAAGTTGTGAAATACAGGAAAAGAGCCGTACTAGGCCTGTGCTATCCCGTCTCCATAACGCTTATTATCCAGTTTGGCTTTAAATTCATGAATCGTTTTTGCACACACAGTCTCCTCGTCAAGTCCGTTCCATGTTGTTATGCTTCTGTATGGAAAACTGTATTTCTTGACATCTCTCCTACAGTCGCTCTTCTTCAATTTCTTACTACTCCCTCTTGTCACACCCAAAATGTACTTCAGCCACACAGTTTTTTATCAAGCTCCCCTGTACCCAAAACCAGTCATCACTTGTATCCGAAACTAGCTGTTACTTGTACGCATAACCACCTCCGCCTCCTTACAAACTCTCTTTACCTCTCCACAGTGGCACCCAAGAAGAAATTCAGCCCCACAACCTCCTACCCCGCTCTCCACGGCCGCACGGAGATCAGCGACAACACATTCATCAACTTCAACACGCGATCATGCGGCAGAAACGTCGCCCTCATGGCCAACCCCGAATCAGACGACGCCGTCCACCCCATCTTCACGAGCGGCCTGACCTTCGTTGAGACAGTGTCGGATAACTACGTCTTCATCAGGAGGGCTAATGTTGACCTCGTGGACCCCTCGGACTGCGTTGATATGGACTGTGATGGACATAAGAAGGTGGTGCTTAAGGATGCCGATGGGTCTCTGCTAAGTACGTGTGTGTGTGTGTGTGTGTGTGTGTGTATTTACCTAGTTGTATTTACCTAGTTGTGGTTTTACAGGGCCTGGGCTTTACGCTTGTGAGGTCCCGTCTCCGTATCTACATTTATCCAACTTTTCCTTAAAGCTTTGCACACTTCTCGCCGATACTACATCCTCACTTAGTCTGTTCCAAACCTCTATATTTCTTTGCAGGAAGCTATATTTCTTTATGTCCTCACTTAGTCTGTTTCAAACCTCTATATTTCTTTGCAGGAAGCTATATTTCTTTATGTCTTCTTCATGTCCTCACTTAGTCTGTTCCAAACCTCCATATTTCTTTGCAGGAAGCTATATTTCTTTATGTCTCTCAAGCATCTTCCCTTCCTCAATTTTTTACTATGTCCTCTTGTGTTCCTGGTGGTTATTTCTTCTTTTAGTAGTAACTCCTCGATGTCTACTTCTTCCATTTTGCTCAATAGTTTGTAGATTTGTATTAGGTCTCCCCTTTCTCTTCTTTGTTCTTGTGTTGGTAAGTCCAATTCCTTTAGTCTTTCCTTGTATGTCAATCCCTCCAGCTCTGAAACCATTTTTGTTGCCATCCTTTGTATTCTTTCTAGTTTCTTTATGTGTTTCTTCTTATTATTCCAACTTTGGTCTGCTTATAGAGGTAATTAATTTTTTCTTCATATCCTTATCCATGTAGTGGAATGCTATTTGTGTGTGTGTGTGTGTGTGTGTGTGTGTGTGTGTGTGTGTGTGTGTGTACCTATTTGTATTTAACTATTTGGTCCTTGAGATGCTTCCTTAAACTGTAAAAACAAGCAAACTAACCAAAAATTAAGCCACTGACTCCCCTCCCTCTTACCCCCTCACCCCCCTACAGGCACGGCAGGCGCCACGCTCATCTCCGAGGCCGAGTTCGAGTGGGATGGCGATGAGAGGCGAGGCGTTGGCGACTACCGCATCCCTGTGCCCCTCCGACAGAACGATGACGGCACTGCGATCCCCGCCGAGGACAAGTTCCCCAACAAAGGTAGAGCTTTGTCGCTAACCTCTTTTCTTTTTTCTTTTTTTCTTTTTTTTCTTCTTTGGTTTTGGTTTCCCCTGCCCTCTCAAATTTAACTTTCTTCACCTAATTTTTTTTCTTCATAGTTTCAGTTTAATACTCCTTTATATTTGCTTCTTTTACTTCTTTCAACCATAAATCAATTTTTCTATTTCCATTTTCAATTTCCTACCCCTTCAAATTCCTCTTCCTTTACTTCTTTCAACCCTAACTCAATTTTTCTATCTCCATTTTCAGTTTCTTACACCTTCATATTTGCCTTCTTTTACTTCTTTCAACCATAACTCACTTTTTCTATCTCCATTTTCAATTTCCTGACCCTTCAAATTCCTCTTCCTTTACTTCTTTCAACCCTAACTCAATTTTTCCATCTCCATTTTCAGTTTCTTACGCCTTCATATTTGCCTTCTTTTATTTCTTTCAACCCTAACTCACTTTTTCTATCTCCATTTTCAATTTCCTACCCCTTCAGATTACTCTTTCTCTATTCATTTAACCCCAAACCCTATTTTTCTACCTTCATTTTCAACCTCCTGCCCCTTCACTTTTCCCTTCCTTCACATCCTTGACATTCCCTTTACATTCCCTTACATATTCCCTTCTTTGACTTTCCCTTCACTTTTCCCTTCTTCCCTCCCTCTACATTCCCTTACATATTCCCTTCTTTTCCTTCCCTATACCTTCCCATCCTTCCCTTCCTTTCCATTCCCTCACAAATTCCCTTCTCTTACATTCCCTTCACATTCCATTTTCATTCCCATCCTTCCATTCCTTTACCTTTCCTTACAAATTCCCTTCTTTTACATTCCCTTCGCATTCCATTTTCATTCCCATCCTTCCATTCCTTTACCTTTCCTTACAAATTCCCTTCTTTTACATTCCCTTCACATTCCATTTTCATTCCCATCCTTCACATTCCCTTACAAATTCCCTCCTTTAATTTACATTCCTATACATTCTCTTTACTTCCCTTTCATTCCCTCGTACATTCCCTCCGCCTTTCCTCTGTCTCCAGGTATCGTGCGTGATGACAGCTGCACCCTGGCTCCGGCGTGGCAGGCATGGGTGTGCAAGACGCTGGAGTACTTCATGATGATTATCGAGAGCATGGACAGTGATACAGAGGTGCGGCGTCTGTCCCCCATCGCCCTCATCGCCAACCCTGGTAAGAAAATGAGATAAGAAATTGGGGATACCGTACCAATATTCTTTTTGTATTTTTATTTTTTCCGTATCACACTCAGCATTTTCTTTTTCGCCTCGAGGAGCTTAACCTGGTAGCTAATCGCAGTTCCTACAGAGACAAAAGTTACGAGCGGCCAAAGGAGAGGTCAGTTTCGGGAGGAGAGGTGTCTTGATACATAACACATTAACACATATCTTTCACATTCCCTCGGCTTCCGCAGGTACGAATGGCTTTGTGGACTTGCTCAACGGACCCATGGATAGAGGCTGGTGTTTTGGTTATACTTGCCAGGAGCGTATCTCAACTTTCTACGCAGTGGTGGCGGGTGACCAGGTGTACGAGATGGCCATGACCAGCACGCCGCCACAGGTAAATATAGTAGTAGAAGTAGAAGTAGTAGTAGTAGTAGTAGTAGTAGTAAAGGAAGGGAAAAGTGAATGAAATGAATAGAGAAAGAGGAATCTGAAAGAGTGGGAACTTGAAATTAAAGGAGGAAAAGAAGGAGAGAGAAGATAAAACAAGTACATATATGGGACACAAATTTGAAGGGATAAGAAACCGAAACTAATGTGAAAAAAAAAGATTAGGACCGAATCGCATTAAGAAAGAGAAATTTGAAAAGCCGGGAAATTTAAACTGTTGAAGAAAAGGAAGAATTGGAGGTTAAAAATGAGGGAAGAAAAATGGATTGGGGATGAAAAATGTGAAGGAAGAGAAATCGAAAGACGCAGAAAATTAAAACTATTGGAAGAAAAAGAATTATAAATGAAAAAGTAAAGTTGGTAAAAAAAAAAGATTAGGGTTGAAAAGAATAAAGGGAGATAAATTAAAGGCACAGGAAATTAAATCTACAGGAAAGAAAAGAGAATTATGAATGAAAAAGTAAAATAGGTAAAAAAAAAAAGATTAGGGATGAAAAGCGTAAAGGAAAAGGAATCAAAATGGCGCAGAAAACCAAAACTTAAGAAAGAAAAAAGAATTATGAATGAAACAAGTAAAATAGGTGATAAAATAGTTATATTATGCTCATTATCTTCATTCACTTCCTCAAATACTTTCTCTTTTTTTTATACTCCTTAGAAATCAATATATTGGTTCATGAAATAATTTTTTATTCTTTCCTCAATTATACCTATTTTCTCTCTCTCTCAATGTCCATCCTGGCTTTCTCTCCTCTCTCCTCCTCTCTCCCTCCCCCCTTCGTTAATACAGGGGGAGAGAAGGACGGAGGAGGAACTATATGAATCTTAATGTGCATGTGTGTGTGTGTGTGTGTGTGTGTGTGTGTGTGTGTGTGTGTGCTTCTATCTCTTTCTCTTCTTCTGCACTTTTTCTTCACTTCTCAACTTACAAACTCTCCCTTCTTCCTCCCTCTCGCCATCCAGGTGCTGCGTCTCCACACCCTCACGGAAGAAGAGGTGGTGGTCCTCCGCATCTTCTTCCCCAAGCTCCAGCGTTACGACATCTACGTGGGCGACACCTTCATCCCCCCCACCAACATCGACACGTCCGTCACCAAGTACCAGCTGCTGCCTGAAGACCCGCTGGCCCCCGAGGCTTTCTTCCCGACGATCTCCGATGTAAGAGGAAGGACCAGTTTTGCGTTTACCGATACTCCCCAGCATTACCAGATTGTCGTACTTGGTGTATTGTTTTTGCCGATTTCTGGCCAAAAACTGTCACCCACAAAGATAACAATATGCATTTATAATTATTGTTAAAACCGGTAATTATTGATACTCGTTTTTTCAATATTTATGGGCCAGAAACCAGAAAATACAATGTTTGGCGTACGGTAATCTGGTAACATTGAATTAGTCCCCCTTCACTAAGTCGGTCCAGAAGCCCCTAACCTAACCTACCCTAACAAAACACTAAACAGTCACTATAGGTCTAAACTCAGAAAATTCATATATGCTTCCTTACTAATGTGACTTCCTATACAACAAAGTGAGGTCATTCTTTGTTGATTTATACCATGTGTTTGAGGATACCCTAACCTAACCTAACCTAACCTTACACAGTCACTATAGGTCTAGACTCAGAAAATTCATATATCCTTCCTTACTAATGTGGCTTCCTAAACAACAAAGTGAAGTCATTCTTTGTTGATTTATACCATGTGTTTGAGGATACCCTAACCTTACCTAACCTAATCTTACAAAACCCTAAACAGTCACTATAGGTCTAGACTCAGAAAATTCATATATGCCTCCTTACTAATGTGACTTTCTATACAACAAAGTGAGGTCATTCTTTCTTGATTTATACCCTAAGGTGGTCAGGGAAATGACATAAACACCCTAATACTAATAATATCCTCGCAGGCCGTCGGATCGAACTACCTCCAGCGGTCCGCCAAGCTCCTTCATGTGGTGGTCGGCAAGTCGCAGATCGTCACCATCAAGACCACGCCCATGATCACCCTGCAGAGCGGTCTCGTGGTCACCGAGAGCGACTTTTACGAAGAGAACCTCCTGCAGAACCTCGTGGACCTCTTCGGCATTTCCCCCGACAACATCAGAATCACCAACATCGTCCCTGAGAATTCAAGGCGTGGGTGGACCAGGCAGGGCACCGTGACCATGGATGTTTCGGTGAGGCTTTGAGGGTGCCGTGATGTTCCCCTTTTCTGCCTCTCTATCTCTCTCTCTCTCTCTCTCTCTCTCTCTCTCTCTCTCTCTCTCTCTCTCTCTCTCTCTCTCTCTCTCCCCACCCCCCCACCCTTTTTTCCATTCTTTTTCTTCTTTTCTTCCATGGTTTTTCTTCTCTTTTCCTTATTTTTCCTTTCCTCCTTCATGTCTTACCATTTTCTTTGATTCTTTGTTGTTTCCTTCTTTTCCTTTTTCCTTCTATTGGTTCTTCTCTTTTCCTTCTTTCCTTCTTTTTCCTTTTTGCCTTCCTTTGCTTTTCCTTCTTTCTTCACCTTCCCTTCTTTTGTTTTTTCCTCTTCTCTTTTCCTTCTTTTTCCTTTTTTCCTTCTATTGTTTTTTCTCTCTTCCTTATTTTTTCTTTCCTCCTTCGTGCCTCACCATTCCCTCTTTTTTGCGATTGTGTGTTTCATCTTCCTCTTTCTAATTCCCTTTTTTATCTGTATTGTTCTCCTTTTTTTTAGTCAGTCATAAGCAGACTAGACTTAAGGGCCAGTGTGACAGAGATGAGCACTGAGGCCATGGACAGCTCTAGCATAAGCCCCCAACTTAACCTTAATCCTTTTTCCTCAAGGCCGAGATCGCCAGCGCGCCGACAACCTCACCGGACGGAGCTGAGTCTGCATTGGACGCGCCGGTGCTTACGTTCGAGGCTCTGGAGTCCGCGTACGAGACAGCCGTCAACAAATTCCAGGAGGGATCGTGCGAGACGTGTGCCTCTCTCAAGGTAAGGTTGCTTATCACACATCCGTTTGCTTTTCCTCTGTGTTTTTCTGTGCCTCAAGTTAAATAAGTTTGTATATCTCTTTCCTCACACATTCATCTCTTAGTTTATTCTGTCCTCTCTATTCCTCCCTCAAACTGCCTTTTTTTGTTTACTTATTTCATCCCTAACCCTTTTTTTCTTCCTTCAGTTTCAACCTCTTACCTCTTCAGATTCCTCATTTTTTCATCCCTAATCTTTCCCCCGTCAGACTATCAGCCCGCAGAATCCTCCCCCAGCTGAGGCTCCCCCGAAGGCCACAGAGGAGACAGGTTCCGTCGTCATCGAGAACGGGACTCTCTTCTCCGAGCTGCAGCAGAAGGAGGAGGCGGCCGCCCTCAACAAGAGCCTGGAAACCGTTGAGTTCTCCCAGCCGTCTGCGTCTGAGATCCTGACTGGTGTGCCGTCGTATGTGGTGGTGGACACGAGCTTCTCAACACTGCCCTCGATCACCGTGCGGGATGAAGAGGTATGTGTGTGTGCGTATGTGTGTGTGTGTGTGTGTGTTTATCTTTTTGTATCAACAGTGTAGGATGAAGAGATATCTGTGTGTTTACCTAGTTATATTTACCTAGTTGTGGATGTGTGTGTGTGTGTCTGTGTGTGTGTGTAGATGTGTGTATATTTACCTAGTTATAGTATACAGTGTGGGGTAAAAAGGTGTGTATGTGTGTGTGGGGTGGGGGGGGGGGCATGTGTGTGTCTGTGTTTTGTCTGTCTATCTATCGATCTATTTATCCGTCTGTCTTTCTATCAATCTATCTATCTTTGTGTGTGTATATTTAAGCCTCGGAAAATTATATCCAGTCTCATTCTCTCTCAAAAGGAAACTCAGAAGAAGAGAAAATGAAAAAACAACAAGAGTGACTGTCATTTTCATCGCTCACTCAGGGAAATATCATAAACAACTCAGAAAGAAAAAAAAAAAAAAAAATCACTGCCGTCTTTTTCTCTCACTCCTCTCTCACTCATAAGCAGTCTCAGAGGATAAGAGATGATATAAAAACATTAGTAACAACCCCTATCTCCGTCTCTCACTCAGGGAAATATCATAAACAACTCAGAAAGAAAAAAAAAATAATCACTGCTGTCTTTTTCTCTCACTCTTCTCTCACTCATAAGCAGTCTCAGAGGATAAGAGATGATATAAAAACATTAGTAACAACCCCTATCTCCATCTCTCACTCAGGGAAATATCATAAACAACTCGGAAAGAAAAAAAAAATAATAATCACTGCCGTCTTTTTCTCTCACTCCTCTCGCTCATAAGCAACCTCAGAGGATAAGAGAAGATAAAAGACATTAGTAACAACCCCATTTTCCTCGCCCACTCAGGGAAACATCGTCAACAACCTGGGCATTGAGAACGACCCCTGGAGGTTCACCGCCACGCTCACGGGCGGCGCTCAGGGAGTGACGCTCGGGGGCACCACCTCCGTTCCCTACGTGGACGGCGCCGCGACCTTCACCGACCTTTCCGTCAGTGCCCCCGGGGAGGACTTCAGCCTGTCCTTCGCCATCACGTACCCTGCGGACGCCCCGGCCCTCCCCGTCGCCCTCAGCCAGACCTTCAAGTGAGTAGCTGCAGCGTTTATTTATTTATTTATTTATTTATTTATTTTATTTTATTTATTTTTTTTTTTTTTTTTTTTTTACAGTACAATATGGGTAGCGGCCTTTTTTTTCCATCATTGTTTCCTTTTTTTTTTCCCCTTGAACCGTTTCCTTTCCCGTAAAAAAAAATACATCACTTACTATACATCCCGTCTCCCTTCAGTGCAAGAGCCGAGATCCCCATGGCGGTCAACATCGACATTTCCGAGGACATGCTTAACGTGGGGCAGCCCTTCACCGTCTCCATACAGCTGGTGGATGAGGACTCTGGGGAACTGTTGGACGGGACACTTTTCGAGGTGAGCTGTGACCCACTCATAAAGGTGTGGTACCCAGTAAAAGCCTCACCAGACCCACCTATTTGGATTCTGTTTAGGAGCAGCGAGTAGCAGGCTTTTTTTATATTATTGTTTCCTTTTTTTTGTCTCCTTTGTTGTAAAAAAAAAAGTATGTACATATAAGCCAAACCCAATTTCACGATCCAACACTGGCTTTGTAATCGCCAAAACTAGGCTTTTCAATCTTCTACGCTTCCTAGGTTTTCAACACAGCACAGACACACACCTAACTTTCCTCCTTCCCAGTAATGTCCCACCAGACCCATTCATGTATTATCCAAACCCAATTTCACGATCCAACACTGGCTTTGTAATCACCGAAACTGGGCTTTTCAATCTTCTACGCTTCATAGGTTTTCAACACAGCACGGCCACTCATCTAACTTTCCCCCTTCCTGGTAAAGTCCCACCAGACCCATTTATGTGTTATCCAAACCCAATTTCACGACCCAACACCGGTTTTGTAATCGCCGGAACTAGGCTCTTCAATCTTCTACGCTTCCTAGGTTTTCGACGCAGCACGGACACACACCTGACTTTCCTCCTTCCTCAGTCGCATATATATTTTCATGCTGCAGTGAGATAGCCTTCTGTAACCTTGCTTAATCTTCTTCTTCTTCCCCGCCACTCTCTCAGGACCAGGTCATCGTTGGGGAGCTGCTAGAGAGGAGGAACCCGAAGGCAATACCCAACCTTGTCAAGAGGTGAGAGAGAGAGGGAGAATGTGAAAGAGAGAGGGAGAGAGATTTTGCAGGGACTTAACAGATTGAAGAGAATGAAAGAATGATAATAAAGGGAAACACTGACCATGAGATAATAGGGAAATAATGGAAGAGAGAGAGAGAGATAGAGGGAGGGAAAGAAGGAGAATGTGAAAGATGGAAGGGAATGAAAGAGTGACAATAAAGTGAAATACTGACCAAAAGATAATAGAGAGATAATGGAAGCAATCTGATTCAAAACACTACTACTACTACTACTAATAATAATAATAATAATAATAATAGTAATACAATACTTACCCCTATAATTTCCCCTCGACAGATTCTACGAGATGTCTCCAAGCAGTTCGGAGATTCCCCTCGAGATCACTCTGGACAAGGAAGCCGTGCGATACCAACTCATTACCCGCGTGTCCATCGTGCCTGGCGAATGGTATCTGGAAGGGAAGACTAAACGTGAGTGTGGGAAGCAGCTTGAGGGGAAAGGAAGATACGAAAGAAATAAACAAAAGAGGAAAAAGAAACTCACGCGGCGCTGATCTTGTAGAGAAGGAAAGGATGAGGAGAGAAGGAGAATGAGGATGAAAGAATGAGGATGCAAATGGGAGAAAGGGAGAATGAGAAGAAGAGAATGAGAATGAGGAGAAGGAGAATGAGAATGGAAATGAGAGAATAGGAGAAGGAGAAGGAGAGAATGAGAATGAAAATGACAGAATGGGAGGAAAAGGAGAAGAAGAATGAGAGAATGAGAATGGAAATGAGAGAATAGAAGAATGAGGAGAAGTGAATGAGAAGGAGAAGGAGAATGAAAATGAGAGAATAGGAGAATGAGAAGGAGAAGAAGGAGAGAATGAGAATGAAAATGACAGAATGGGAGGAAAAGGAGAAGAAGAATGAGAGAATGAGAATGGAAATGAGAGAATAGAAGAATGAGGAGAAGTGAATGAGAAGGAGAAGGAGAATGGAAGAATGAGAAGGAGAAGGAGAGAATGAAAAGGAGAATGAGAGAATGAGAACACAAATACAAAGGGATAGTTTTATGACCCTGGTGGTAGTCTGACCCTTCTTCTGTACCATGAGCCTAAAATACCACTCACTAGAACCAGAGTCATCACCTGTTCGACCTCTGGAAATACATGACGTGAGGGGCAAGAGTGTCCGAGGATATCCCACTAATACCCCCTTCTTATCCTCTGCAGGCATGGTCATTTATCCCGAGGAAGTGAGTCGGCAGGATGATTCAGTAACCAAGACCGTCGGAGTGGAATTGTACAGAGGCAAGCTCCTGACAGACTTGAACGAGGAGGTACGTGAGAAACACCCAATCTCTCTACGTGTTTGAGTAGGTCCACCTTACACACACGGAAACATTGATAGGTTAGAAGAAATCAACACCAAGGGCGGCTAGGCTCATTACAAACAGTTACACTCGAACGCCTGGCATCACAACACGGATCAAACAACAGATAAATATGGAACCTCTTCTCATTACAAACAGTTACACTCGAACGCCTGGCATCACAACACGGATCAAACAACAGATAAACATGGAACTTCTCATCACAAACAGTTACACTCAAACGCCTGGCATCACATCACGGATCAAACAACAGATAAACATGGAACTTCTCATCACAAACAGTTACACTCAAACGCCTGGCATCACAACACGGATCAAACAACAGATAAACATGGAACTTCTCATCACAAACAGTTACACTCAAACGCCTGGCATCACAACACGGATCAAACAACAGATAAACATGGAACTTCTCATCACAAACAGTTACACTCAAACGCCTGGCATCACAACACGGATCAAACAACAGATAAACATGGAACTTCTCATCACAAACAGTTACACTCAAACGCCTGGCATCACATCACGGATCAAACAACAGATAAACATGGAACTTCTCATCACAAACAGTTACACTCAAACGCCTGGCATCACAACACGGATCAAACAACAGATAAACATGGAACTTCTCATCACAAACAGTTACACTCAAACGCCTGGCATCACATCACGGATCAAACAACAGATAAACATGGAACTTCTCATCACAAACAGTTACACTCAAACGCCTGGCATCACAACACGGATCAAACAACAGATAAACATGGAACCTCTTCACATACGCAGACTTAAAGACTTACACTTATGCACAAGATCACAAACACTCACACTGACATTGACCCACACACATACTTACACAACGCAAACAGTCAACGTACTCGTAACACTCACATCCATAAATACCAAACATATCACACTAACACTGACGCATACAAACACTCATACTTTCCACGCACCATATGTGACTAGAACAGCCTCCCTCAACAGCTTCTTTACACTAATTCAACTCGTACCACAAACAGAAAGTAAGTCAAATCATATTGGTGGACACTGGGAAAGGTTGGTTAATCACTGTTGATATATGCTGAGACAGAGGTTGAATCTTATTGGTGAAGCATCAAATCAAAGTTATATTAAAGCTCTGGTCCTGTCAACTCGTTCCACAAACAGAAAGTATAAGTCAAATTGTATATTGGTGGACACTAGGAAAGGTTGGTTAATCACTGTTGGTATGTGCTGAGACAGAGGTTGAATCTTATTGGTGAAGCATCAAATCAAAGTTATATTAAAGCTCTGGTTCTTTTTTGCTTCTTTTTGTATCTTCAAGTCCAGAATCATCATTTTGACCCTTTCGTCTTTCACAACTTGAACCTCACGTAGTCAGGAACCTAATGTGTTTTTGGCGAGTGAAGCGAAAGAAGTAAACTAATCTCTGGACCCCGCTTCCTCTTTCCATCCACTTATAGAACAGTGTTTCCTCTTTCTTCTGGTATGATCCGTTTCGTTCTGTCTGTATTGTTTTCCTCTCTGTCTCCACCATCACTTAAAATCACTTTGGGCCGTATTACTAAACATTTCATCGCCCAAGTTGACCTATTTGACAAGGCTTTCGTACGAGTTTGGGGTATTTCCACGAGTAGTTTTATGACCCTGGTGGTAGTCTGACCCTTCTTCTGTACCGTGAACCTAAAGAAACACTCATTAGAACCCGATTGATCCCCTCTTTGACCTTTAGAAATAGTTGATATGAGAAGTGAGTGTGTCTTATAATCCCGGCCTTTATGTACAGCTGGAGGATGCAGTGCTGGCGTATCTGATCGAGAACTTCAACATGGAAAGAAGTAACATCGTCTGGGGGCCCGTGACGGTTGGCAACAAGGAAAGGAAGATGGTGCCTGCAGAATTTGAGGTAAGGAGGGTTGAGCTTTTTTCGAGAATGGGAGAGACAGAATGACACAATCTTACCCTCAGAGAAAAACAAAATCAAAGTGAAAAAGAGTGTTGAATTTGAGGTAAGGAGGGTTGAGCCTTTTTTGAGAATGGGAGAGACAGAATGACACAATCTTACCCTCAGAGAAAAACAAAATCAAAGTGAAAAAGAGTGTTGAATTTGAGGTAAGGAGGTTGAGCCTTTTGAGAATGGGAGAGACAGAATGACACAATCTTACCCTCAGAAAAACAAAATCAAAGTGAAAAAGAGTGTTGAATTTGAGGTAAGGAGGGTTGAGCCTTTTTTGAGAATGGGAGAGACAGAATGACACAATCTTACCCTCAGAGAAAAACAAAATCAAAGTGAAAAAGAGTGTTGAATTTGAGGTAAGGAGGGTTGAGCCTTTTTTGAGAATGGGAGAGACAGAATGACACAATCTTACCCTTAGAGAAACACAAGATTATAGAAAAAAAGTGTGATGAATTTTAGGTCAGGAGGGTTGAGCCTTTTCGAGAATGGGAGAGACAAAATGACACAATCTTACCCTCAGAGAAACAAGATTATAGAAAAAAAGAGTTCTGAGTTCAAGGTAAGGAGGGTTGAGCCTTTATGAGAATGGGAGACAAAATGACACAATCTTACCCTTAGAGAAACACAAAATTATAGAAAAAAAGAGTTCTGAGTTCAAGGTAAGGAGGGTTGAGCCTTTATGAGAATGGGAGATTGACAATATGATGCAACCTTGCCCTCAGAAAAACGCAAAATCAAAGAGCAAAAGAATGTTGAATTTGAGGTAGGGAGGGTTGAGCCTTTATGAGAATGGGAGACAGACAAAATGACACAATCTTACCCTTAGAGAAACACAAGATTATAGAAAAAAAGAGTTCTGAATTCTCTAGTATCTGAATAGTCGCTAATTTCTTAAACCTTTCTTTATTTTCTTTCCATATCTCTTTATTTTCCATTCAGTCTTATTTCTTTGCAATTCACAAGTTTCCTCTACCATGATCTGTTTCTTAATAATCATAAGTTTCCTCTTTTTTTTATTCTCCTGTATCTGAATAGTCATAAATTTCTTAAGGGGGAGTGTTGAGCCTTTATGAGAATGGGAGATGGACAAAATGACGCAATGTTACCCTCAGAGAAACACAAGATTATGAAGAAAAAGTTGCAGAAAACGAGAGAACAACCAACAACAACCACCACTAACAACCAATTCCTTGTCTAACCTCACCCCAACCTTTCCGCAGATCTCAGGCCCGTCGGAACAAGTCACAAACACCATCAATGACCTCTGTAGGGAGTTGAAGAGCAAAGTGTTGGTGCGGGTTGAAAGCGACTGCCAGAGAGGATCGTACAGGATGTTGCATGTGTATGTCGATGGCGAGAAACAGAAATGCAGGAGGAGGACGTTGATGCCAGAGTCATCGGTGGGGAAGAACTCTGTGGTCGTCATCAATGGTACTCGCAGCATGTCAATGGATGAGTCGACACTGGTGGAAGGCATTGAGGTCATAAATGTCACTCGCGCGGAGACGACAATTGGAAGGCACAAGTTTAACCGAGGATAAACTGGACGAATTTGATCACTGAGGGAACTGGACAAGACTAACCAAGGATAATCTAAAGCAGTATGAACAGGAAAGGAAGGAAAAAAAAAAAAAAAACTCCACTCGCAGTGTGACAACATTTGGAAGGATCAAGTTCAACCAAGGACAAATTCAATGAATTTGATCACTGAGGGAATGGCACAATTCTAACCAAGGACAATCTAAAGCAGTATGATCAGGAAGCGAAGAATAATGGAAAACTCCGGCATCTTAAACTCCTTTCTAACTGTGACACCATTTGGAAGGATCAAGTTCAACCGAGGACAAACTTAACCAATTTGATCACTGAGGGGATGGCACAAGTTTACACCAAGATAATCTGATGTATTTAATTATGAAGAAAACGGGTGAGTCCAAGAATGAACCAGCATTCGTACACTAACCAAAGTAGCCGATAGTGCATTGTTGTGAGTTGTAGTTAGACATGGTGCTGGTTATAGCGATCCACAGAATAGAAAACGCATGCTATCGTAAACCAACATATTGGTATTTTCTAATCAGAGGAACTTCTTAAGAGCATTTTGATGAAGTTTCTCTTAACAAGCATGATTTTGATATGTGTAGTCGTAACCCTGTATTCCAAGTTCTTTTCAATAGCCATCTTGATCTGGGTTTTGAATGAAGGACAAATTTGTATCTTTGGGTAACTGAATCATCTTTTTGACCCCTTCATCTTTCACAGCCTGATCGAGCCTCTTGTGATTGGTAGTAAAGTAAAAGAAGTAAACAGTTTTGAACAATCCTTTCCAGTCTTCCAATAGCCATCTTGATCTGGGCTTTGAATGAAGGACAAATTTGTATCTTCAAGTCCAGAATCATCATTTTGACCCTTTCGTCTTTAACAACTTGATCCTCAGTAGTCAGGAAGCTATAATGTGTTTTTGGCGAGTGAAGCAAAAGAAGTAAACTAATCACTTAACATCACTTAAAATCACTTAATATATTCGTAAGTCTAGTTCATAAGTTCTGAGATGCTTGACCACTTAACTGTATATCAACTTGTGTACTCTTAAAACTGTGAAAAATATAACATTAGAGGCATTTGAGTTACTGATTTTCTCTAACCACCATCACCTCTGTCTCCTCATGCATGCCTCCTCACCTGACCTGCTGTGTGATTCTGCATATTTTCATAGATTTTACATATTTTCATTCATAGACCACTCAGACATAATTCTCGTTCCCGACATGTCATCGATCATAAACAATTTGGGTTCATCCACATTCGTAAAACCACTATTAAGGATTTTGAAGTATTTTATTAGTTTCCCTCGAAGGCAACATTTACCAAGAAAGAAAACAAAGTAAGATATAACAAGATATAGTTTGCATAATTTGTAGCATAAGGAAGATATCAACTTGGCTGCAATTTAAACACCCTCTAGTTTAACAATATCCCCTCTGTATATGTGGGAGACCAAAACTGCACCATGTATTCCAAGTGAGGTCTGACTAACTATTGTGCATCGGTAGTATTAGTACATAGTAGAGTGAGTAGAGTAGTGTTAAAATAGTCTCATTCTTATAAGTCAACCCTTATAATCCCATGATAATCCCTACTAACTCCTAGGTAATCCCCTTATGACCAGTTGTGTGAAGCTAAATGAGTTAATCACTAATAGTTAATCCCTAATAATCCTCAAAGTGATCTCCTCATTAACCAAGGATAATCTAAAGCAATATGATCAGGAAAGGAAGGAAACTAAAAAAACAACTCCACTCGCACTGTGACAACATTTGGAAGGATCAAGTTCAACCGAAATTACCTGCTATTGTTAAGCTAGGCGAGTTGGTCCCTAATAGTTAATCCCTAATGATCTAGTAATCCCTCATCGCCTGTTGCAAAAACTAGATGAGTTAATCCTAATCCCTAATCGTTAATCCCAAATAAACCCCTATAGCTAATCCCATTATGGTTTGTGTGAAGTTAGACAAGTTAATCCCTATAGTTAATCCCAAATACACACACACACACACACACACACACAGGAAATGGAAAGAGAGACAATCAAAGGAGAAGTGAAGTAAGAATTTTAAAGAGAGAAAGAAGACAGACGAAGAAGGGAATAAGTAATGGAAGATGAGGTAGAGGAAAAGGGAAGATTTAAGAAGGAATAGAAAGGAGAAAAGGTACAGAAAGAGAGACAAAGGAGAATTAAGTGAAGGAGGAATTTCAAAGAGAGAAAAGAAGGAAGGCAAAGGGAGGAAATAAGGAATGGAAGGAGGGATAGAGGAGGAGGGAAGAAGAAATAATAAGAATAGGAAGGAAAAACGAAAGAAGAAAATAAATAAAAGGAAAAGGAGAAAGGGAAGAAACAGTGAAGTAGGAATTTAACGAAAGAAAGAAGGAAGGCAAAAGGAAGGAATAAGAAATGGAAGAGGAGGAAAGAAAGAAGGAATAGGAAGGAAAAAGCGAAAGGAGAGAAAAATAGAAGAAGTAGAAAGGTAAGAAATAGTGAAGTAGGAATTTAAAGAAAGAAAGAAGAAAGGCAAAGAATGGAATAAGAAATGGAAGAGGAGGAAAGAAAGAAGGAATAGGAAGGAAAAAAAAAACGAAAGGAGAGAAGAAATAACGGAAAGAGGAGAGAGGGAAGAACTACACACACACACACACACACACGCACACACACACACACACACACACACACACACGCACGCACACACACACACACATACACGCACACACACACGCACACAGTGGTATAATATAGTATTGATTTAACTTAAGTATATGGCGTGCACTTAATATAATGTTAGTTCTGTGGGCTGCCTGTTTGAAGCATATAATTGAGTTTCATTAAGTTATATTTGCTATGAGAATTGCTTACGAGGGGAGGGGACAGCTTATAGTAGTAGTAGTAGTAGTAGTAGTAGTAGTAGTAGTAGTAGTAGTAGTAAAATTGAAATGAGAAAGATTGACACGGGAAATATTGGAAGAGAAAACTTGCAATAGGAAAATTGAAAAGGAAGGAAGAGAGAGAGGAAGGGAAGAAAGGAAAAAAAAAGTAGAGAAGGAGAAAGGAAGAAAGAAAGGAGAAAGAAAAGGAAAGCAGGAAGGAAAGGAATTAAGGGATCGGGACTCAATTTTTGTTAAGATATCCATAGCCATTTTCATTTTCCTTATAAGAATTGCCTACAGTTGCTCAGTGATAAGTTTTACATATGGGGATAGTTTGAAATGGTGCGTGGATACCGTAACATTAGTCAAGTTAACCCTGCAAGGTGTCGTTTTCTTTCAGTCGGTAGATTTATAGAAGGTGATACTAACTTGCCACTGTATCGAAAGTTTACTATAGTGTCCCCTTTAATGGTACTTCTCCTCCTCCTCCTCCTCCTCTTCTTCCTCCTGCTAATAACTCTAATCCTCCTCTTCCTCCTCCTCCACCTGCAATATTCTCCTCCTCATCTTCCTCTCCTCCTCCTCCTCCTCCTCCTCTCCATAATAACCTTTCCCCTTCTTCCTCTTTCTCCTTTTCCTCATGTAATAGATATCTTAATTCTCCTCCTCCTCTTCCTCCTCCTCCTTTCTCTCTCCTGCTAACCTTTCTTTGATGGAATTTGAGAGAGAGAGAGAGAGAGAGAGAGAGAGAGAGAGAGTAATACAGAAGTTACCTCCATACAGCGTTGCCAGATTATCGTATTCCCCACATTGTATTTATCATTTTTAAGCCTCAAACTCTCGCACCTACACAAATAACGTAAGAATATTAAAGTTAGCGTTAAAACTGTTATTTATGGATGTTTGTTTGTTTGTTTTTGCTAAAGATATCAGTCAGAAACTACGAAAATGCAATACGGTATGTACGATAATTTAATTGGTAACGCTGTCTCCACACGAAGCTTCACTCTTAAATAAAAAAAATGTTCTGGGAATGAGAGAAAGAAAGCTTGAGGGAAAGAAGTTAATTTAAGAGGCAGTTAAGGATCGATCTGTGACTTGAAAATGTTAAGTGTCTCTCTCTCTCTCTCTCTCTCTCTCTCTCTCTCTCTCTCTCTGGTAATGTAGGAATGTCTGGAATGTAAAAAAAAAAAGATATGTAATGTTATGTTATTGAGGACATTGATTTTATTTGAGAGAGAGAGAGAGAGAGAGAGAGAGAGAGAGAGAGAGAGAATGGTAAAGAACAGTAATAAGAGAAACGAAATATGAGTAAAAAAAAGAAATCTAAAGAAAATAAATTAAAAACAAAAGATATGAGAAAAAAATAATAAAAGAAAATAAAAGAAAATGTGCGTGCGAGGAGTACATTCGTAACCAAAATAAATAAATAAATAAATAAACAATAAACAAATAAAAAACAATAAAAAGCTAGAGAATAATGAAATAACCGTGTCTTTATTCTTCCACTCTTAAAAAGTCACTAACGGAAAACAATTTTGGGCGCCACTGGACTTTATCGAATTCGCTGAAAGAACATTCGCAAATACAACAATTGAGCAATTCTTAAGGTCGTTACTGTTAACCATTTCCCATTTTCCTTTACCAGAGAGAGAGAGAGAGAGTGTGTGTCCATGTTTGTTTGTTTGTTTGTTCGTTTCTTGTTTATTTCCTACTGTAAAGTGATAGATAGCCTACTTGATTTAATGACTTAATAGATAATTGTTCTCTGAATATAAATAGCTTTCGTATGACAACTAAATGACTGCTTGTATAACGCTCTCTCTCTCTCTCTCTCTCTCTCTCTCTCTCTCTCTCTCTCTCTCTCTCTCTCTCTCTCTCTCGGTTTCGTTTTTTTATTCCTTTTTTCCTGTTAATCATTTTTCTTCCCCCCTCCCCCTCCTCTCTCTCTCTCTCTCTCTCTCTCTTGGTTTCGTTAATTATTCCTTTTTTCCTTTTTATCATTTTTCTTCCCCCCCCCCCCCCCTCTCTCTCTCTCTCTCTCTCTCTCTCTCTCTCTCTCTCTCTCTCTCTCTCTCTCTCTCTCTCTGTTTTGGTGTTGTTTTTATTCCTTTTTTCCTTTTAATCATTTTTCTTCCCCCCTTCTCTCTCTCTCTCTCTCTCTCTCTCTCTCTCTCTCTCTCTCTCTCTCTCTCTCTCTCTCTCTCTAACTTGATTTTCCACCACCTCGCAAAGTCACTTAATAACAGAGAACGATTTTGGGAAACGTTAAATTCCTTCGCGAACGTTCAAAGCATTCACAGTTGGCTCCAGTAAACGGTTGTTCGCTCTCTGTAACGTAACTCTAAGCCTTTTCCTTTTTTTTTTCCTTTACTGTATATACATTTTTTTTATATATATATTCACAAACGTTGAAGTACTTTGGGCTAACGTTTACGTGTATCGTTGAAGTACTGACCGTTACGAGTTTACGATAGGCTATTGTTTATTTATTTATTTATGTAAGTTATTATATTATTTCTTTTACCGGTTAGAATTTATCGTCACAAACAGATATTATACTCACAATTTTTTTTTTTAATATCTATCTTTCTTGTTATAAAACCATCACTATTTTCTGTAGCATGATAGTTTATTTTACAACATTTATCTGATTTTTTACCTTTTCGTCCATTTAAATCGTTTTGTCATCTCTATACCTTTTTTTTCTATTGCATAATCTTTCCTCTTTCACTTCTCAGCTTCTCTATCCTTTCTTTTTATATAACAATTGCTACTTTCTTTTCTGTTATAATCTTTTCTCTACATCACTTATCAGCATCTCTATCTTTTTCTCCTTTTTC
>NC_066552.1:1559504-1579504 GCF_024679095.1 Eriocheir sinensis
TTGGTCAGTCGTTGGTTGGTATTATTTTTTGTCTTGTTTTACTTAGATTCATTTTTATTTTATTATTATTTTTTTTATTTATTACTTGCGTCCCCCCTTGCAATTCGTCATCCTAATTGTAGTGTCATCATCATAACTTGTAATTTTGCCTTTCATCCTTATCTCATTTTTGTCGCCATATATACACATTTCCTCTCTCTCTCTCTCTCTCTCTCTCTCTCTCTCTCTCTCTCTCTCTCTCTCGTGGATGTTGGACTCAATAACCGCATTAGTAAATTTACAGACGACACAAAGATTGGTAACTCGGTTCTCACTGACGAAGACAGGCAAAGCCTCCAAGAGGATTTGCACAAAATTTCAGCTTGGTCGGATAGATGGGAGATGCCCTTTAACGTAGACAAGTGCCAGGTCCTTCAAGTTGGAACGAGGAATAAGAAGTTCGATTACGAAATGCACGGCGTTAAACTCAAAAGCGTTCAATGCGTCAAGGACTTGGGGGTCAAAATCGCGTCAAACCTCAAATTCTCACAGCAATGCATCGATGCAGTAAATAAAGCGAACAGAATGTTGGGCTTCATTAAAAGAAACTTTTTATTCAAGAATAAAGATGTAATACTCCCGCTCTACAATAGTTTAGTCAGACCCCACTTAGAATATGCGGTACAGTTTTGGTCTCCTCACCATGCAAAGGATATTGCTAAATTAGAAGGTGCTCAGCGTCGGGCAACGAAAATGATCCCTTCCTTGCGCAACAAATCCTACGAAGAAAGGCTTTCTACCCTTAACATGTTCTCTCTTGAGAAACGTCGCCTCCGAGGAAAACTGATCGAATGTTTTAAAATACTTAATGGTTTCACGAATGTAGACAGATCAACATTGTTTATGATCGATGACACTTTGCACACGAGGAACAATGGCGTAAAACTCAGATGTAGACAAGTAAATTCAGACTGCACCAAATTTTTCTTCACCAACGTTGTAGTGCGAGAATGGAATAAGCTTCCACCATCAGTGGTCCAGTGTAACACGATTGACTCCTTCAAAAATAAGCTCGACCGTCACTTCCTTCAACTTAATATCAACTAGAGTAGAAATGCAACGTTTTGGAGTCTTCTGATTAATGTAAAATCACTTAGGTTTAAGGACAGACCACCTAGTCTGGACCATGGGGTCTGTGTGGTCTGATTTTCTATGTAATTCTATGTAATTCTCTCTCTCTCTCTCTCTCTCTCTCTCTCTCTCTCTCTCTCTCTCTCTCTCTCTCTCTCTCTCTCTCTCTCTCTCTCTCTCTCTCTCTCTCTCTCTTGTACTTTCCTTCCTTCCTTCCTTCCTTCTTTTCTTTCTTTTCGTTAATTTTTATATATTTTAATTTTTTCTTCCTCCTTCCGTTTTCTTTGTTTTCATCTCATTCTTTCTTTCTTTTGAGTTTTCCTTCTTCATATGTTTTACTTTTTGTCTATTTTTTTTTTTTTTGTTACTACGTCTGTGCTTTCTTCTCCTCCTCTTCCTCTTCGTTCTCTTCTTCCTCCTTTCGTCTTCCACAAATGCTGTCTTCTTCCTTTTCTTCTTATTTTTCTTCCTCCTTCACCTCATCTTTCTTGTTCCTCTTTGTTCTCCTCCTCCTCCTCTTCCTTTTCCTTCTCCTCTTCCCTACTTCCTCATTCATCTTCTCTTGTTTTCGTCATCCCCTTCTTCTTCTTCTTCTTCTTCTTCTTCTTCTTCTTCTTCTTCTTCTATACGTTTACTCTTCCTCCTTTATCTCCACTTCATTTGTCTTTTCGTTCTATACCACACTACTGCTACTACTACTACTACTACTACTACTACTACTACTACTACTACCACCACCACCACCAGTCTTAGCTCAACCATTCTTCCAATCATCCCTCCCTACCCCCTTCCCCCTCCCCCCGCCTCCCCCATAAAAAAAAAGGCGCCAGATAACTAGGTTCGCCTCTTCTCCTTCAACCCTCGACTAGGAATCCAATAAGTTAAGGTTTTCCATCTCCATTTCCAAAAGCTCAACGTTTTCAGAGATGGAGGAGGAGGAGGAGGAGGAGGAAGATACTAGGCATAGGAAAAGTGGGAAGGCAGAGAAAGGAAGAGAGGAGATGTATGGGTGTGGGGGAAGAAGAGGAGGAGGAGGAAGAGGCGGAAGAAGGAAGGAGGGAAAAGAAAGAAAGAGGAGAAGGAAGAGAGGGGGAGAGAGGATAAAGATGACATGGAAAAGGAGAAGGAAGGGAAAAGAAAGAGAGAGAGAGGCTTGTTACATATGGAAGGAGGAGGAGGAAGGGAAGGAGGGAGGAAGAGAGGACCTAGGCAAAGATAGGAAAGTGAAGAGGAAGAGGAAGAAGAGGAGGTCAAGGAGAGTTAGAAGAGGAGAGAGGGTGAGAAGGTCAGGCTAAGATAGGGAAGGAAGAGGAGGTGAAGAGGAGGAGGAGGAGGAGGAGGAGGAGGCGGATTAGGTTTTGTAAGAGACTGACTAAGATTCTTTTTGTTGTCTGGTTAACACTCTTACTCCTCTTCCTCTTCTTCCTCTTCCTCTTCCATCCTTCTTTTATCCTCTTCCTCTCCCTTCTGTTCTTTCCCTTCCTTATATCTCTCCTTTCCTCCTAATCTTCCTTCTTCCCATTTCTCTCCCTTCCTTTTATTCCTCATTTCTTCCTATTTCTCTCCTCCCGTTTCTCCTCTTCTTTCTCTCCCTTCCTCCTCGTCTTCCCCCTCCTCTTCTCCTCCTCCTCCCTCAATACACACCTTATATAATTAGTCGATATGTCAAGTATACCGCAACCTTTTGTATTATTAAGATGTAAAATGTCACGTCAAGCTCAGTATTCTTATTGTTTTTTTTCATCTCTTCCTTTCTCTCTCTCTTCACTTCTCACCTCCTATTCCTCTCCCGTCTCCTCCTTCTTTATCTCCCTTCCTGCAAAGAAAAAGAAGGGTAGGTATGTTAGGTTAGGATAGGTTCACAGGTAAGACAAGGTGAATCCATTAATTAAAGACAGGTAGGTTAGCCAGGTATAAACTTTTCCTTTGTCTAGCAGCTCAGGTAGGAAAAGGTAGATAAACGAAGGTAGAAATGGCCCAGGTAGATGAGTTTGGCAGGCAGGTTAGTTAGGTTAGGATAGTTTAGTTTAGATAATGAAAAAAAATGTACCGGTATTGAGATAGAAGAGGAAGGGGAAGGAAAGGAAGGGTTGAGAAAGAAGAGGAAAACAAAGAAAAAAAAGAAAGCTCGAGGTATGTTAGGTTAGGTTAGGTTCACAGGTAAGACAGGTAGGTTAGCCAGGTATAAGAAAAGAAAGAAAACAACAAAGAAAAAAAAAGCTCCGAGTATGTTAGGTTAGGATAGGTTCACAGGTAAGACAAGGTGAATCCATTAATTAAAGACAGGTGTAGGTTAGCCAGGTATATATAAGAAAAGAAAGAAAACAACAAAGAAAAAAAAGCTCGAGGTATGTTAGGTCAGGTTAGGTTCACAGGTAAGACAAGGTGAATCCATTAATTAAAGACAGGTGTAGGTTAGCCAGGTATAAGAAAAGAAAGAAAACAACAAAGAAAAAAAAGCTCCGGGTATGTTAGGTTAGGTTAGGTTCACAGGTAAGACAAGGTGAATCAATTAAAGACAGGTGTAGGTTAGCCAGATATAAGCTTCACCTGTGAGTGGGTCGGGTTGCTCCGCGTGACCTAAGAGCAACGGGAAGGAAAGGAAGAGGAAAAGAAAGAAAAAGAAAGTTCATGGTATGTTAGGATAGGTTCACAGGTAAGGCAAGGTGAATCAATTAAAGACAGGTGTAGGTTAGCCAGGTATAAGCTTTACCTGTGAGTGGGTCGGGTTGCTCCCCGTGACCCACCTGCCCGCGGACACACTTCCTACCTGTCGGCCCTGAAGCACCTGCGCGCGGATAATAATTAAGGCAGGAATCTTGGTAATTAAGTGCCCCCGCGGCCTCTTTTCCTCGGTGTGTCGTTTCATTAGTGTTATGTTATTCCTCTTTCTTTTCTTTCTTTTCCCATTTCCTCATTCTATTTTTGCTTCGTTTCTCTTCTTCATTCTTTTTTTCCTCATTTCCGTGTCTCGTTTTATTTAGTGTGTTTTGTTCTTCTTCTTTCTGTTTCTTTTCTCTCTCTCTCTCTCTCTCTCTCTCTCTCTCTCTCTCTCTCTCTCTCTCTCTCTCTCTCTCTCTCTCTCTCTCTCTCTCTCTCTCTCTCTCTCTCTCTCTCTCTCTCGTCTTTCTTTCCTCTCCATTTTTTTCTACTTTCTCTTCCATGTCACCGTTTTCTCTTCTTAACTGTTTTTGTTTTATGTTCACTTTCCTTTCCTCTTTTCCTCCTTTCTTTCCTTTCCTCAAATCTTCGTCTCTTCTTTTCCTTTCCTTTCCCCCTTTTAAGTTTCCTCACCTTTCCTCTTTTCATCTTTTTTTCTTCTTATCTCCAAACTCTTTATCCTGCTTACCGCCTCACACAGATTTTAAAGTTTTCTCCTCCTCCTCCTCCTCCTCCTCCTCCTCCTTATTCTTCTTTACCTCTTTCCTCGTCCTCCTTCACCTCGTCTTTCTTGTTCCTCTTCCTCCTCTTCTTCCTCTTCCTTGTTCTCCACCTCTTCTCTACTTCCTCATTCATCATATTCCTCTTCCTCTTCCTCCTCTTAATTATACACAGGTGGGAGAGATCTTTTCTCTCTCTCTCTCTCTCTCTCTCTCTCTCTCTCTCTCTCTCTCTCTCTCTCTCTCTCTCTCTCTCTCTCTCTCTCTCTCTCTCTCTCTCTCTCTCTCTCTCTCTAACGTATTCGCTTACATATGCATAAGTCACCGAGCGTCCAGTCCTCTTGTTGTTGTTGTTGTTGTTGTTGTTGTTGTTGTTGTTGTTGTTGGTGGTGGTGGTGGTGGTGGTGGTGATAAGTGACTATTGTTTGTGTTTATAATGTGTGTTCGTGTGTGTGTTATGCAGGTTAATGAGACGGGTAATGGTGTTGAATGGGAATGGTGATGGTGGTGGTGATGGTGGTGGTGGTGGTGGTGGTGGTGATGATGATGTTGTAGTAGTAGTATTAGGTAAGTCCAGTGGTGATAATGCAGGTGTTTATGTTAATTCGGTCTGGTGTTGATAGATAGATAGATAGATAGATAGAGAGAGAGATAGAAAGATAGAGGAAGAAAAATAGATATATAGATAGATAGATAGAGAGAGAGAGATAGAAGGATAGAGGAAGAAAAATAGATATATAGATAGATAGATAGATAGAGAGATAGAAAGATAGAGGAAGAAAAATAGATATATAGATAGATAGATAGAAAGATACAGATAGAGTAAGAAAAATAAAGATAGATAGATAGAGAGATAGAAAGATAGAGGAAGAAAAACAGATATGTAGATAGATAGTTAGAAAGATACAGATAGAGTAGGAAAAATAAATAGATAGATAGATAGATAAATGCAAATAGAGAGGCAGAATGATAGATAGATAGATAGATAGATATAAATAGTGGTTGAAATATTGCATTAGATAGATAGATAGATAGAAGGATATAGATAGAGAGAAATAGTGGTTGAAACATTGCATTAGATAGATAGAGAAATAGGAAGCTTGAATTATTTAGGCCTAGATTGTCAGAGAGAGAGAGAGAGAGAGGTTGAAACATTGCATTAGATAGATAGATAGATAGTGAAACAGATGAATTATGTAGAGTGTCAGAGAGAGAGAGAGAGAGAGAGAGACGCAGGCTAGATTTCTCATTACCTGACTCAGAGATAGGCCTAAATTTTTTTTCTCGTAGAAGATGAAAGTTTTGAAAATTAGTTTATTGGTTTCTCGTCTAAGAATTGGAGAAGTTTTTTTCCTTTTTCTTTTTTCTTTTTCCAGTTTATTTATTTTTTTCTTATCGATAACTTAATTGGACGTTTTTTTTTCTTTTTTTTCCGCTTCATTAAATTTATTTCACCTTATTTTTTCCTTCCTCACATAACTTTCCTAAACTCATCTGAGACCCCTTATTTTTTTTTTATCTCCTCCAGGTAAAGAAAAAAACATTGGAAGTATTTTTTTATTTTCTTCCAAACCATATTTTCCCTTTTTTTCTCATTTCCTAATTTTCCTTTCATTTTCCTAAACTCATCTGGCTACACCTTAATTTTTCCTCTTATTTTTTTTCTTAATTTCTTACTTATAATTTTCCTTTGATTTCCTCCAGGTAAACAAATTGGATACACTTTATATTAGTCCAAACCCATAATTTATCTTTTTTTTATATTCTCTCTCGCAACCTGTCTCACCTGGGCTGGAGCACTCACCTGCGTAGCTTAATTAGGGAGAGGAAGAGGAGGAAGAGAGGGAGGAAAGTTGAAGGAGGAGGAAGAGGAAGAAGGTGGGGAGAGAGAGAAGAAGGAAGAAGGGAAGGAAGAGGGAATGAAATGAGGGAAAGGAATAAGGAAGAGAAGGGAGGATGAGAGGAAAAGGGAAGGAAAGGATAGAAATTGAAAGAGGAAAAGGAGATGATTTACATAGAGAAAGAAAAGGGAGAGGGGTGGGTGGGTGTGGGGAGGGGAGGGGGGGGAGGGGAAGTGATTTAAACCGGGCTCACATATCACACGTGTTTTGTTGACAAGGAAAACAACAACAAACACACCAACACACAAACAAACAAACTAATAAACAAAACTAAACAGGAAAGTTATCGCATGAAAGACCTGGTAAATTACAGTGAGAGAGAGGCGTGTGTGTGTGTGTGTGTGTGCATCTGCTTTAGGTATGTTTGAGAGAGAGAGAGAGAGAGAGAGAGAATCAGGAAGTGGGACAGACCAAGAAACACAATGAGAGAGAGAGAGAGAGAATCAGGAAGTGGGACAGACCAAGAAACACAATGAGAGAGAGAGAGCGTTACCGTAGGCGGAAGAAGCGTCGTGCAATGCAACCAACTATTGTCGAACTAAGAGGAGGAGGAGGAAGAGGAAGAAGAAGAGGAGGTGAAGGAGGAAGAGGAGGAGGGAGAACAGTAGTGAGTTGGCTTGGCTTCCTTGTAATTGGGAGGTGAAAGGAGGAGGAGGAGGAGGAGGAAGACTGTTGTAATTCCATGCGACTCCAGCCATAGTTCCAGGTCGCGGTGTGGTGATGGTGGTGGCGGTGGTGATGGTGGTGGTGTTGAAAGTTAGAGAGTATAGTTGCGGTGATGATGGTGGTGGTGGTGGAGGTGGTAATGGTGATGATGGAGGTGGTGGTGGTGATTGGTGAGGGCATTTAAACTTACAGCGGATAGATAGATCGATAGATAGAGATTGATAGATCGACATTATTATTATTATTAGTAGTAGTTGTGGTGGTAGTCTTCTCTCTCTTCTCCTCTCCTCCTCCTCCTCCTTCTCTTCCTTTCTTCTTTCTTTTCCTCTTCTAATACTAGCAAAAGCAGTTCTGATAGTAGAGATGTTACCAGTAGTAGTAGTAGTAGTAGTAGTAGTAGTAATACCAGGCAGACATATTAGTAGTCACATCAACTCTAATAGTGATAGTAATGTTAACAGTAGTAATAGTAGTAGTAGTAGTAGTAGTAGTAGTAGTAGTAGTAGTAGTAGTGGTGGTGGTGGTGGTGGTAGTGGTGGTGGTGCTGTCGAGGTCTGACGTCTGTGAACAAGCAAGCAGCGACTGGTGACCCTAATTAGGAGAGAGAGAGAGAGAGAGAGAGAGAGAGACCTACCCTAACCCTATTTTTCCTCTCACACTTAACATATTCAAGAAACATTTTTATTCTCATTATTTGTGGTGTGTGTGTGTGTGTGTGTGTGTGTGTGTGTGTGTGTGTGTGTGTGTGTTGGATCCGATTTTTCATTTTCAAGATTGCAGTGTAAGTTTATTTTCCTTTTTTTTCTTTTTTTTTTTCTTCCTCTTCGTCTGTTATCTCACTCTCGATTTCATTTCACTGATTAGCCCGCGTGCCATTTTTTTCTTTTTTTTTCTGCTACTTTTTTCTCTTTCTCCTTTTTCTCTCCTTTTCCTCTTAACTTATGCTTGTATTATTATGGTGTGTCATTTCCTCCTTCCTTTCCTTTTCTCCTTCCTTTCCTCCTCCCTTTCCTTTCCTCCTTCCTTTCCTTTCCTCCTCCCTTTCCTTTTCTCCTTCCTTTCCTTTTCTGTCCTCCCTTTCCTCCTTCCTTTCCTTTTCTGTCCTCCCTTTTCTCCTTCCTTTCCTTTTCTGTCCTCCCTTTCCTTTTCTGTCCTCCCTTTTCTCCTTCCTTTCCTTTTCTGTCCTCCCTTTTCTCCTTCCTTTCCTTTTCTGTCCTCCCTTTTCTCCTTCCTTTCCTTTTCTGTCCTCCCTTTTCTCCTTCCTTTCCTTTTCTGTCCTCCCTTTTCTCCTTCCTTTCCTCCCTTTCCCCTCCCCTTCATTGATTGTTAAGTTGAATTGTTACGTTTAATTGTATATATATGTTTTTTATCTTTCTTTTACAAACACCATATTTTTTTTTCACTTTGTTCTTAATATTACTTTTGCACTGAGTTTTTTTTATTATCTATTTTTATTTTATTTTTTTAGGTTTAGTTATGTTGAATTTTCCAGACTGTAACTTCCCTTCCCTTCTCTTCCTCCTCCTCCTCTTCTTCCTTTTCCTCCTTCTATAACAAATTTAATCCGGAGTCTCTCAGTATATTTGATTTGCAGATTGTCACGAGTTTTTTTTTATATTTCTTTCTGCAGGTAATTCTATTTTTCATTCTTCTTCAGGTAATATATTTTTCGTTGTTAGGTAGAGAGTCAGACAGGTAGAGACGGGTAACCAGACACCACTTCACCTTCTAGTTAGTTAGTGTGTGTGTGTGTGTGTGTGTGTGTGTGTGTGTGTGTGTGTGTGTGTGTGTGTGTGTGTGTGTTAGAGATCAGCAGCTTCTTAATAATCCGTTCTCTTAATACCTTGACATGAGAATTTCCAGCGTTCCTTTGTGTGTGTGTGTGTGTGTGTGTGTGTGTGTGTGTGTGTGTGTGTGTGTGTGTGTGTGTGTTTTGTTCTTTCTCTCTCCTGCTTCCCTTGTCTTCTAGTGTTTGCTTGTTTGTTCGTTAATGTGTGTGTGTGTGTGTGTGTGTGTGTGTGTGTGTGTGTGTGTGTGTGTGTGTGTGTGTGTGTGTGTGTGTGTGTGTGTGTGTGTTTACTGTTTGTACTATTTCCTTTCTTCGTATCTCAGGTTCAGAAGAATATTTCCTCTGCAAACCTGTCTTAGTACTACTACTACTACTACTACTACTACTACTGCTACTACTACATGTCTACTTAGATATCAAAACGTTCATAATAATCAGTAGAATAATATATTGAACTTCAGAACATTAATTTTATAGCCGAATGAAAATAGTAAGTAAAGAAAAAGGAAGTGAAGATAGAAAAGAAAGAAAGAAAGAAAGCAGAGATATAGAGTTAGAAATACCGAAAAATTAAAAAAAGAAAAAGGTCAAATGAGGAAACAAAATAAATGAAGAAAGAAAGAAAGAAAAGTAGAATTAGGTATAGAATGAGAAATACAAACAAAACAAGGACGTCAAAACAATAAACAAGACAAGAAAGAAAGTTATAGAGTGAAAAACTAAAAAAAAAAGCAAAATCAAATCAAATCAAATCAAAACAAAAATTAAAGAAAAAAAGTTAGTGAAAAAAAAACAAGGAAATCAAAACAAAAACAAACAAATCAACAAAAACAAACAAAAAAAAGCAAGCAAGCAGAGTTAAATTAAAGAAAAAAAAGTTAGTGAAAAAAACAAAACAAGGAAATCAAAACAAAAACAAACAAATCAACAAAAACAAACAAAAAAAAGCAAGCAAGCAGAGTTATGGAGTGGGAAATACAGGCCGGTGTCTTAACTGGTCCAGAAAGGGTTTGAACACGATCCAATTCCCTTCGAGTGCTCTTTAAGGGTATTGGAACTCTTACCTCCTCCTCCTCCACCTTCTTCCTCCTCTCCTTCCCTTACCTGCCCATCGTTTACCCTCCTCTCCCTCTTCTTCTTCCTCTTCGTTTTTCGTTCCTTTCATTCCATTTTGCACTTCTTTTCTTTCTTTCCTTGCCTTCCCCTCCTCTTCCCTTATCTCTTCCTCTTCCTCTTCACCTCCATCTTTTTCCTCCTCCTCTCCTTTCCTCTTCGCCTTACTTCTGTTTCTTCAGTTCTCTCTCTCTCTCTCTCTCTCTCTCTCTCTCTCTCTCTCTCTCTCTCTCTCTCTCTCTCTCTCTCTCTCTCTCTCTCTCTCTCTCTCTCTCTCTCTCTCTCTCTCTCTCTCTCTCTCTCTCTCTCTCTTTTGTTTCTCATTCTCCTTTCTTCTCCTTCCCTCCTCCTCATCGTCCCTCTCCCTTTTTTTTCTTTTCTTTTTCTCTATCTCGTTTTCTGCTTCCTCCCTTCTACTTTATTTTCTTCCTTTCCTTTTTCTTCCCCTCTTTTCCTTCGTTTTCTTCTCTGATTTTCCTCTTTTTCCTTTCCTTTTTCCTCTTATTTTACTTTCTTCCTCTTCCTCTTTTCTCGTCTTTTTCTTTATTCCCTTTCTTTTGTCTGTTTCTTGTTATCCTCTTCCTTCCATTCCCTTCATCTAATATCGCTTCTTCCCTTTCATTCTTCCTCTTATTTCCTTTATTTTCACTTCCCTTCTATTCCCCTCCTTCCCCTCTTCCTCTCATCCCATCGTTCTCTTGCTTCCTCTTCCCTTTCTTCTCTTTCCCTTCTTTCTTCCTATTCCAATCATTCCCTTTCACCTTCTCCCGTCTTCATCATTCCCCACCCTTCTCATTTCCTCCCTCTTTCCTTCCCTCTTTCTTCCTCTTCCAATCATTCCCTTGTCACCTTCTCCCCTCTTTATCATTGTCCACCCCTCTTCCTTCCTTCCTTTCTTTCTCTTTATCTCTATTCCCTTTTCCTTTATCAATCCCCTCCCTTCTCATTTCCTTCCTTCATTCTCTTTATCTCTACTCCCTTATGTTATCCTCTTTCCTTCCTTCCTTCCCTCTTCTTCCCCTTCTTTCCCCTCTCCCTTCTTTATCAATCCCCTCCCTTCTTCCTCCCTTCCTTTCCTTTATCTCCACTCAAAACTTTCCTCATCCTCTTCCTGTACCGTACTCTTTCTCTCCTCCAATTACCCCTCCTCCTCCTCCTCCTCCTCCTCCTCCTCCTCCTCCTCTTCTTCTCGTAGTAGTAAGTGACCCACAACCACTAACACTACCCGTCTTTGTCTTACGTGGAATAACACTATTTTAGCCCCCCACCCCTCCTTTGCACTTTGCCTAACTAGACCCATTCATTAGAGGTCTGTTTTTGTGAGTGTGTGTGTGTGTGTGTGTGTGTGTGTGTGTGTGGCTGGAAAGGAAGGAAAAAATGAAACTGAAGTAGATGAAATTAAAAAAAGAAAGGGAATGAAATAAGAGGAAGGGAATGAACGAAAAAAAGAAAAGAAAGAAAAAAGGAAAAAGATGAAAAAAGAAAGTTGGTAAATAAGAAAACAGATAGATGGGAAATTACGAAGAAAAGGAATTAGGGAAGAGGCCAAAGAAAGAAAGAAAGTGTGGGGTTCTTGAAAGGTTCTGGACTTCCGAAAATCCTGTAAATTCTCAGCAATAAAAAATATAAAATAAAATATCTGAAAATTAAGTTTTCAGACTCACAGCCCCTCCAGTCACTTATTATTTAAATGACCAGTCACACTACCATTGGTTAAGCAAAGACAGATGAAACCTGCTCTTAAGTTTATTTAAAGCAACAAAGAAACTCACTGGAAATTAAGAATAATTGATTAATCCCAGGCACACAGCAACCGAGCTATCTATCTTAAAACATCCTATGCAAATAGATTACTTAACTGTAGGTGGGGAAGCGGGAGCCACACCTGATCTACCTCGTGGTCTGGAGCCCTGGAGTCCTTCAGTCCTCTGGTACCTCTCTGCAACACGCCGTGCCCTCCTCTCTCGTTCCTCTCTGCAACACGCCGTGCCCTCCTCTCTCGTTCCTCTCTGCAACACGCCGTGCCCTCCTTACCTCCCAACGGCTTCCCTCGCTTGCAGTACACAGTCACTCTGGACTTGTGGATACTACAAAGCTGGAAAACCACCACGATGGACACGTGGCACGGGAGGCTGGTGAGGGACGTCTTGTGGCGTTGGAGTCTCGGAGGAAGATGGTTGCGGGGAGCGGCAAGACCCACAATCAGGGTTCCCACAAAGGCAAATCAGTAATTCCCTAGACTCGTGCTGAAAAATCCCTAGATTGGACAAAAAGTTCCTAGTTTACAAATAGATACATGAACTTACAGTACCAGAAAAAACAAAAACCGAAATAATTGGAAAAAATTGCTTTTTATGTACTTCAGAAGTCTACTTTTTATTATTATACAGATAAAACACTTCTTTCCCTTTTTGACAACGATTTCCCTCGAAACAAAAAAAAAAGAACTTGTAACGCAATGTTAGAGTTTTCTTGTGATGATTAAATTTTCATCATGTTCTTAATATAATGCTAAAATGAAATAGATAAATGAGATCCCTTAGCAGCTGAGATAGACGAGTGATATTCATCAAACAGTGTAACAAATAAACAAAGACTAAACTAAAATCAATAAATAACTGAAAATCCTGAGCATTAATTAGCTGTTGACATTTCCTCTGTCAACAATATATATATATATATATATATATATATATATATATATATATATATATATATATATATATATATATATATATATATATATATATATATATATATATATATATATGCCTATATATATATATATATATATATATATATATATATATATATATATATATATATATATATATATATATATATATATATATATATATATATATATATATATATATATATATATATATATATATATTATATTATATTTCAGCATAAATTGCACTATTAACAAATACAGTAATTTAAGAAAAACACTTTCATACAAAATGTATGTGTTACTTGTGTACTTTACACTTTGCTGTACAGAATATATTATTGGCATAAGTAAAGTTCTATCATATTCTAAACAGAATGCTAAAATGAAAAAAAAAGATTCCTTAACAGCTGAGATAGACTAGAGTGCTTTCCATCACGTTCTATCTTCTATAAAAATTAATAGATTAAACTAAAATCAATAAATAACTGAGAATCCTGAGATATTGCAGTCTGATATTCCCTCAGTCAACACAATATAAAAAAAACCTTGAGAGTTCATATTTTTGCTTTTTCCAGCAAAACTTGCACTGTTAAAAAATACATAAAAAAACATTGAAACAAAAACTATACGTCATAAGCATTATTATGATTTTAGTGCTTTTGCAATGATTTCATGAGCTTTAGTGTCTGTTTCATTGGTTTTGACATTTTGCATAAGCTTTAACAACCTTGGGTGATCACGTACACTTAGTTTATCAGCAGAATTAACCAGCAGTTGAAGCCATACCGAGTTTTCCATGGAGTAGTCCCACAATGCTTTCCCTTTTCCGTACGTGTAAACGCCAAGAAATAATTTTAGGTATTAGGATTGTAATAACAGCTGGAAATCCCTAAATTGTCACTAAAGGCGACCAGAATTCCCCAGAAAACCCCATAAAAGCCCAAATCCCCAGATTATCACTAAATGCATGAAAAAGTCCCAATCCGGGGACAAAATCCCCAGAAGTGGGAGCCCTGCCCACAATGCTCAGCACCCCGGCCGCGGTCAAGATGCCAGCTCTGGCCACAGTGACATCTCGTTTTCTGCGTAACACTTACGCTAAACGCCCTACGGCTATGGTTTATTATTTATTAATAACCTAACACATGCACTTGGTAATAGTGGGTCATGCATCCCACACATAGCTCAGCTTTGGCAGTAATAACGAATATGATTTGAAATAGCGCGCTGTTCCCGCCTTCTGGTTTTCCCGCCTTGGTGACGGACTGAGTTCCCGCTCTCAATCAAAATGGCGGTCACTTCCGTGGTATTTTTCCACGGGCTATTTCTTGAATAATGAAATCATGACAGAAAGAAAGAAAGAAAGAAAAAAACACTAACATTCTCTCCCTCTCCTTCGCCTTCTCCCTCTTTCTCCCTCCCTCCCTCTCTTCCTGTCTTCATTGTTTTCTTTTCTCTTTCTCTTTTCCTCTTTTCCTTCCTTCTTTCCTTCCTTTTCACTAACATTCTCTCCCTCTCCCTCGCTTTCTTCTTCCCTATGTCTTCATTTCTTACTTTTTCTTCCTCTTCTGTTTTCTCTCATTTCCTCTCCTTTTCTTCTTTCTTCCCTTCTCTCCCTCTCCTTCGCTTTCTTCCCTTTGTCTTCATTTCTCTCTAATCCTCGCTCTTTTTTTTCTTCCTCTTCTGTGATCTCTCCCATTTCCTCTCTCTTCCTTCCTTCTTTCCTCCCTTCTCTCCCTCTTCTTCTCGCTCTCTCTATCTACATTTTTTCTTATTTCTGCATTTCTTTTTTCGTTTTCTCTTCTTCCTACCCTCCCTTCCTTCCTTCCTTTCTTCTTTCCCTCGTTTACTCTCTCTCTCTCTCTCTCTCTCTCTCTCTCTCTCTCTCTCTCTCTCTCTCTCTCTCTCTCTCTCTCTCTCTCTCTCTCTCTCTCTCTCTCTCTCTCTCTCTCTCTCTCTCTCTCTCTGTTTACATTCCTTTCTCTTTCTCTTTCCTTCCTTCCTTCCTTCCTTTCCTCTCTCTCTCTCTCTTGCATTCTTCTTCTCTTTTATCTTTTTTTATTGGTTCTCCTCCTGTTTCTCCCCTTCATTTCTTCTCCTTTACTTCTCTTCTTTGTTTTCTCCTCCTCCTCCTTCTCCTCCTCTCTCTGTTTCATTCCTATACTTATTATTGTTATTATTATTATTATTATTATTATTATTATTATTATTATTATTATTATTATTATTACGACTCGCTCTTACGCTAACAAACTCTTCTTTCTTTTTTTTTTCTTCATTATAATCAAGACAAACACATTTTTTTTTTGGCAAACTTTTTTCCTATTATTTTTTTTCTTTTTGTCTATTATTATTATTTTTTTATGCGTTCCTGTGCGAGAGTGTAAAATGCGTTAGTCTGGTAATTAACGCACGACCCCCTCTCTCTCTCTCTCTCTCTCTCTCTCTCTCTCTCTCTCTCTCTCTCTCTCTGGTGTTGGGAGAGCTTGTGGTTTCTATATCAAGTAAAGTGGCGGGTGCGGTCTCTCTCTCTCTCTCTCTCTCTCTCTCTCTCTCTCTGGTTTTCTTTGTTTTTTTCTTCGTTTTCTTTTTCTTCTTCGTTTTCTTCTTCATATTTGTCTTGGTTTCTTCTTTTACTTCTTTGTTTTCTTCTTCGTTTTCTTCTTCATATTTGTCTTCGTTTTCTTCTTTTTCTTCTTTGTTTTTTTCATCGTTTTCTTCATTTTCTTCATCATTTTCTTCCCTCTCTCATTGTCTGTTTTATAGTGTCCTTGTTTGTTTGTATATGTTTGTTCGTTCTCTCTCTCTCTCTCTCTCTCTCTCTCTCTCTCTCTCTCTCTCTCTCTCTCTCTCTCTCTCTCTCTCTCTCTCTCTCTCTCTCTCTCTCTCTCTCTCTCTCTCTCTCTCTCTCTCTCTCTCTCTCTCTCTCTCTCTCTCTCTGTTATTCTAGTACCCGTTCCTGTTCACATTTTTCCCTCCTTATCCAAAAAAAAAAAGGAAAAAAAGAGAAAAAAAGGAAAAAGAGAATAAAAATATATATTGGCGGATTAAACTAAATTCGCTACGCATTTTGGATACAGCGAACTATTAATGTAACTTTATTTTGGCGCGAGTTTTAATTAGAACTTTATTTTATGTACGAGTATGGTCTGTATGTGTGTATATGTATGTATGGTGTGTGTGTGTGTGTGTGTGTGTGTGTTTTGAGGGAAGAATCTTGTCCTCCATCAACAACTCCTCCTCCTCTTCTTCCTCCTCTTCTTCTTCTTCTTTTTCTTCTGCTTCTTCTTTCTCTTCAAATTCATAACAACCTTTTTTTCATCATCTTCCCTTCTCTTTCCTTTTCATCATCATCATCATCATCATCATAATCTCCCAACTCCTCCTCCTCCTCCTCCTCCTCCTCTTCTTCTTCTTCTTCTTCTTCTTCTTCTTCTTCTTCTTTCTCTTCAAATTCATCTTAACCTTTTTTTCATCATCTTCCCTTCTCTTTCCTTTTCATCATCATCATCATCTTCCAACTCCTCCTCCTCCTCCTCCTCCTCCTCCTCTTTTTCTTCTTCTTCTTCTTCTTCTTCTTTTTCTTTTTCTTCTTCTTTCCCTTCAAATTCATCATAACCTTTTTATCATCATCTTCCCTTCTCTTTCCTTTTCATCATCATCATCATCATCATCATCTCCCAACTCCTCCTCCTCCTCCTCCTCCTCCTCTTGGCGTGACGTGAATGGCAGCTTAACGAGGGAGATTAACGTTTTACGAGAGTCTTACAGATGGGTGTTTAACGTATAAGGAGGTATAGCGAAGCGTCTCTCCGGCTTATAACGAAGTGTGGGGTTTAGTCTTTAGCGCGCGGCGGAGAACACCCTTTAATGGCCTTCGATCCTAAGCTAGATGCCATTTAAGGGGATCGAACACCCTGTTAATTAACCTGAGAAGAAATTAATGAAGAAAATGATGAGAAGAAAATAGTAGTAGTAGTAGTAATAGTAGTAGTAGTAGTAGTAGTAGTAGGAATGGAAGCAGAATTAGATATAGTAAAAGGAAGAAAATATAGAAGGAAAACAAAACAATAAATGGAAGAAAATAAAGAAGAAAATAATGAAGTAAAATGAGAGAGAATGAAAAGTAAAGAAAAAGAAAAAAAAGGAAAAAAACAACAACAGAGAGGGGATGAGATGATGGGAAGAGAGAGGAAAACAATGCAATAGATCTCTCCCGTGAAGGGTTTGCATTATCACGTGACAGGTGTGTGTGTGTGTGTGTGTGTGTGTGTGTGTGTGTGTGTGTGTGTGTGTGTGTGAGGGATATAAAAAAAACGAAATTGACAGACATATAGACAGGTAAGAATTATGCAGAGAGAGAGAGAGAGAGAGAGAGAGAGAGAGAGAGATTGTTTGTTGATTATCTTTCCTTCAATACATATCTCATTGACGTTATTATTATTATTATTATTATTATTATTATTATTATTATTATTACTTCATCTATTTCTTCTCCCTTCTCTTCTCTTTTCTTCCCTTCTTCTTTGCCCTTTTACAATTATAATCATTTGTTTATCATCTTTCTCTCTCTTCTTCTTCTTCTTCTTCTTCTTCTTTTTACTACTACTACTACTACTACTACTACTACTACTACTACAACTACTACTTCTACTTTAACTACTACTACTACTACTACTACTACTACTACTACTACTACTACTACTACTACTACTACTACTACTACTACTACTACTACTACTACTACTACTACTATATTAATCTGACCACATCAATAATTTCATGTGGTCCAAATTAAACCTCGCTTCACTAATTATCCCTCGTGTTGCCTTGGGTCCGTCCCTCTGTCTGTCTGTCTGTCTGTCTAATGATAACCTTCAATAGGGCCGCTCCTAATTGAGATGGTGATTCTCTCTCTCTTTATCTCTGTGTCTGTCTGTCTGTGTTTTGTGTCTGTCTATCTCTGTCATCTCGGTTCTGATTGTGTCTGCTCTGTGTTGATCTGTCTGTCTGTTTGTCTATTTATGTTCCTGTTTGTCTATCTATTATGTCTATTTCTCCATCTCAATCTCTATCTCCTCGCTTCTGTTTGTATCTATCTCTATCTATCTGTCTATTTATGTATGTCTGTCTGTCTGTTTATTTGTATTTATCCATCTATCTCTTTAACTTTTTATCTTTATGTTTTATAGATAGATAGACAGACAGATAGATAGATAGACTGACTGGAAGATACACACACTCCCTATCTATCTATCTATCTATCTCTAGTCATCTTTTTATCTCATTTAGTCATTCAATCATCTGCCTCCCTCTCTCTTTCTCTTCCTTTTCCTCCTCCCCTCCCTCCCTTCCATCTCTCTCCTTTCCCTTTTTCCCTTCCACTCCCCTCCCTTCTCTCCCTTCCCTCTCTCTCCTTTCCCTCCTTCCCTTCCACTCCCCTCCCTTCTCTCCCTTCCCTCTCTCTCCTTTCCCTCCTTCCCTTCCACTCCCCTCCCTTCTCTCCCTTCCCTCTCTCTCCTTTCCCTCCTTCCCTTCCACTCCCCTCCCTTCTCTCCCTTCCCTCTCTCTCCTTTCCTCCTTCCCTTCCTCCCCTCCCGTCTCTCCCTTCCCTCTCTCTCCTTTCCCTCCTTCCCTTCCTCCCTCCTTCTCTTCTTCCCTCTCTCTCCTTTCCCTCCTTCCTCCCCTCCTTCTCTCCCTTCCCTCTCTCTCCTTTCCTTTTCCTTCCTCCCCTCCCTTCTCTCCTTCCCTCTCTCTCCTTCCCTCCTTCCTCCCTCCCCTCTCTCCCTTCCCTCTCTCTCCTTTCCCTCCTTCCTTCCTCCTCCCTTCTCCTTCCCTCTCTCTCCTTTCCCTCCTTCCCTTCCACTCCCCTCCCATCTCTCCCAACCCACACTCTCCATTCCCTCCTTCCTTCCCTCCCTCCTTCTCTCCTTCCCTCTCTCTCCTTTCCCTCCTTCCTTCCTCCTCCTCCCTCTCTCCCTTCCCTCTCTCTCCTTCCCTCTTCCTTCCTCCCCTCCCTCTCTCCTTCCCTCTCTCCTTTCCATCCTTCCCTTCCACTCCCCTCCCTCCCTTCCCTCTCTCTCCTTTCCCTCCTTCCCTTCCACTCCCCTCCCTTCTCTCCCTTCCCTCTCTCTCCTTTCCCTCCTTCCCTTCCACTCCCCTCCCTTCTCTCCCTTCCCTCTCTCTCCTTTCCCTCTTTCCCTTCCACTCCCCTCCCATCTCTCCCTTCCCTCTCTCTCCTTTCCCTCCTTCCCTTCCACCCTCCCATCTCTCCCTTCCCTCACCCTCCTTTCCCTCCTTCCCTTCCTCCCCTCCCTTCTCTCCCTTCCCTCTCTCCTTCCCTCCTTCCTTCCTCCCCTCCCTTCTCTCCTTCCCTCTCTCCTTTCCCTCCTTCCCTCCCCTCCCTTCTCTCCTTCCCTCTCTCCTTTCCCTCCTTCCTTCCTCCCCTCCCTTCTCTCCCTTCCCTCTCTCTCCTTTCCCTCTTTCCCTTCCACTCCCCTCCCTTCTCTCCCTTCCCTCTCTCTCCTTTCCCTCTTTCCCTTCCCTCCTTCTCTCCCTTCCCTCTCTCTCCTTTCCCTCCTTCCCTTCCACTCCCCTCCCTTCTCTCCCTTCCCTCTCTCTCCTTTCCCTCCTTCCCTTCCACTCCTCCCTCCCTTCTCTCCTTCCCTCTCTCTCCTTTCCCTCCTTCCCTTCCACTCCCCTCCCTTCTCTCCTTCCCTCTCTCTCCTTTCCCTCCTTCCTTCCTCCCCTCCTTCTCTCCTTCCCTCTCTCTCCTTTCCCTCCCTTCCTCCCCTCCCTTCTCTCCTTCCCTCTCTCCTTTCCCTCCTTCCTTCCCTCCCCCATCTCTCCTTCCCTCTCTCTCCTTTCCCTCTTCCTTCCCTCCCCTCCCTTCTCTCCCTCTCTCTCCTTTCCCTCCTTCCTTCCACTCCCTCCTCTCCTTCCTCTCTCTCCTTTCCTCCTTCCCTCCCTCCCCTCCCTCTCCTTCCCTCTCTCTCCTTTCCCTCCTTCCTTCCTCCTCCTTCTCTCCCTTCCCTCTCTCTCCTTTCCCTCTTCCTTCCTCCCCTCCCTCCTCCTTCCTTCCTCTCTCCCTCCTTCCCTTCCTTCCTCCTTCTCTCCCTTCCCTCTCTCCTTTCCCTCTTTCCCTTCCACTCCCCTCCCATCTCTCCCTTCCCTCTCTCTCCTTTCCCTCATTCCCTTCCACTCCCCTCCATTCTCTCCTTCCTCTCTCTCCTTTCCTCCTTCCTTCCCCCTTCCTCCTTCTCTCCCTTCCCTCTCTCCTTCCTTCCTTCCGTCCCTCCTCCTTCTCTCCTTCCCTCTCTCTCCTTTCCCTCCTTCCCTTCCACTCCCCTCCCATCTCTCCCTTC
>NC_066552.1:1584504-1592004 GCF_024679095.1 Eriocheir sinensis
TCCTCTTTTTCTCCTCCTCTTTTCACCTATGCTTTCTTCTCCTTTCCCTTCCATACTTTTCCTTCACTTCTTTTCCTCCTTCCTTTCACTCCTTTCCTTTTGTTTTCTTTCTTCCTTTCTTTCTTTGCCTCTTCCTCTTTAATGTTTTCTGCTCCTCTTTCAGCGTCTTTTCTTCTTTTCCTTCCTCTTCTTTTATCTTCTCTTCTTCCCTTATCATTCCTCTCCTTTATCTTTTTCTCCTTCTCTTCTTCCTCCTCCTCTTTCGTCCTTCATCTCCTGACAGAAAAAAGGGAAAAAAAAAGATTAAAAACGAGTTAATTCTATTGTGGTATATATTTTTTTTTAATCTTTCTCGTTCGTTAGTTTTTCTCTCTTTTTCTTTCTCTTTTATTTTTTGTTATTTTATTTATTTCGGCTGTTCTCTCTTTCTCTGTTTTATCTGTATTTACCTGTCTATCTATCTATATCTATCTATGTATACACCCTTTCTTTGTTTCTTTCTAATTCTTCCTTTTACTCTTTTTCCTTCTTTCTTATCTGTATCTTTCTTTAAATTACTTCTTTCTTTCTTTCTTTCTTTCTTTCTTTCTTTTTTCTTTCAATGATTTCCGACCCAACTGTGTGTGTGTGTGTGTGTGTGTGTGTGTGTGTGTGTGTGTGTGTGTGTGTGTGTGTGTGTGTGTGTCTGTCTGTCTGTCTGTCTGTCTGTCTCTCTCTCTCTCTCTCTCTCTCTCTCTCTCTCTCTCTCTCTCTCTCTCTCTCTCTCTCTCTCTCTCTCTCTCTCTCTCTCTCTCTCTCTCTCTCTCTCTCTCTCTCTCTCTCTCTCTCTCTTTTTTATTTTATTTACTAAGCATGATTACAAAAGGTGTTACATGGAATTGGCATCATACAACTAAAAGTTACTGGTAAGGTTCTCTCTCTCTCTCTCTCTCTCTCTCTCTCTCTCTCTCTCTCTCTCTCTCTCTCTCTCTCTCTCTCTCTCTCTCTCTCTCTCTCTCTCTCTCTCTCTCTCTCTCTCTCTCTCTCTCTCTCTCTCTCTCTCTATCTCTCTCTCTCTCTCTCTCTCTCTCACATCTCCATCCACTCAATTTCATATCTCTTCGCTCCTTCCCACAAATCTTCGGTCAGACAAGGCGGTAAGAGCGGACTTGAGCGATCCTTTGTGGGCCGAGGCGAACTAATTTGGCACTCACGACTTGAAGAGGGTAAATTATGTTGCCTGATTGAAATTTGTGTTCACGGAGATGGATGCTGAGAGAGAGAGAGAGAGAGAGAGAGAGAGAGAGAGAGAGAGAGAGAGGTGGGGAGGTGATTTAGAATTCTCAGATAGATAGACATGAAAATATAGACACTAGAATAAATAGACAGATAGCTAGATAGACAGACAGACAGATAGATACAGAGATAGACAGATAGACAGACAGACAGACAGACAGAAATAGATAGACAAAAAAAGTAAGCAAAAAAAATATAGAAAGAAAAGAAACAAAGAGATAGATAGATAGATAGGCAGATAGATAAATAGATAGATAGATAGATAGATTGATAGATAGACAGATAGATAATTTGAAACATGAATCCGAATAGTGTTAATTAACTAAACAAACTAACGCGCAGAGAACATTTTTGCAATCATGAATAGCTATGAGAGAGAGAGAGAGAGAGAGAGAGAGAGATTACCTGTGGGTCTTATTGATAGTGACACCTGAGATCGGCACTTCCTCTCTCTCTCTCTCTCTCTCTCTCTCTCTCTCTCTCTCTCTCTCTCTCTCTCTCTCTCTCTCGCAATAGTTAATTAGTTCATTGTTTAATTGATTGTTTGTTTGTTTGTGTGTTCCGCGGTAATGATCTCACAATTATTATTATTATTATTATTATTATTATTATTATTATTATTATTATTATTATTATTATTATTTGAACGTCTTTATTATTTCTCGTTCATTTGCATTGTTTTCCTCTTTTTATTTTTATTTATTCTTTATTTTTTTATTGAATATAATTTTTATTGTTTTGATTTTTATTGACTTACTAAAAAAATAAAGAAAAAATAAGGTTCTGGTCTATCTATCTATCTATCTATCTCTATCTATCTATCTATCTATGTGTCTGTCTATCTATCTGTCTATCTATCTGTCTATATCTATCTATCTATCTGTATCTATTCTTTTCTCTACATAATCTTTTTTTTTTATATATATATTTAGTTTTCCTTTCTCCTTTCTCCTCCTCCTCCTCCATTTTGTCCTGTTTTTCCTCTTTTCTTTACCCACTGTCCACTTTCTTATGATAATCCTCCTCATTTTCATAAACCTCCTCCTCCTCCTCCTCCTCCTCCACTTCCTCCTTCTCCTCCTCCTCCTCTTCCTTCTCCTCCCCCTCTTCCTCCTCCTCCTCCTCCTCGTTATCATTATCATCATCATCCTCCACTTCCTCAACCGTAGAAATAGGTCAGAGAGAGAGAGAGAGAGAGAGAGAGAGAGAGAGTTTAACCTCATCATTTATATATCTTTCTCTCTCTCTCTCTCTCTCTCTCTCTCTCTCTCTCTCTCTCTCTCTCTCTCTCTCTCTCTCCACGGTTATACGATACTTCTTTATATTTTTTCTACATTTATTTTCATGTGGCAACCGTGAGAGAGAACTTTCCCAGGCAAACTTTATTTAATCCAGAATATATTGCGGTGAAAATCCCTCCGCCATTCTACACTGATGAGAGAGAGAGAGAGAGAGAGAGAGCGTGGGGAGGGGACGGGACTTTCACTTTTTGCGCACCTGTTTGTGACGATTTCTTAATTAGCTGAGTTTTAGCCAGGTGTGTGTGTGTGTGTGTGTGTGTGTGTGTGTGTGTGTGTGTGTGTGTGTGTGTGTGTGTGTGTGTGTGTAACTTTTCCATTTATTTCCATTGTGTTTTTTCTTTTTTTCTTTCCTTTTATTCTGGTTTTGTTTTTTCTGACTTTGATCTCTCTCTCTCTCTCTCTCTCTCTCTCTCTCTCTCTCTCTCTCTCTCTCTCTCTCTCTCGTAATTTTTTTGTTTATTTTTGATTTTTTCGTTTTTTTGCCAGTTTTCTCTCTCTCTCTCTCTCTCTCTCTCTCTCTCTCTCTCTCTCTCTCTCTCTCTCTCTCTCTCTCTCTCTCTCTCTCTCTCTCTCTCTCTCTCTCTCTCTCTCTCTCTCTCTCTCTCTCTCTCTCTCTCTCTCAGTTGGCTCATTACTGCCACTCTTTCTCTTTTGTGTGTGTGTGTGTTTGTGTGTGTGTGTGTGTGTGTGTGTGTGTGTGTGTGCGTGTAAATAACTCATGTATGTTAATTTTGCTCTAATGATATCATGGAAATCAGACCGTGAGAGAGAGAGAGAGAGAGAGAGACTACACGCAAAATTATGTTGTCATTATCATTATTAACTTCTTTCTCTTCCTCCTCTCTCTCCTCTCCTCCTCCTCCTCCTCCTCCTCCTCCTCTTCCTCCTCCTTCGTATTTCCTTTTTTTTCTTTTTCTTCCTCTTTTGCCTCAGTGTCTTAGTAGTATATATTTTTCATTTACCTCCTCCTCCTCCTCCTCCTCATAGGAGAACTTCAGGCAAGACGCCGGGATAGTTTATCCTTGTAGAGGAATTCAGTAAAGGCCCCACCTGGAATACTTGAGAGAGTGCAGCGCCGCACGAAGATGATACCATCACTGAGGACAGAAGCCCTATGAAGGACGCCTGCGGGGAGACGTGGTTTTGAGACCATCAACTCCTTCAAGAAACGCATTGTGCAACAGGAGACTGAACGTTCCCCCAGAGTAGGGTACACAGTGCTTTTCTGCTGCCTGCTAGTCCATGTTTCCTCCTACTCCTTCTCCTCCTCCTTCTCCTCCTCTTCTTCCTTCTATACAGTAACCACCTTTCCCATACCCTATCACCTCCTCCTCCTCCTCCTCCTCCTCTTCCCCCCCTCCCCCTCCCCCCCTTAACCATACCCCGTGGGAACGTACCCCTTGCCTCCTCTTTCACCCCTTAGATCATCAGGGGGGAGGAGGGAGGAGGTAGGAAGGGGGAGGGGGGAGGTAAATGGGGGGGAGGAATCGTCCATTTGGAAAGGATATGGTTGAGAGGGAGAGAGAGAGGGAGGTAGGGAGGAAAAGGAGGAAGAGAAAGAGAGAGAATGAAAGGTAAGGGTATTGGATTGGAGAGGAGGAGGAGGAGGAGGAGGAGGGGGGGGGAGGAGGAGGAGAGGGAGATGAAGTGATTGAGAGAACCTATATACAGTCTCTCTCTCTCTCTCTCTCTCTCTCTCTCTCTCTCTCTCTCTCTCTCTCTCTCTCTCTCTCTCTCTCTCTCTCTCTCTCTCTCTCTCTCTCTCTCTCTCTCTCTCTCTCTCTCTCTCTCTCTCTCTCTCTCACGGCATTACAAGCTTGAGAAAAAAAAACGTTACTCTGGTGATATCCGGTTTTGTTTAGCTACTCTTTTTTTCTTTTCTTTTTTCTTTTCTTTCTTTTATCTTTAATCTAATCCGCCCAGTATTGTTTTTATTTTTATTTATATACTTCAACTATTTATTATTATTGTTATCATTATTGTTATTATTATTATTAGTATTAGTATTATCATTCTTCTTCTTCTTCTTTTTCTTCTTCTTCTTCTTCTTCTTCTTCTTCTTCATCTTCTTCTTTTTCTTTTTCTTCTTCTTCTTCTTCTTCTTCTTCTTATTATTATTATCATTAACGTTGTGTGTGTGTGTGTGTGTGTGTGTGTGTGTGTGTGTGTGTATGTGTGTGTGTGTGTGTGAGTGTGTGTGTGTGTGTGTGTGTGTGTGTGTGTGTGTGTGTGTGCTGAGAGAGAGAGAGTTGCAGTTTTCCTTTTACCATTCAGAAAAAAAAGAAGGAGAAAAGATAAAGAGAGAGAGAGAGAGAGAGAGAGAGAGAGAATTTACTTTGATGGGGATAATCCGTCGATGATTTGAAAGAGAGAGAGAGAAAGAATTAATAGTTAAAGAGAGGGCGGCAACAATTTGATTTCCTCTCTCTCTCTCTCTCTCTCTCTCTCTCTCTCTCTCTCTCTCTCTCTCTCTCTCTCTCTCTCTCTCTCTCTCTCTCTCTCTCTCTCTCTCTCTCTCTCTCTCTTTTCAGCTCTTCCTTTCTTCCTCCTCCTCCTCCTCCTCCTCCTCCTCCTCCTCCTCCTCCTCCTCCTCTTCCTCCTCCTCCTCTTCCTCCTCCTCCTCTTCCTCCTCCTCCCTCCTTTTCTTACCTTTCCCCTCTATTCTAAATGCACAGATGTTGCTTCCCCCTTCCCTCCTCTCCTCCTCCTCCTCCTCCTCCTCCTCTTCCTTCTCCTCCTATCGTAATACCTTCCCCTTCCCTCCTCTTCCATCCCTCCTTTCTTCCCTTCTCTCCAATCCTTCTCTCCCTTCCCTTATTCACTCTTTTCATTCTTCTCTCCTCCTATTCTTCCTCTTTTCCTCCCCTTCCTCTCCATTTCTCTTCCCTTCCTCTCTTCTATCTCCAAATCCTTATCTTTATCTCCCCTTTCTCTCCCCTCCTTTCCGTTTCCTCATCCCCTCTCCCCTTCCTTTATCTACCTCTCCTCTCTTCCACCTCCTCTCTCCACTTCTATGTAAGAAATCTCTCTCTCTCTCTCTCTCTCTCTCTCTCTCTCTCTCTCTCTCTCTCTCTCTCTCTCTCTCTCTCTCTCTCTCTCTCTCTCTCTCTCTCTCTCTCTCTTTTATTTTATTTAAACTGACGAATCTATTGTACACAACATATTTGTATTTCGCCGACGACACTTTATGCGATCGTTCAAGTAGCATATGTTTCACTGTGCACTTTTCAGGGCTTAAAATGTCACTTTTTCTTGTGCATTATTTCAAAAGCCCTTTACACTTGTTCACTGTGTATTTAGCATCACTAGTGGTGTGGGGCATGTTCTTCGCCACCTGTGAGCAGCCACTTTTACCTGCTGGGTGGACATATCCCTCATTGTTGGCCCTGCTGCAGTGAATGTGTTCCACAGGCGGGACACCCTGGAGGTGAAGGTCCGCTGGTGCTGGCTGGCGCGTGACCTCGGCACCCCGACCTGCTCGTGGCTGGAGAGTACCGTTCTCGTATCTCTCACAGCCTCTCGCGGGGAATCTTACCTGGGCCTTGTAGAGGAGCATAATTCCTCGCTTGTCGAGGAAATTAGCCACTCTACGAAGGGCAGAGACACGTAGGGAGGCTTGGTGGGCGACGTGTTTCAGGTGGCGGTCGAAGCGCAGCTCTCGGTCCAAGTCCACTCCGAGGATCCTGACGTAATCCTGGAGCGGGAGGGTGACGGAGCCAAACATCACCCTTCCTTCGACAGCTTGTGTGGCTGCCGGGGACCGAGAGATCACCATCGCCTGAGTCTTCTCAGGAGCAAAGTTCACCTGCCAGCGCTCCCCCCACTCCCGTATCAAGCGTAGTTGCTGGTTGACCTCAGCAACCGCTTGCTGGCTTTCTTGGCGAGGGTAGGAGAGGGAGAGCGTGCAGTCGTCAGCGTATGCAGAGACTGCTGGCAGACTCCTGAGAAGGTCGTCGATGTACAGATTCCAGAGGACAGGTCCCAGCACAGATCCCTGAGGGACTGAGGCACCCACTGGGAGGTCCTTGGACTGCTGGCCGCCGACGACGACGTGGACGCTTCTTCTTTGAAGGTAGTCGCTCAGCAGCATCAGCAGGTGTCCTTGGATGCCTTTGGCACGAAGCTTCTCCAGCAAGCCCGCGTGCCACACCCGGTCAAAAGCACCCGCGATGTCGAGAGCGACGACAATGGTATCCAGGCCGGTGTCTAGTGAGTCCTGCCAATCCCTGGAGAGGAGCAGCAGGAGGGCTGAAGTGGAGCGGCCACATCTGAACCCAAACTGCTCTCTCTCTCTCTCTCTCTCTCTCTCTCTCTCTCTCTCTCTCTCTCTCTCTCTCTCTCTCTCTCTCTCTCTCTCTCTCTCTCTCTCTCTCTCTCTCTCTCTCTCTCTCTCTCTCTCTCTCTCTCTCTCTCCACTGACTTCTCTTCTCCCTTCTCTCTTTCTCTATCCCTCTTTCTCCCTTTTTCTCTCCCTTCCCTTCTTTTCTCTTATACCTTTCTCTCCCTTCTCTTCCACCTCCCTCTCTCTCCCTCCTCTCTCTCTCTCTCTCCCTCCCTCTCCACCTCTCTCTTTCTCTCCCTTTATCTTCCTCTTCTACATGTTAAGTTCTCAATCCTTCCACTTTTTCTCCCCTCACCTCTCCTCCTTCTCCTCCTCCTCCTCCTCCTCCTCCTCCTCCTCCTCCTCCCCCTCTGCATTCTCTCTTTCATTTGCATATTATTGGAAACAGAAACGAAGGCAACCGCTTTCCTCTGGCAACGATTGTGCAAGGAGGAGGAGGAGGAGGAGGAGGAAAAGATAGCTGATAAGAGGAGGAAGAGGAGAGGAGGATGGAAGTTGTATGAGGGACTGAAGGAGGAGGAGGAGGAGGAGGAAAAGAGAAGTAAGAAAAAGGAGAGATAGAAAGAGGAGGAAGAGGAGGAG
>NC_066552.1:1597004-1614504 GCF_024679095.1 Eriocheir sinensis
TACCTGTTTCCTGTTTATCTTTTTCCTCCTTTCCTTCCTTCCATCCTTTCTTTCTTTCTTCCTCTCTTCTTTTCTTCTCTGCTTCCTTTCATCCTTTCTTTCTTTCTTCCTCTTCTCTCCTCTCCTTCCTTCCATCCTTTCTTTCTTTCTTTCTTCCTCTTTTCTTCTCTTCTCCTTCCTTCCATCGTCTCTTTCTTTCTTCCTCTTTTCTTCTCTCCTCTCCATCCATCCTTTCTTTCTTTCTTCCTCTTTTCTTCTCTCCTCTCCTTCCTTCCATCCTTTCTTTCTTCCTCTTTTCTTCTCTCCTCTCCTTCCTTCCATCCTTTCTTTCTTTCTTCCTCTTTTCTTCTCTCCTCTCCTTCCTTCCTTTCTTTCTTCCTCTATTCTCCACTTCTTCCTCCATTTCTTTCCTTCCTTTTCACTTAACTCACCCTCTGTTTATCCCTCATTCAGTCCTCCCTTTCATGCTTCCCCCATACCTCCCCTCTTCTTCCCTTCCTTTCTTCCTTCTCTTCAAATTTCCTCTCTCTCTCCTTACCTAACCAGTTAATCTCTCCCATTCCTCTTCTATCAATCTTTTCTCTCCCTTTCCTCACCCCTTCTTCCATCTATCCCTCAGCCCTACCTCTCTCTTCCTCTCTCTTCCCTCACCCCTCCCTCACCTCACCTATCCGTACCTGTGTCACCCCTCACTCAGGTGGACTCATAATATTAATCAGCTTTCTTATTTTCAGGTCATGTAGAAGGGTAATGATAATGCCTCTCCCTCACGCCATGCCTCCGAACACAACCAAATAGAAGGGTGATTGTTATTATGATGATGAGGAGAGAGAGAGAGAGAGAGAGAGAGAGAGAGAGAGAGAGAGAGAGAGAGAGAGAGAGAGAGAGAGAGAGAGAGAGAGGTATTGATAGGAAAGTGTGAGAAGGAATGAATGGAAATGAGAGAGAGAGAGAGAGAGAGAGAGAGAGAGAGAGAGAGAGAGAGAGAGACGTTCATACACTTTCCCCCATGCATTGAAAAGTTGTTGTTGTTGTTGTTGTTGTTGTTGGCGTTACAGGAATAAAAGTGATAAAAAAAAGTAAATAAAAGTTAAGGAAAATAAAAAGAGTAAAAAAAGGATGATAAAAGTAGAATATGGAGAAAGTTTTACCCGTTTTCTCTCTCTCTCTCTCTCTCTCTCTCTCTCTCTCTCTCTCTCTCTCTCTCTCTCTCTCTCTCTCTCTCTCTCTCTCTCTCTCGCTCTCTGTCCGTTTGTTTATTCTCTCCATCCATCTCTTCCCTCCTCTCTTTTTTCTTCCTCTCCTCCTCCTCCTCCTCTTCCTCCTCCTCTTCCCTTCTCTTCCTCCTCCATATACTCTCTCCCTTCCATCCTTCATTCTCTTCTCCACTTTCTCTTCTTCCCTCTTTCTTACCTTTTCCTTCTTTTTCTCTTTTTTTCCTTCTATCTTTTCATTTATTTTCCCCTCCATATTTTTTTTATGTAAGTGGTCAACCTCATCTTTTTTTTTTCTTCAACAATTTTCTTTATTTTTCTTTGTTTTCTTCATAGTATTTTGAGTGTCTTCGTTTTCTTCCTGTCTGTGTTGATATCGTGTTCGTTTTCTTCTCTGTCTGTCTGTCTGTTTCTGTCATGTAGTCTTTGTTTGTCTGTTTGTTTATGTGTGTTGTTTCTTTTAGTCTGGTCAAGTCAATTTAGTGTGTGTGTGTGTGTGTGTGTGTGTGTGTGTGTGTGTGTGTGTGTGTGTGTGTGTGAAGAGACTTGTTTTGTACTCGTATGCCCCTCCCCCCCTCCCCCGGCATACCCCACCCCACCCACCCAGGACGCCTCACAACACGTTCACAACACGTAGTAATAACATGATAATTAGCTCAGCGTGTTGTGTACGTAGCGACGCGCGCGTGTGTGTGTGTGTGTGTGTGTGTGTGTGTGTGTGTGTGTGTGTCAAGAGGTGTTTTTTTGTTTTTTTTCTCTATCATTTTCTTTGTTTTCTTTCTGTCATATTTTTTTTCGTTTGGTGTTTTTTTTTTTTTAGCTAAGTTTCCCCTTCTATTCTATTTTGCTTCTTACCTCTTCTTTCCTCTTCCTCTTCTCTTCCTCTTATCTAATCTTTTTATCCTTTTCTTTTCTTCCTTTTACTCTATCTTCTTTTCCTTGCCACTACTCATCTTTTTTATACCTTTTCTCTTCCTCTACTCTAATTTCTCTTCTCTCCCTTTTTTCTAATCTTTATTTCTATCTTCTTCTTACGTATTTCTCTTCATTTTACTCAATCTTCTTTTCCTCATCACTTCACTTCTCTGTTTTCTTATATGTTTTCTCTTCCTCTACTCTTAATATATCTTCTCTTCCTCAATGAGTCAAAAGGGTTTCTGCTGCCTGCTAGTCCATGTTTCCATGTTTCTCTACTTTTTTATCTTCTTTTTCTTACGCATTTCTCTTCCTCTTACTCAATCTTCTTTTCCTCGTCACTTCTCTGTTTTCTTATTCGTTTTCTCTTCCTCTAATTTATCTTCTCTTTTCTATTCGTTTTCTCTTCCTCTAATTTATCTTCTCTTCTCTATTCGTTTTCTCTTCCTCTAATTTATCTTCTCTTTTCTATTCGTTTTCTCTTCCTCTAATTTATCTTCTCTTTTCTATTCGTTTTCTCTTCCTCTAATTTATCTTCTCTATTCGTTTTCTCTTCCTCTAATTTATCTTCTCTATTCGTTTTCTCTTCCTCTAATTTATCTTCTCTATTCGTTTTCTCTTCCTCTAATTTATCATCTCTTCTCTATTCGTTTTCTCTTCCTCTAATTTATCTTCTCTTCTCTATTCGTTTTCTCTTCCTCTAATTTATCTTCTCTTCTCTATTCGTTTTCTCTTCCTCTAATTTATCTTCTCTATTCGTTTTCTCTTCCTCTAATTTATCTTCTCTTCTCTATTCGTTTTCTCTTCCTCTAATTTATCTTCTCTATTCGTTTTCTCTTCCTCTAATTTATCTTCTCTTCTCTATTCGTTTTCTCTTCCTCTAATTTATCTTCTCTTCTCTATTCGTTTTCTCTTCCTCTAATTTATCTTCTCTTCTCTATTCGTTTTCTCTTCCTCTAATTTATCTTCTCTATTCGTTTTCTCTTCCTCTAATTTATCTTCTCTTCTCTATTCGTTTTCTCTTCCTCTAATTTATCTTCTCTTCTCTATTCGTTTTCTCTTCCTCTAATTTATCTTCTCTATTCGTTTTCTCTTCCTCTAATTTTTCTCTATTCGTTTTCTCTTCATCTAATTTATCTTCTCTTCTCTGTTCGTTTTCTCTTCCTCTAATTTATCTTTTCTCTATTCGTTTTCTCTTCCTCTAATTTATCTTCTCTTCCTCTCCTCTACTCTTTTTTTTCTCTTTTTTACACCTGATTGGCTGCTACATACCTGCTCTGAATTCCCTGTTTTCGGTCCTTGTTTTGAACTCACCTGGAACGGAACAACGAACGGCCAGGTATGTCAACAGGTGTGGAGGGGAGGGGGGGGGGGGTAGAGGTGTCAGGTGTAGAGAGAGGAAAGGCGAGGAAGGGAAGATGAACTGGAGGAGAGGAATAGAGTGTAAATTTAGAGAAGATAGAGGATAGATTAGAGGAGGAAAGAGAAGATGAACTAGATTAAAGGAAGAAGAAAGAGAAGATAGGGAGAGGAGGAGAGAAGAGGAAGGGAAGATGAACTGGAGGAGAGGAATAGCGGATAGATTAGAGGAGGAAAGAGAAGATGAACTACATTAAAGGAAGAAGAAATAAAGAAGATAGAGAAAGGAGGAGAGAAGAGAAAGAGAAGATGAACTGGAGGAGAGGAATAGAGTGTAAATTTAGAGAAGATGAAGGATAGATTAGAGGAGGAAAGAAAAGATGAACTAAATTAAAGGAAGAAGAAATAAAGGAGACAGGGAGAGGAGGAGAGAAGAGGAAGAGAAGATGAACTTATAGAGGAGAGGAAGAGGTATGTCAGACCAAACGAGGGAGTAAAGGAAAACGAAGAAGAGAGAAGAGACGGGAGATGAGAGAAGAGGAGAAGAGAGATGAAGAAAAGACGAATTAAAATACAGGAAAAGAAATCAGACCAAACGAGGGAATAAAAGAAAACAAAGAAGAGAAAAGAGAAGAAGAGAGATAAAGAAAAAGACAAATTAAAATACAGGAAAAGAAATCAGACCAAACGAGGGAATAAAAGAAAACAAAGAAGAGAAAAAAGGAGAAGAGAGATAAAGAAAAAGACAAAATTAAAATACAGGAAACTAAATCAGACCAAACGAGGGAATAAAAAAAAAACAAAGAGAAAAGAGGAAAAGAAGAGAGTTAAAGAAAAGGATAAACGAAAATACAGGAAAAGAAGTCACTAAACAAAGCTTGATAGGCCTATTCAAACACCAAACAAGACAAGGAAAACAATGACGATAAAGAAGAAACAGAGACAACAAAAGTGAGGAGAAGGGTGGAAGAGAAGGTAGAGGAGAGGAGAGGAAGATGTGGAAGAGGAAGGGTGTAGAAGAGAAGGGTAGAGGAGAGAGTATCTATGCCCCCCGTCACTTACCCAGCACCCTTGGGACATTAGCTGGGAATGCGACCCATGTGATGCCAGCTGGACACCGGTGGGAAGGGGGAGAGGGGGAGGAAGTGGTCAGGGAGAGAGAGAGAGAGGGAGAGGGGGAGGAAGATGGATGGAGAGGAAGGGAGAAGAGGAGAGAAAGGGAAGACAAAGGAGAGGGAGAATAGTTAAAGAAAGGGAAGGGAGAGAGTGAGAGAGGGAGAGGGGGAGGAAGATGGATGGAGAGGAAGGGAGAAGAGGAGAGAAAGGGAAGACAAAGGAGAGGGAGAATAGTTAAAGAAAGGGAAGGGAGAGAGGTGATAGGGAGGGAGAGAGCGATGAGGGAGAAGGAGATGGAAGGGAGAAGGAGAGGGAAGACGAAGGGAAGGGAGGAGATGGAAGGGAGAATAGAGGAAGGAAAGGCGAGGAAGAGGAAAAAGGAAGGAAATGAAGGACAGGATAGGAAGAATAGAGAAAAAGAAGAGGGTTAGGGAGATTAAAGGAAGGGAGAAGAGGAGAGGAAGGGAAGACAAAGGAGAGGGAGAATAGATAAAGAAGGGGAAGGGAGAGAGTGAGAAACAGGTGATAGGGAGGGAGAGAGCGATGAGAGAGGAGATGGAAGGGAGAAGGAGAGGGAAGACGAAGGGAAGGGAGGAGATGGAAGACGAATGGAAGGGAGAATAGAGGAAGGAAAGGCGAGGAAGAGGAAAGGAAGGACAGGATAGGAAGAATAGGGAAAGTTAGGGAGAGTAAAGGAAGGGAAGGAGAGGGAGAGGGATGGGAAGGAAAGACGAAGGGAGAGAGTGAGGGAGAAGAAAGGGAATGGGATAAGAAAATAGAATAAAAGGAAGAAGAATAAGGAGAATAACACGTATAAGTAGAAGAAGGAAAAGAAGAAGAAGAAAAAGAAGAAGAAAGGAGAACAAACGAAGAAGTAAAAGAAGAAAAAATGAGGAAATTGAAAGAAGAAAGGCGTAAGAAAATAGAATAAAAGAAGAAGAAGAAGAAGAAGAAAGGAGAACATATCGAAGAAGCAAAAGAAGAAAAAAAAAAAAGAGGAAATTGAAAGAAGAAAGGCGTAAGAAAATAGAATAAAAGAAGAAGAAGAAGAAAGGAGAACAAACGAAGAAGTAAAAGAAGAATAAAGAAAAAAGAGAAATTGAAGAAAGAAGGCGTAAGAAAATAAAATAAGAAGAAGAAGAAGAAAGGAGAACATATCGAAGAAGCAAAAGAAGAAGAAAAAAAGAAAAAAATAGAGGAAATTGAAAGAAGAAAGGCGTAAGAAAATAGAATAAAAGAAGAAGAAGAAGAAGAAAGGAGAACATATCGAAGAAGCAAAAGAAGAAGAAAAAAAGAAAAAAATAGAGGAAATTGAAAGAAGAAAGGCGTAAGAAAATAGAATAAAAGAAGAAGAAGAAGAAAGGAGAACATATCGAAGAAGCAAGAAGAAGAAAAAAATAGATTAAATTGAAAGAAGAAAGGCGTAAGAAAATATAATAAAAGAAGAAGAAGAAGAAGAAAGGAGAACATATCGAAGAAGCAAAAGAAGAAGAAAAAAGAAAAAAATAGAGGAAATTGAAAGAAGAAAGGCGTAAGAAAATAGAATAAAGAAGAAGAAGAAGAAGAAGAAGAAAGGAGAACAAACGAAGAAGTAAAAGAAGAAAAAAAAACGAGGAAATTGAAAGAAGAAAGGCGTAAGAAAGTAGAATAAAAGAAGAAAAAGAAGAAAAAGAAAGAACATATCGAAGAAGCAACAGAAGAAGAAGAGAAAAAAAATTATAAAAAAAAATGAAAAAATTGGAATACTGTTGTCCTTATCAATACATCCATCATCGTTGTGTTAATGTGTTGTGTGCATAGATCTACAAACTCTTCGTGTGTTGCGTTGTGTTGAAGGTGTTGTTGTGTTTCAATTAGCACATGCAGGTATGGCCCGGGCCTAATTAACGTCAGGGATATGAGTTGCTAATTAAATCTCACCTTTGTTTGTTTATCTTTATGCTAACCCCCTTTCTCTCTCTCTCTCTCTCTCTCTCTCTCTCTCTCTCTCTCTCTCTCTCTCTCTCTCTCTCTCTCTCTCTCTCTCTCTCTCTCTCTCTCTCTCTCTCTCTCTCTCTCTCTCTCTCTCTCTCTCTCTCTCTCTCTCTCTCTCTCTCTTTCTCTCTCACTCTCTTTCTCTCTCTCTCTTTCTCTCTCTTTATCTCTCTCTCTCTCTCTCTCTCTCTCTCTCTCTCTCTCTCTCTCTCTCTCTCTCTCTCTCTCTCTCTCTCTCTCTCTCTCTCTCTCTCTCTCTCTCTCTCTTAACTGTTTCATTAAAGAAGAGAAAGACTATGCAATCATTCTTATTTTTTCACCATTTTTTTCTTTCTTTAATTAAATGCAAAAAAAAAAACTAGCTCTAATTTATCACTCACATTTTCCTCCTCCTCCTCCTCCTCCTCCTCCTCCTTCTTCTTCTTCTTCTTCCTCCTCCTCTCTGTTATATATTAAGAAGCCTTCAAGCTGTACGTATTTTTGTAGCAAGAGTAAAAATTATTAAAGGAGGAGGAGGAGGAGGAGGAGGAGGAGAAAGGAGTGGATAAGGAGGGATAAGAAAAGAGGAGATAAAACAGAGCAAGGAGAAAGTAAAGATCTGGAGGAAAGAATATTGCAACAAGGAGGAAGAGGAGGAGGAGGAGGAGGAGGAGGAGGAGGAGGGAAAAGAGGAGGAGAAGACATGATTTTGAAGTAGTAGTAAAGATAAAGAAAACGAAGAGAAAGTAAGATAGAAGTAGAAGAGAAAATAAGATAAGGGAGAGGAGGAGGAGGAAGAGGAGGAGGAGGAGAGGAAGAAGGGAAATAGGAGAGGAAGAGGAGGAGAAGGAGGAAGAAGAGAGGGAAAAGGAAGAAAGAAGAGAAGGAAAAGGATTAAGAGAAAGAGAAGAAGTAAGAGGAGGAGAAGGAAGAGGAAGAAGAGGAGAAAGGGAAAGAGGAGAAGGAAGAAGAAGGGAAAGAGAAGGAAGGAGAGGATGATTTATAAGAAGATAGAAGGAGGAGAGAGATAAAGGAAGAACACAAGGAGGAAGAGGAAGAGGAGGAGGAGGAGGAGGAGGAGGAGGAAGCCATCTATGTAAAGTATATAAGGTATTAGTTACGGAGAAGAGATTGTGTGGCGGAAAATAAGGATCAGTATCTTATTAAAGGGGGTTCGAACCTCGGCCACCCATCACCACCACCACCACCACCACCACCACCATCACCACCACCATCACCACCACCACCACCACCATCACCACCACCACCAACACCAACAACAACAACAACAACAACATTTTTTTTTCTTTTTTCTTTTTCTTCTTTATATTATTCCCCATTTTTCTTCCTTTTCCCTTATATTTGTTTTCTTTTTTTTTCGTGTCAGATTTTCTTCTTTTTTTCTTTAGTTTGTGTTTTTGTTTTCATCTTTCTTTACCTCGTCTTTTTTTTTCTCTCCATTCTTTATCATTTTCTCCTCCTCCTCTTCCTTCTTCTTCTTCTTCTTCTTCTCCCATTCTTTCCTCCTCTTCCTCTAACTCCTCCTCCTCCTCCTCCTCCTCCTCTTCCTCTTCCTCTTCTTCTTCCTCCTCCTCTTCCACTATATCCTCCACCTAATCTCCTCTATTAATATCCTCCACCAGCAGCATCTCCACTTAAGCCCTCCTCCTCTTCCTCCTCCTCCTCCTCCTCCTCCTCCTCCTCCTCCTCCTCCTCCTCCTCCTCCTCCTTATTCACTAGTAATCCTTTCTCCTCCATCTAAATCATCAATCTCCTCTTTCTCCTCCTCCTCTTCCTCCTCCTCCACATTCTCCACTTCTACCAATCCATTTCTCCACCACCACCACTACTACTACTACTACTACTACTACTACTACTACTACTACTACCACCAGAGCCAATTGCTATTTATATATTTATCTGTTTCTCTTCCTCTACTTCTGTTCGTCACCACCACCGCCACCACCATCATCACCACCACCACCACCACCATCACCACCATCACCACCACCACCACCACCACTTGTAGTACATATATGATTGGTTCTGATTGTACTTCCTTCAATGTTTTTTTCTTTCCTTTTTCTGTTTCTTTTTCTTCATCTTGTTTTCGTCTTTTTTTTCTTCATTTTCTTCATGGGTTTCTTTCTTTACTTTCCCCTTAATTCATTTTTGTTATTCTTTTTATACATTTTTTTGCCCTTTTTCCTCTTTTCTACCCCACATCCATCTATTTTCAACCCTCGCCGAGTGTCGGAAGATTACCCACGTGCTGCCGGACCTTCAGCGCTGACCTCCGTCCTAGGGCTCGATGCATTCAGGCTAAAAATCGGGCAAACAGAGTACTTGGTTTCATCTCAAGGAGCGTGAGCAATAGGAGCGCTGAAGTCATCCTCAAACTTTACTTAGCACTAGTTAGACCTCATCTCGATTATGTAGTTCAATTCTGGTCCCCTACTGTAGATTGGATATCAAGGTGTTAGAATCTGTACAGAGGAGGATGACAAAGATGATTCAGGGGGTGAGAAACTTGCCTTATGAAGACAGGCTGAAGCAGTTAAATCTACACTCTCTAGAAAGGCGAAGGTTTTTTTTTTTTTTTTTTTTTTTTTTTTTTACATTGCAGCCTATTGCGCCGGTAGGCTTCTTCCCGGTGGATCCTGATGGTCGGTCCAAGGCTTCTTTCCGGTAGGTCCTGATGGTCGGCCCAGCCCGTTCTGGCGCAGGCGAGTGTTTATAGTGGCGCCATCTTGCATTGGCTCATGCTGCCCTCCCAGAGCTCATCTTTGATCCTAGAATCTAGAGTCCGGGTTGATAGGTGGTCTTCTGGACAGCATGTGGGTAGTTTTAAGCCACTCGGCGGCGGCTGAAAAATCCCAGCTTGGTGGCACCGGGCGGGGATTGAACTCGCGTCCTCCTGAACACGAGGCCGTTACTTTGACGACTCAGCCACCGCCTCCCCAAAGGGGACCTGATCGAAGTCTATAAATGGATGAAGGGATTTAATATAGGGGATGTCAATAGAGTTTTGGTTGTAAAAGAACCAAGTAGGACACGTAGCAATGGGTTTAAGTTAGATAAATTCAAATGGCTTGACAGCCATGTTGTGGGTGCCAATACCATAGATACATTCAAGAAGAGGTTAGATAAAGCCATGGATGGTGAGGCAAGGTGGGGTCAGGATTACAGGAGCTGCCTTGTATAGGCCAACCGGCCTCTTGCAGGCTCCTTATGTTCTTATATCCTTTTGTTCTACCTAAAACAAAAAAAATATCACCGCCGCCGCCACCACCACCATTGCCTCCTCCACCTCCTCCTCCTCCTTCTCTTCCCCCCCACCGCCACTAAGAGAGACACAGCCTCTCCAAGCTCAGGTGTTTCGGATAAGATTACACGTCAACCACACCTTTCCTCCCCCCTCCCCCTTTTACCTCCCTTCCCTCCCTCCCTTCCTCTCTTACCTCTTTCCAATGCCATACTCTTGCTCCATTCATCTCTCCCTCCCGTCTCTTCTTTCTATACCTCCTTATCTCCCTCCCTCCCTCCCTCTCCTCTCCCTTCTTCCATTACCCTTCTTTCCGTCTCTCCCTCCCTTCTTCTTCCCTCCTTTCTCTCCTCTTCTTCGCTTCTTTCTTCCTTCCTACCTCATTATCCCTCCCTCTCCCTCTCTCCTTCCTTCTTTCCTTCCTTTCTTCCTTCTCCGTCTATTAGTTATCTCCCTTATTTTCCTTTCTTCTTCCCTCCTTCTTTCTCTCCTCTTCTTCCCTTCTTTCTTCCTTCCTACCTCATTATCCCTCCCTCTCCCTCTCTAATTCCTTCTGTACATCCTTTATTGCTTCTCCGTCTATTAGTTATCTCCCTTATTTTCCTTTCTTCTTCCCTCCTTCTTTCTCTCCTCTTCTTCCCTTCTTTCTTCCTTCCTTCCTCATTATCCCTCCCTCTCCCTCTCTCTCCTTCCTTCTTTCCTTCCTTTCTTCCTTCTCCCTGTATTAGTTATCTCCCTTATTTTCCTTTCTTCTTTCCTCTTCTTTCTTTCTTCTTTTTAGCATCTCCTTCTCTTACTCTTTCTCTTTTCTTCCTCTCATCCTCCTCTCTTCATTCCTCCCCCTTCCTTCCCTCCTCCTCCATCTTCCATTTTCTCTTCTTCCTCTTCCACTCTCTTCTCTTCTACCTCTCTCCTCTCTCTCCTCTCTCCTCCATTCTCCTCCTCTCTCCCCTTCTCTCTTTTTCTCTCTCCCTTCTCTCCCTCTCCCTTATCAAGTATTCTCCCTTTTTTTACGTTTGGAGGCAAAAGAAAAGGCCGCAGCTCTCTCTCTCTCTCTCTCTCTCTCTCTCTCTCTCTCTCTCTCTCTCTCTCTCTCTCTCTCTCTCTCTCTCTCTCTCTCTCTCTCTCTCTCTCTCTCTCTTACGTAACTCAAACGATCTAACCTTTTTTTCTCTAATAAATTCAACGTTTTTTGTTTCTTCCCGTTTTCTTTCTCGACGCCGCCTCCCGTTTTCTTTTTTTTCAAGGGGGACTAAAAAGAAAATGAAGGGTGAGGGGGGGGAGGGGGTAAAAAGGGGGGGGGGGATTCGTGCCTTTTGCTAAGATGAATAATTGTAATAAAAAAGTTTCTGAAGGGTCTATTTTTTATTTATTTATTTATTTTATTTTACTATTTAGAGGTGTGTGTGTGTGTGTGTCCCCTCGCCGTCTGAACACAATTGAGAGGAGTCGAGGAGGGTCTCTCTCTCTCTCTCTCTCTCTCTCTCTCTCTCTCTCTCTCTCTCTCTCTCTCTCTCTCTCTCTCTCTCTCTCTCTCTCTCTCTCTCTCTCTCTCTCTCTCTCTCAGTTTTTTGTTTATTTTTTGTATTCTTTTTCTTCTTGTGGTAGTTTTTTTTCTTCATCTTCCTTCCTTCCTTTTTTCTTCTCGTCTTCCTCCTCCTCCTCCTCCTCCTCCTCCTCCTCCTCCTCCTCTTCAGGGACTCGTATTACTAGGAAAGTTTGTTCAGCGTTTGATGGAAGTTAAGAGGTTTTTTTTTTTTACTTCTGAAAGGAAAGTAAAAAGATCTTGAGTCAGTTTTTTCCTTTTTTTCTTCATTTTTTAATTTTTTTCTTGTTTTATACTTGCTTTTTTCCTATCTTTTTCTTTTTCTTTATTTTGTCTTTTTCATCTTATTTTTCTTCTTTTTTCTTCTTTTTTTCTTTTCATGTGTTTTTTCATTCTCTTCTTTTTTTCTGTATTCTCTCTCTCTCTCTCTCTCTCTCTCTCTCTCTCTCTCTCTCTCTCTCTCTCTCTCTCTCTCTCTCTCTCTCTCTCTCTCTCTCTCTCTCTCTCTCTCTCTCTCTCTCTCTCTCTCTCTCTCTCTCTCTCTCTCTCTCCTCTCTTCACTCTCCTCAACTCCACTCAATGCCTCTCTCTTCCTCTTCCACCTCTTTCCTTTCTTCCTCTCCCCTCCTCTCCTCCTCCTCCTCCTCCTCCTCCTCCTCCTCCTCCTCCTCCTCTTTCACCTGTCCCTTTTCTCTCCCTCCTTTGCATATTTTTCCTCTCCATCTCCTTTTTTTCTCCTCCACTGCCATCATTCTTTCCTCCCTCCCTTTCCTCCATCTCTCCACGTTTTCCTCCTCCTTGTTATTTATTTTCTTTCTCTCACTTCCTCTTCGTTTTTTTCTCCTTCCTTTTTTTTATTTTCTTATGTTTTTATTTTTCCTTTTTGTTTCTCTTTTCTTTTTCTTTCTTCTCTAATCTTTTTTGGGGGCTTTTAATTTTTCTTCTTTTCCCTTTTCTTGTTCTTCCCTTTCCTCCTCCTCCCTCTCCTCCTCGTCCTCTTCTTCCTCCTCTTCCTCTTCCTCCTTCTTCACCTCCCTTTCACTCTTCTTCTTCCTTTTTCTTCTTCTCTTTTTTCTCTGGTTTCCTTTTTCTTCTTTTTTCTCTTCTTCTTCCTCTCTCTCTTCCTCTTCCTCCTCCTCCTCGCCATCTTCGTCGTCCTCCTCCTCCTCCTGCTCTTCCACCACCATATCGTTCCTCTCTTCCTCATCTTCTCCCTCCCCTCTTCCTCCTCCTCCTCCTCCTCCTCCTCCTCCTCTGAGCTTAGAGGGAAGAAATTACTTAGGGCGAAGTCTTAGGACGATGCTAATTACCTCATTAAAAGGGAAAGTAAGGCATAAAGATAATTAAGCTGTTGTTGTTGTTGTTGTTGTTGTTTGTGTGTTCGTCTGTTTGTGTAGGGGAAAATGAATATAAACAAAGAGATCAAAGGGTGCCGTGTGTGTGTGTGTGTGTGTGTGTGTGTGTGTGTGTGTGTGTGTGTGTGTGTGTGTGTGTGTGTGCGAAACTTTGTATGAATATTCAGTTTAATCTTCCTTCCTCCTTCCTTCTTTCCTCCTCCTCCTCCTCCTCCTTTCTCTCTTTCTCTCTCGTTTTCTCTCTCCCTTCCTTCTTCCTTCCTACCTCTTTTCCTCTTTGTTTTTTTTACTTACTTTCTCTTCCTTTTTTTTGTTTTGTTTTCCTTTTTTTTCATTTCATCGTTAGGAACATCGATATAACTGATTTTACGTTGCCTGCTCTTCCCTGTTTACATGCTTCTTTTTTCCTTGTTCCTTCATTACTTCCTCCCTTTCTTTTTCTTCCTTCCTTCCTTCCTTTCTTTTTCTTCCTTCCTTCCTTCCTTCCTTTTTTTTCCTTCATTTCTTTTCCTTCCTTCTTTCCTTCCTTCCTTCCTTTCTTTTCCTTCCTTCTTTCTTTCCTTCATTTCTTCCTTCCTTCCTTCCTTCTTCCTCTCCTTCGCATCCATAACTCACTTCTTCCTCCATTCTCCTCCCCTCTCTCCTCTTCCTTCCTTTTCCTTCCTTCCTTCCTTTCTTTTCCTTCCTTCCTTCCTTCCTTTCTTCCTTCCTTCCTCCTCTCCTTCGCATCCATAACTCACTTCTTCCTCCATTCTCCTCCCCTCTCTCCTCTTCCTTCCTTTTCCTTCCTTCCTTCCTTCTCTCCTTCCTCTCATCCATCACTCCCCCCAACACACACACACACACACACACACACACTATAATCAAGGCTATTTTTTCACTTTCCTTCAATCTCTTTCACTTTATTTTCTCACATTCCTCACACGCCCCTTCCTGTCACACCCTCCTCCTCCTCCTCCTCCTCCTCCTCCTCCTCCTCTTCCTCTTCCTTCTCCTCCTCCAAAACACTGTACTCTTAATGGTGGTAATATATTTTCTTTTTTTTTCTTTCTTCTTTTTTTTTTGGTGGAAATTAATCTTACGAGTGTTTTCTTTTTTTTTCTTTTTTTTTCTTTTTCTTGTTTTTTGATAATAGAAATGTGTTTGTATTTTGTCTTCATTTGTAACTTCTTTATTTTCTTCTTTTTTTCTTCTTCCTCCTTGTCTTGTTTTTATTTGATTGTTTTGTTGTTTTATATATTGTTTTGTTCTCCTCCTCCTCCTCCTCCTCCTTCTCTTCCTCCCTTTTTAGACCCACTCTCTCTCCCACTCTCCCTCTTCTTCCTCTTTCTTTTTCAACTTCCTCTCTCCTCCTCCTCATCCTCTTCCTCCTCCTCCTCCTCCTTCTCTTCCTCCCTTTTTAGACCCACTCTCTCACCCACTCTCCCTCTTCCTCTTTCTTTTTCAACATCCTCTCTCCTCCTCCTCATCCTCTTCCTCCTCCTCTTCCTCCCTCTTTAGACCCACTCTCTCCCTCCCACTCCCCTTCATCTTCCTCTTTCTTCTTCAACTCCTCCCTCTCTCCTCCTCCTCCTCCTCCTCCTCCTCTAAGGGCCTGCAGACTGGAGAGTTTAGTGAAGCAGGTAACCTCATTAGAAGCTGACAGGCCTTCCGTTCTGCGCTACTGCTAACTTCTTCTCCTCCTCTTCCTCTTCCTCTTCCTCCTCTTAACTCTTCTTCTTCCTCTTCTTGTCTTCCTCTTAGTTGCCTCTGGTCTTCTTATTCCTCTTCTTCCTCTTACTCGTTTTCCTGTGAGTTCTTCCGCTCCTCCTCTTCCTTCTCTGACTCTTCTTCTTCTTGTCTTCCTCTGGTCTAATTCCTCTTCTTCCTCTCACTAGTCTTCCTGTGAGTTCTTCTGCTCCTCCTCTTCCTCCTCTCACTCTACTTCTTCCTCTTCTTGTCTTCCTCTAAGTTCCTCTGGTCTTCTTATTCCTCTTCTTCTTCCTCTTACTGTCTTCCTGCAAGCTCCTCTGTTCCTCCTCCTCTTCTTCCTCTTCCTCCTCTTCCTCTTCTTCTTCTTCCTCTTCCAACATATTTTCAACTTGTTCAACTTTTTCCTTCCATCTTTTACTTCATATTTTATCTTTTAATTTCTTCTTTAGTTTTAAATTTCCTCCTCCTCCTCCTCCTCCTCCTCCTCCTCCTCCTCATTCTTCCACTTCTGTCTTCGTTTTCTTGTTCTTTTTATTCATGTTTTTCTTCTTCTTTTCCTTCTTCTTCCTCCGTCACTTCCACTTCCTTCTACTTCTTCCTTCCTTTTTCTTCCTCCTCCTCCTCCTCCTCCTCCTTCTCCTCCTCCTCCTTTTTGCACGCTTCCCCTTTTCATCCTTCACACTGACATTTCTTCACTTGAATTCTCTCTCTCTCTCTCTCTCTCTCTCTCTCTCTCTCTCTCTCTCTCTCTCTCTCTCTCTCTCTCTCTCTGTTTGCCTAAAATGGATGTCGGAAAGAGATTTTTACGTGTTTTCGTCGCGTCTCTCTCTCTCTCTCTCTCTCTCTCTCTCTCTCTCTCTCTCTCTCTCTCTCTCTCTCTCTCTCTCTCTCTCTCTCTCTCTCTCTCTCTCTCTCTCTCTCTCTCTCTCGGCTCTTCAGGAATGCACAAGTTAAAACATGTTTCATCTTGCTGTGTGTGTGTGTGTGTGTATGTGTGTGTATGTGTGTGTGAATAGAATACATACTGGTTTAGTGTACACGCCTTTAGAATGAAAGAGAAGAAGAGGAGGAGGAGGAAGAGGAGGAGGAGGAGGAGGAGGAGGAGGCGTGAAAAGAGTAATTATGAAGATGAAGAGGCAAGGAAGAGGAAGAGGACAAAGGAAGAGGAAAGAGAGGAAATGAAAGCTTGCAGAGAGAGAGAGAGAGAGAGAGAGGAAGGAAATATGAAAGAAAAAAGGAAAATAGAAAGAAAAGATGAGAGAGAGAGAGAGAGAGAGAGAGAGAGAGAGAGAGAGAGAGAGAGAGAGAGTTAGGTTTTCGGAACTCGGAAAAAGAAAGAAAAAAACATTCACACTTGTCGAATCATGTTTTGGATGTTGACGTGAATCTAATTTTCTCTCTCTCTCTCTCTCTCTCTCTCTCTCTCTCTCTCTCTCTCTCTCTCTCTCTCTTTTCTTCCTTCCTTCTATCTTTTCTTTCTTTATTCCTTCTTTTTTTCATATTTCTCTCCTTCCTTCCTTCTTTCCTTCCTTGCTTCCTTCCTTCCTTCCTTTCTTCCTTCCTTCCTTCCTTCCTTCCTTCCTTCCTTCCATCTCTCCTTCCTTCCTTTCTTCCTTCCTTCCACATCTTCTCTCCCTCCTTCCTTCTTTCCTTCCTTCCCTCCTTCCCTCTTTCTTTCCTTCATATCTTCCTTCCTTCCTTCCTTCCTTACTTACTTCCTTCCTCCTCTTCCATCCATTATTCCTCCTTCTCCTTTCTCCTCTCTTCTTTCCTTCCTCCTTTTTCACTCTGTTAAGTAATTTCCTTCTTTTCAAATTCTTCTTTTTATTTGTTTTCTACTCAAATTCCTTCTCCTCCCTTCCTCCCTTCTCCCTCCTTCTCTTTTCTTTATTTCCTTATTTTACAACCCTAACTTTTATCTTCAAGGGCTTATTCCTCTTCCTCCTCCTCCTCCTCCTCCTCATCTTCCTCTATATTCTTATCTCCGTAGTCTTCTGTCTGTTCTCCCTGGTCTATCTTCTCCTCTCTTCTCTATCCTCCTCCTCCTCCTCCTCCTCCTCTTTTCTAATAACCTTATCTTCCCTTTTCTTTATTCCCTTCACTTGTACCTTATCTTTGTCCAAGGAAGAGGAGGAGGAGGAGGAGGAGGAGGAGGAGGAAACATTCTCTGCTGTTTGTAAAAAGGTGGAGATAAGAGGTTGAGGAATGAGGAGGAGGAGGAGGAGGAGGAGGAGGAGGAGGAGGAGGAAGGAGAAATATGAGATGGAGAGAGATGTGGAGAGGGAAATGGATGTGTGTAATAATAATAATAATAATAATAATAATAATAATAATAATAATGAAAATAGTAATAATAGTAATAATGATAATAATAATAATAGTAATAATGGTATTCTCTCTCTCTCTCTCTCTCTCTCTCTCTCTCTCTCTCTCTCTCTCTCTCTCTCTCTCTCTCTCTCTCTCTCTCTCTCTCTCTTTACGCGGAGGGTGCGGTTCACACTGCAGCCAATTAAACACACACACACACACACACACACACACACACACACACACACACACTTTTATGTAATTTCTCTCTCTCTCTCTCTCTCTCTCTCTCTCTCTCTCTCTCTCTCTCTCTCTCTCTCTCTCTCTCTCTCTCTCTCTCTCTCTCTCTCTCTCTCTCTCTCTCTCTCTCTCTCTCTCTCTCATTTTTCCTCTTCCTCCTTTCTCTCCCTCCTCTCTTTATTCCTCCTCCCTTTCCTCTCTCTTCCCATTCTTCCTTTTTCTCCCTCCCCTTCTTCCCCTCTCCAGCTTTACCCTTTTTCCTTCCTCTCCCTTTTATCCCCTTTTCTCTTTCTTCCCTCTTTCCTTTCCTCTTTATCCGTCCTCCTCTTCCTCTTTCATCTTTCCTCCTTCCTTCTACTTCTTTCCTCTCCCCTCTTCGTCTCTTCCTTTCGTTCGTTTCTTTCCCTCTCTTTCCTCTTTTTCCTCATCCTTCTCCTCCTTTCCCTTCCCTTTCCCTTCCCTTTCCTTCCCTTCTCTTCCTTTCCCTTCCCCTCCCTTCCCTTCCCTTCCCTTCCCTTCCTCTCCCTTCCCTTCTCTT
>NC_066552.1:1619504-1629504 GCF_024679095.1 Eriocheir sinensis
CTCTCTCTCTCTCTCTCTCTCTCTCTCTCTCTCTCTCTCTCTCTCTCTCTTGCATTTACTTATTTTCTCCATATTTTTCCTCTTCCCTTTTTTTCCTCCACTTCTCTTTCTTCTTTCTCTCTCCTTTCCCTCCTTTCTTCCATATTTTCCTCCATTTCCTTCCTTCTCTCTCTCTCTCTCCTTTCCTCTTCCTTTTCTCTCCATTCTCTATTTTCTCTATTCCTGTTTTATCCTTTCTTTATCCCTTCTCTCTCTCTCTTTCTCTTCCTTTTTTTTTCTTCTCCTGATTTGCTTTTTTTCTCTCCTTTCTCTTCCTTTCATATTCAACGCTCGTATTTTCCCTCCTCATTTTTCTCTCCAATCAATCACCTCCTGTCTTACTCTTTCACTATCCCTCCTCCTCCTCCTCCTCCTCCTCTCTCCCTTCCCTCCCTCCCTTGTCTTTCATTCTTTTCTTTCTTTTTTATCTTCTTTGTTTATCATTCCTCCTTCCTTTCTTTCCTCCTCTCTCCCTCCCTCTCTTCCCTTCCCCAGTTCCTTTTTTTCATTCTTCATCCTCTTATTCCTCCTTCGCTTCTCTTCTCTCTTTCTATTCATGTTTTTTCTTATCTATTTTCTTTCTTTTCTCCATCCACTCTTTCTTTCCTTCTAATTCTCTTTTTATTATCTCATTCCTTTCTTTTCCTTATTCCATTCTTCCTTTTTTCCTTTTGTATCCCTTCCTTCCTTCCTTCCTTCCTTCCGTCTTTCCTTCCTGCCTCTCTTCTTACTTACTTTCCTTCCTCTCTTCCTCTTCTCTTTCCTCCTCCTCCTCCTCCTCTTCATCACGGTGAAATTAATAGCGTGCTGTGTTTCTCTCCGTTTGTTTGTTTGTTTGTTCTTAATGCGCCGTGCCTGCTTAGGGTAACTTACATATTCAATCTAGACCCATTTCTTCTTCCTTGCCTTACTTCCTCCTCCTCCTCCTCCTCCTCCTCCTCCTTCTCTTCAGTGTTCCTTCCTTCACATACCACATAATATTAATTGTTTTTTTTGTATTATCATTTTGTAAGTTAGTTTTTGTATCTTTCTTTCTGTTCTTTCTTCAGTGACGTTATCGAAGAAGTTGTGTCTCCTCCTCCTCCTCCTCCTTCTCCTCCTCCTCCTCCTCCTCCTCTTTAGTGTTGTGAATGGGATAGTCGCCCCCGTCTACACTTCCTTTTTTTTTTTTTTTTTTTTTTTTATTTATTTATTTTTTTTTTTTTTACGTCTCCGCCTATTACGCCGGTAGGCTTGCTTGAGGGGCCCGGGTGGTATTCGGCCCCAGCCCGTCATGGCGCAGGCAAGTGTTTATAGTGGCGCCATCTTCTCTTGACCGCATATATTAATTGTTTTTTTTTCGTGTTATCATTTTTTAAGTTAGGTTTTGCGTCTTTTTTTCTGTTCTTTCTTCAGTGATGTTATCGAAGGAGTTGTATATGGTATAGTTTGTTTAATCTCATCTGTCCACCAACCAAGCGGGAATTTTGATGCACGTTCGCGAGTGGACAGACGGAATGGAACGTTAAGTTATTCTTCCCTTTCTTTTTCTTGTGTTTACTTTATCTTCTTCTTCTTCTTCTTCTTCTTCTTCTTCATCTTCTATTTCTCCGTTTTCTTCCTTTAGCCTTTATTCTTTCTTTCTCTTTCTCTCCTTCGTTTTCTCTCTTATTTTTCCTGTAACGTCGATTGCAGCTTCCTCCTCCTCCTCCTCCTCCTCCTCCTCCTCCTCCACTTTCGCTTCCTCCATATTTCTCTCCATATTTGTTACCTGCTTCTACCTTCTGTTCCGAGAGAGAGAGAGAGAGAGAGAGAGAGAGAGAGAGAGAGCTCATTACTGTCCAGTTTATCTCTTTCCAATGGGCGGGTTTATCTATCACAGTGTCTATTTGCATACCTGTCTGTCTATCTATCTATCTATTATCTATTTATTTATCTTTCTCCCTCCCTTTCTCTCTTTCTTCACTTCGTTTTCCTTTTTCGTTCTTATTTTCTTTCTTTTCCGTCTTTCTTTCTCTTTCACGCCCTTCCTTTCTTTCTTTATCCGTTCATTTATTTTGTCCTTTGTTTCGTTCTTCTCGTTTATCAATTTTCCTTCCTCCCTTTCTTCCTTCTTTTCTTCCTTCATTCCTTCCTTTCATCCTCAATTCTTTCTTCTTTATTTACACTTCTTCCTTTCATTCATTTCTTTCCTTCCTTCGTCAGTCAGTCAGTCAATCAGTCAGTCAGTCAGTCAGTCAGTCAGTCAGTCAGTTAGTCAGTCAGTCAGTCAGTCAGTCAGTTAGTCAGTCAGTCAGTCAATCAGTCAGTCAGTCAGTCAGTTATTCAGTCAGTCAGTCAGTCAGTTAGTCAGTTAGTCAGTCAGTTAGTCAGTCAGTCATTCCTTTCCCTTTCAATCTCTGCCATTCAGTCAAAGCTTATCTTTATGAAACGTGTGTGTGTGTTTGTGTGTGTGTGTGTGTGTGTGTGTGTGTGTGTGTGTGTAGCTCATATCTACGTATATTTATGTGTCTGTGTTTGTTTGTCCCGTATCATCTCTCTCTCTCTCTCTCTCTCTCTCTCTCTCTCTCTCTCTCTCTCTCTCTCTCTCTCTCTCTCTCTCTCTCTCTCTCTCTCTCTCTCTCTCTCTCTCTCTCTCTCTCTCTCTCTCTCTCATCCATCTGAACCACAAATTTTCTCTTTTTTTCTTTCCTTTTTCTCTCATTGGGGAGGAAAAAGAGGAAGAGAAGGAGGAGGAGGAGGAGGAGGAGGAAGAAAAATGAGGGTTATGTTCATCCATAGAGAACACGAAACTCTATTTAGAAGGAGGAGGAGGAGGGGGAGGTGGAGGAGGAGGAGGAGGAGGAGGAGGAGGAGGAGGAGGAGGAGGAGGAAGGGGAGGAGGAGAAAGAAGGGAGGAAGGGAGGATAATGAGGGTACTTTATGAGAGAGAGAGAGAGAGAGAGAATTTTCATGCAAACTCAGATGACAAAAGCTTATTAAGAGAGAGAGAGAGAGAGAGAGAGAGAGAAATGGGGAGATAATGTCGGAAGAAAAGTAAATTGAGTGATAATTCTTCTTTTAAAGTGGCGAGAGAGAGAGAAGTAGGAAAGGAAAATTAATGGGAACAAGAATGAAAGGAATAACAAAGAAAAGAAGAAAGAGAGAAATTAATAAAAATGAAAAGAAAAAATAAGAAAAAAGAAATAAAGAAATGAAAATAAAAAAAGGAAAAGAAAAAAAATGAATGTGAAAACGAAGTCAACTATTTTTATTATTATTATTATTATTATTATTATTATTATTATTATTATTATTATTATTATTATTATTATTATTATTATTATTATTATTATTATTATTTGAGGTCCACCTTGTAATATCTATTTTAATTAATGTGTCACAACAACAGTCCAATTAGCATTCACATAACACACACACACACACACACAAACAGAGAGAGAGAGAGAGAGAGAGAGAGAGAGAGAGAGAGAGAGAGAGAATTTTCTTTTCCATAATTATTCCTTCCCTACTTTCATTCTTTTCTTTTTCCTGTTTTCCTCCTCCTTTTCTCTTCTTCTTCCTCCTCCTCCTTCTTTTCTTCTTCTAACCACGCAAACAAAAATAAAATAAAAAGAGAAAATAAAGAAAATGAAAAAACGAAATAAAAGGAAGAAGAGATGAAGAGAAAGAGAAAAACAATAAAAGAATATTAACGAAGAGAGAAAAAAGGAAGGAGAAAAGTACGAAAAAAATGAATAAAAGAAAATGTTAAAAAAAAAGAGGAAACTAATTAAAAATACGAGAAAGGTTTCATGAGAGAAGGAGGAGGGGGAGGAGGAGGAGGAGGAAGAGGAGGAGGAGGAGGAGGAGGAGGAGGAGGAGGAGGAGGTAAATTAAACTGATGAAAGAGTAGGAAGGGAGAGAGAGAGAGGGAGGGAAAGGAGGAGGAGGAAGGAGAGAGAGAGGGAGAGGGAGAAAACAAGAAAGGAAGGAAAGAGGAGGGGAGGGAAGGAGGGAAAGAGCAAAATTAATATAAGAGAGAGAGAGAGAGAGAGTGAGAGAGAGAGCGTCATTGTGTGTCCCTTGAGAGTGGCTAAGTCCCCCCTGAATAGGCTCATTAGGCAAGGCAAGTCCGTTTTCTGTGGTGCACCGACTCCCGTTTTCTCTCTCTCTCTCTCTCTCTCTCTCTCTCTCTCTCTCTCTCTCTCTCTCTCTCTCTCTCTCTCTCTCAATGGTTACTTTTTAGGGTTCGTGAAATATTGTAATTGGATGTGACAGAGAGAGAGAGAGAGAGAGTAATGGGGTTTATGTGTCCTGAAAGTAAGCCCACTCAGTCCCATAACCACTCTCTCTCTCTCTCTCTCTCTCTCTCTCTCTCTCTCTCTCTCTCTCTCTCTCTCTCTCTCTCTCTCTCTCTCTCTCTCTCTCTCTCTCTCTCTCTCTCTCTCTCTCTCTCTCTCTCTCTCTCTCTCTCTCTGTCTCTCATAATAATTGTAGGTAGTGTCGGGGAGAGCGAGTTTAAGGTAGTTGAAAAAGTAGAGAGGTTGGAAGATAGAGTGGGTGAGGTAGAGAAGAAGGTAGGTACCTTAGATTCCTTCCAGCAGGTTAGAAAAGGGAGTAAGGCTGTACCAGCAGATGTTAGTTACAGTGGTGTCGTGACAAGGAACAGGTTCCAGGTGTTAGGAGACCAAGTAGAGAGCGATCCTAGCATCGTTCTTGTCGGTGATAGTTTAGTTAGACAGCAGGACCAGGAGTTTTGTAGGAAGGGAGCGAGGCGGAGGTATGTAGTTTTTCCTGGACGTAGAATTGAGCATGCAGCTGAGAAGGTTGACGACTTAGTCGTCACTACCTCAGAGGAGACAGTGTTTGTTTACCTGGTCGGAACAAACAATGTTGTTAAAGGTAGGTCTGAGGAGGTTCTAGACAAGTACAGGAAGTTTGTCGGGAAGTTGAGAGACAGCAGGCGGCGTTCAGTTGTGTGTGGATTGCTCCCTCGGCACGATGTTAGTTCCCTCATTCTCAGGAGAATGCTGGGGATTAACGAACGTGTCAGGGATCTGTGTAGTCGTGAGGGAGTCATGTTTGTGGACGTCTGGGATTATTTTATTCATGACAGGAGCTTGTTTGCTAATGATGGACTTCACCTAAATTGTGTAGGAAAGGTGAAGCTGGGCCGAGTGTTGGATGAGGAAGTTTTGAAAGAGTTAAAGAAAAGTCAGGTGCAGCGGGAACGAGGTGTGGAAACTTCCGGCTTGGCTGGGAGTGGGAGGAGTCTTCACTCAGACGGTGAGGTCCTCAGAGGTAGGAGTGGCAGGTCTCAGGTGAGGGAGGAAGTACAGGTGTGTACTGCTGAGGAGGACGTCAGGTCGTCGGACCCCCAGGTGGGGGATACTGAGGCAGCGGTCAGGTCAACAGCCACACAGGTGAGGGGCACTGAGGTAGCGGTCAGGTCGCCAGACCCCAGGTGGGGGATATTGAGGTAGCGGTCAGGTCAACAGCCACACAGGTGGGTGGTGAGGTAGAAGTAGTTGTAGATAGTCGGGTCTGACGCACTATTCCAGTGGAACGACAGTTGATATATGGCGCACACTCGGCGAATAGATTAAACATCTTCCATGTAAATGCCCGTAGCATTATTCAGAAGCGTAGCCACTTGATAATTCATGCAATTACTGAAAAACCCGACTTCATTTTGATCACAGAAACATGGCTAAATACGCGTGACAAGCATCAGTTAAGTGAAGTAGCTATCAATGGTTACAACGCGTTTGCTAAGTGTCGTCTACACAAAAAAGGTGGAGGTGTAATAATATATGCTAAAAGTAATTTAGAAGTCATTCAGCTTAACACAACCGAAACAGAGGCTTATGATTCATTGTATGTACAAGCGACGATCAATAATGAAAAGTACGTTCTGGGCGTAGTTTACCGACCTCCTAAATCAAATGAAGACATTGATGGAAATCTCTACGCAGAGATAAATAAAATGATCAGAAACAGAAATGCAATAATATGCGGCGACTTCAATAACCCCTCTGCCGACAGGGAAGGAACTCGATTATTAAATTTTACGCAAGATACATTCCTTTATCAAACAGTTACCGCCCCGACGCGAGGAAATAACATTCTGGATTTAGTCTTCACGACCGACAGCCACCTCATAACCGCCTGTGAGGTCGGCGAGCCATTTGCAAGCAGTGACCACAACATAATCAGATGCGTTTTAAATATTGAAACAAAAGCACGAGCAAACTCACTCTTAATACCTAATTATAGTAAAGCAAATTTTATGGACCTAAAAAGAGAACTGGCTTCAGTAAACTGGAATCATTTGCTCAACAACGTCAGCGTTCAAGAAATGTATAATCGTTTTGCTGCACAAATCACAGCGAGTGTAAATAAATTCATTCCACTCAAGCCACGAAGGACTGATAATCAAAAACCGTTGTGGGTGAATAATTACCTACAAAAAATCATCGTCGAAAAAAGAAAACTGTATAAGAAATATAAACTGTCACATAATTCACAGGATCATACTAATTACATCAATGTCAAGAGAGAGTGCGAAAGGAAAATCAGAAAACAGAAACGCGAATATGAGATGAAAATATCACTCGATGCTAAGAAAAATCCAGGTTATTTTTCAGTTACATAAGAAACAAAAAAACTGTTAAAAATAATATCGGCCCACTACTATTAAGTGGCAATACGATTAGTGATGATAAAGGCATGGCGTCGGTCCTAAATTCAACCTTTAGTAGCGTATTTACAAAAGAGAACATGACATCGATTCCAGCCCCGAAGAAAAATTTTCAAGGCCCTGAAGAACATAAGCTTGCATTGACCGAAATTGATATCAGCGAAGTGCGTGCGTACCTGCAGAAAATAGATCCAAATAAATCTCCGGGCCCCGACAATTTATCTCCTCGCGTGTTGAGAGAATGTAGTCAACAGCTAGAATTACCCATAACATTAATATTCAACAAGTCATTAGCACAGGCCAGTGTGCCTCTCGAGTGGAAAAAGGCCAATATTACCCCGATCTTTAAAAAAGGAGATAAAAAACAAGCCAGTAATTATCGTCCTATCAGCCTTACGTCTGTCCTAATTAAACTATTCGAAAAAATAATCAGGGATAAAATGATCACTTTCATTGAATCAAATGATTTGATAACTGATAGTCAGCACGGATTTCGTAGTAATCGGTCTTGCCTTACCAACCTATTAACTTTTTTCAACGATGTTTATACATGTTGGGACGCCCGAAGCCCATATGACGTAATTTACTTTGATTTTCAGAAAGCGTTTGATAAAGTTCCTCACGTTAGGCTTATTTCTAAACTGCGTTCCCACGGTATTAACGACCATCTATGTGCGTGGATTCATGACTGGCTCACCGACAGAGAACAACGTGTAGTTCTTAATGGTGAAGCATCGGATTGGCAACCCGTCACCAGTGGCGTGCCCCAAGGTTCGGTCCTGGGGCCAACACTATTCATAATTTACGTGAACGACTTAGAAACTGATATCCTATCAAAAGTAGCCAAATTCGCCGACGACACCAAATTAGGAGGTACGGTAATGAACAGTCAAAGTTGCGAGAACATTCAATCAGACTTAATAAGACTTGCCGACTGGAGCGAAAAATGGCAAATGAGTTTTAACGTAGATAAATGTAAAGTAATGCACATAGGTGAAAAAAATCCTAACTTTAAATATCAGATTCAAGGACATGAGCTCAGCGAAGTAAAACAAGAAAAGATCTTGGTGTCATTATCAGTAACACTCTTAAAATGAGTGATCAATGTTCTGCAGCGAGTAAAAAAGCCAATATGATGTTAGGATTAATATCAAGAAACTTTGATTATAAATCACCCGAACTTATGAAGAGATTATATTTAGCATTTGTAAGACCACACCTAGAATACGCCGTTCAGTTCTGGTCACCGAACTATATCAAAGATCAAGTTTTGCTAGAAAGGATACAGCGACGAGCAACCAAACAAATTCCAGCGCTCCGAAACTTGCCATATAACGAGCGTTTAAAGCGTCTAGATATGTTTTCCCTAAAAGAGCGAAGGATAAGAGGGGACTTAATTGAAGTGTTCAAAATCCTTAATGGATTCGACAACATTAACCCAGATAGTCTATTTCAGAGAGACACCAACACAATAACACGCAGCAACGCTATGAAGTTAAAGGGAAACCGATGTAACACATTGGTGCGCAAAAGATTTTTCAATAATAGAGTCGTCGATCACTGGAATAGACTCCCACCGTCAGTAGTTAGCGTGCAGAGTATCAATAGCTTCAAGTCTTCATTGGATAAATACTTCAGGGATATAAGATTATACTGACCCTTCTTCGCATGTTTTCAGACAGATTGCAGCAAGACGTCAACCTAAATCCATATTATTCTCCCCCACAACCTGGATTGCAAGGAGCGTAAGTTAACAATAGAGTAAAGCAACAGTTAATGTCCGCATGACAGGTGGAGTGAGGTGTGGGTGCAGTAAGGTGACAGGTTACTGGTGCCGTGCCTAGTACCGCCGGTAAAACGAGGATCAAGCCTCCACCTGTGCCCCTGAAACTACACCTCACCCATCGTGAGTATTAGGGGGGATCCTGAGGCTGCCCTGTGTAGGCCACTCGTCCTCTTCCAGTCTCCTTGTGTTTCTGTGTTCTTATGTTCTTATGTAATGAAGCCATTTTCCCCACAGCTTAGGTTACCAGTAGTGTAAGTTAAGGGTCGTAATTTCCTCTTATTTCTCTCTTTACTGTAAAATTTCCATGTCCCTTTCTTCCTTAAAGGTACATGGTGTTCTCTTCTAACTATTTCCTGCCGGCACGTTGCCGGAGGGAGAGGTGGGTGGGGAGGAGCCTTCATCTATTCTGTCCTGTCCTACCACACGTAGATTACTAGTAGTAGCGGTAGTAAACAGACACCCTCGCCATAGACCGATAGGTCTTCTAGTGTCTGTTCTTCCTATGTATTCCTATGTATTCCTCCTCCTCCTCCTCCTCCTCCTCTTCTTCCTCATTATCCTCTTCTTCCTCATTATCCTCTTCCTTCTCTTCCTCCTCATTTTTCTCCTCCTCTTATCCTTCATATTATTCTCCTTCTTCTCCTCCTTCAATTTCTTTCTTTTATTCCTTCATTTATCTCTTTCTCTCTCTCTCTCTCTCTCTCTCTCTCTCTCTCTCTCTCTCTCTCTCTCTCTCTCTCTCTCTCTCTCTCTCTCTCTCTCTCTCTCTCTCTCTCTCTCTCTCTCTCTGTCTGTGTGATTGACAAAATAAATAAAAATAATAATAATGTGTAGGTCAGAGAGAGAGAGAGAGAGAGAGAGAGAGAGAGTTACCTGTGTCAGAAGTGTGTGTGTGTGTGTGTGTGTGTGTGTGTGTGTGTGTGTGTGTGTGTGTGTGTGTGTGTGTGTGTGTGTGTGTCAAAACAGCTTATAAATGTAATAATAATCGCCTTCATAAAACACACACACACACACACACACACACACACCACAAAAAAAAAAAAAAAAATTAGTCGTGTAGTTTTCATCCGCTCGTCATTTTAAGGTTCAAGCAATTTATTTATTTTATTTATCCATTTATTTATGCATATATTTGTTTGTTTATTCATTTATCGTCCTGGTGTAATGCTTTGTGAGGGCTTGATGGAATGGGCGCCGCTCCGAAATGAATGGACGTTTTCGGGCTTTCATTTATTCATTTATTGTATTTCGTAATGTAGGAATGCGTGCAGGTATATATATAGACAGTTCAGGGAGATGTACACACACACACACACACACACACACACACACACACACACACACACACACATACACACACATATAGATATAGATACACACACATACACATACATATATTCGCATACGTCAAATGAGGTCTTTTAAATAAACACCTCTCAATTTTGTTATAGTGATTTTTTTTGCTATGTCATTTCCCTTCCAAAATACATACACACATACATACATACATATAT
>NC_066552.1:1634504-1639504 GCF_024679095.1 Eriocheir sinensis
TGTATTCCTCATTTCCACCTCTATTTCCTCTTCTTCTTCTTCTCCTCCTCCTTTTTCTCCTCCTCCTCTTCTTCCTCCTCCCCTTCTCTTCTTTCTCCATTCACCCTCAAATTCTTCTTCTTCCTTCTCCATTCCTCCTCCAGTTCTTCTTCCTCCTCCTTGTTTCCCCTCCAGTTCATCCTCTTCCTCCTCCTCCTCCTCCTCCTTCTTCACCCTCCTCTTCCTCCTCTTGTTTGTCCAGTGTCCCGAGTTGAGTGTCTTTCAAGAGGAAACATCAGATCCTCTTGGGCACAATATTGGACTCTTCTTCCTCTTAGCTCCGACTCTTAAACTCTTTGTGATTGTTTCTCTCTCTCTCTCTCTCTCTCTCTCTCTCTCTCTCTCTCTCTCTCTCTCTCTCTCTCTCTCTCTCTCTCTCTCTCTCTCTTTGTTTTCTATGTTTTCTTTTTCGAGTGACATTTTAAGATATTGTTTTACTTTACATTTATTTCGTCTTCTCTCTCTCTCTCTCTCTCTCTCTCTCTCTCTCTCTCTCTCTCTCTCTCTCTCTCTCTTCGCTCTTTTTTGTTTTTATTTATTTTTCGCCTGTTTTGTTTGTTTGTTTGTTTGTTGTTTCCCTGTTTATTCATTTGTTTACCTCCTTCCCGCCGCTCAGCTGTTCTCGATGTTGTTGTTGTTGTTGTTGTTGTTCTATCTTTTTTATCCATTCTTTCTCTTATTCCTTCTTTATTCCTTCCTTTTATTCCTTCTTTCGTATTTATTTTTTTGCTTATCTTGTCTTTGTTTGTCTCTGTTGATGATGATGATGATGACGAGGAGGAGGAGGAGGAGAAGGAGGATTAGGAGGAATATGAGTGCTAAGAGAAGATAAGGAAGGGGAAGATTAGAAGGAAAATAAAAGGAGGATTAGAAAGAGGAGGAAGAGAAGGAGGAAGAAGAAGAAGGGGAGGAGGATGAAGGGTAAGATAGGGATGGAAAATAATGAAGAAAGGAAGGTTTAGGAGATGACAGATTAGAGGAGGAAGAAGGGTGAGTTGAAAGGGTGAAGGGAGGGCTTTGATAAGGGAGATAAGGATTGTAGTAGTAGTAGTAGTAGTAGTAGTAGTAGTAGTAGTGGCAGTAGTAGTTGTATATAGTAGAAGTTGTAGTAATAGTGGTGGTGGTGGTAGTAATAGTAGTAATAGTAGTAGTAGTAGTAGTAGTAGTTTTATGAATGACCACCATATTAAGTTTGAATTTGAAGAAGAAAACAAAATCTATCTGTTTCATTTTAATACAAAGGAAGGAAACAAAGAAGAAAAAGAAGACCAAAAACAAGAAGAAAGAACGAGAACAAGAATATCAAGAACAAGAGAAAAAAAAGAGAACCGAAAGAAGAAAAGACAAAAAAAGAGGAAAATAAGACAGGGAAAGAGCGAGAGAAAGAAAGAGAAACAACTTATATACTTTAATCCCACTAGAAACAGACAATTCAACACTTCAAAGAGAGAGAGAGAGAGAGAGAGAGAGAGAGAGAGAGAGAGAGAGAGAGAGAGAGAGAGAGAGAGAGAGAGAGAGAGAGAGAGAGAGAGTAAAAACAAAAACAACAAGACAGGCAGAGGGTTAGACAGACCTCCCCACTACCACCACACACACACACACACAAAAAAAAAAAAAAAAGAGAGCGAAACGAAGACACTCTGGAACACTATAATCTTAACACTAGAGAGAAAATAAAAAAAGAAAGAGAAAAACAACAGACAGACAGATAGTTAGACAGCCCAACAGCCTACCTAACAGCCTTCCCCTAAGCCCCAACGCCCTAACTAGAAAGCCATTAGACAGCACAGCGGGGGGAAGGGAAGGCGAAGACTATATTAAGTGAATGGCTAAACATCAAAGGCTCCCCTGCAAATTGAATACATGGAGGGGGAGAAAAGAAAACGGGAGTGAAAAAGAAAATGGGAAGAGGGAAGCTTACTAACGTTATTATTTTTATTATTTTGCTCAGAAAGATAAGGATAGAAAGAGAGATAGGTAGATAGATAGAGTAAAAGAAAGAGAAAAAGGAAGAAAATAAAGAAAAGGAAATAGAAAAGAAGGGAAACAGAAGGAAATCAAGAAAAATGAAATATAAACAAAAATAATAAAATAGAAAGATTACAACAAAGAAGGAAATTAAGAAGAAAAATAAAAATAAATAAAAAATCAACAAAATGGAAAAGAAAAACAAATTAACATCCAGAGAGAGAGAGAGAGAGAGAGAGAGAGAGAGAGAGAGAGAGAGAGAGAGAGAGAGAGAGAGACTGTCGGCCACCAGAGGGAGGAAAGAGCTTTACCACAATTTGTCCAGCTTTCCTCCTCCTCCTCCTCCTCCTCCTCCTCCTCCTCCTCCTCCCTTCCTTCTATTCTTCTCCTTCATTCCTGCTTCCGTTTCTTCCTTCTTGCCCTCTCTCATCCCTTCCTTCTTCTTCCTCCTCCTCCTCCTCCTCCTCCTCCTCCTCCTCCTCCTCCTCCTCCTCCTCCCTCTTTCCCTCCCTCCAAGTCCGGCTCCTTCCGTCCTCCTTCTTCCTTTCTCCTCCTCCTCCTCCTCCTCCTCCTACTCCATGTCTCGAGGGAGGAAAGGAAGAAGGCACGACGAGAGCTGCATGAGAGAGAGAGAGAGAGAGAGAGAGAGAGAGAGAGAGAGAGAGAGAGAGAGAGAGAGAGAGAGAGAGAGAGAGAGAGAGAGAGAGAGAGAGAGAGAGAGAGAGAGCACTCGCTCTCATTAATCTTGGTTCTTGATATTTTCTTTTTTTCTTTTTTTCTTACTATTTGCTTTTCTCTTTTAATTTCGCCGAGAGAGAGAGAGAGAGAGAGAGAGAGAGAGAGAGAGAGAGAGAGAGAGAGAGAGAGAGAGAGAGAGAGAGAGAGAGAGAGAGAGAGAGAGAGAGTATGTAGAAGAATATTATGTATCAAAACACACACACACACACACACACACACACACACACAGAGAAGGATAAAAAGAAAGGACGGAAAGTGAGAAAAACGAGAGAGAGAGAGAGAGAGAGAGAGAGAGAGAGAGAGAGAGAGAGAGAGAGAGAGAGAGAGAGAGAGAGAGAGAGAGAGAGAGAGAGAGAGAGAGAGAGAGAGAGAGAGAGAGAGATTGAAATACCACTCAGATCGTAAGGCCCGGAGAGAGAGAGAGAGAGAGAGAGAGAGAGAGAGAGAGAGAGAGAGAGAGAGAGAGAGAGAGAGAGAGAGAGAGAGAGAGAGAGAGAGAGAGATCAACACATAAGGTCCTGATCCATTATATTCCAATTTCCTCCACTTGAGAGAGAGAGAGAGAGAGAGAGAGAGAGAGAGAGAGAGAGAGAGAGAGAGAGAGAGAGAGAGAGAGAAAATTGTTTGGCATGGAGAAACAACACAAAGAGGAGGAGGAAGAAGAGAAATTTTACCTCTCCTCCTCCTCCTCCTCCTCCTCCTCCTCCTCTCGCCCTAGCAGGCCATGTAAATACAGAACGTCGTATTTCACTCCTCCTCCTCCTCCTCCTCCTCCGTCTCCTTTTTCCCCTCCTTCACTCCTCCTCATCCTCCGTCTTCTCTTCTTCACTCCTCGTTCTCCGTTTTCTTTTTCTCCTCCTCTTCCTCCTCCTCCTCCTCCTCCTCCTCCTCCTCCTCTTGGTATGTGTATTGCAGTCTTCGTAGCTGTGATGAACCCAGTGAGAGAGAGAGAGAGAGAGAGAGAGAGAGAGAGAGAGAGAGAGAGAGAGAGAGAGAGAGAGAGAGAGAGAGAGAGAGAGAGAGAGAGATTCACATTATAACTTTGTAAATGCTAGCATCAAATAAACCTGATAAGGGATCGGCGGAGAAAGGAAGGACGGAAGGAGGAACGTGAGGAAAGGAAGCAAGAAACGAGAGGAGGAAGGAAGTAAGGAAGGAAAGAACAGACAAAAAAAAGGAGAATGAAAGAGAAACCAGAGAATGAGTAAAGGAGGGACTGGAGAAAAAGAAAAAGAAAGGGAGAAAGGGATAGTGAATGGGAAGCAGAATGGGAATGAAGGAAGAATCGAGAATAGAGAAGAAAAGAAGACGGGAAGAGTGAATGAAGAAGGAAATTAAGAAAGGAGGAAAAAGAGAGAAAGAAAATGAATGAAGAAAGGCAGAGAGAAATTGCAGGATCAAGTTCAGAGGCGAAGAGTGAAGGAGGGAAGGGAAGGAAAGGGAAAGGAAGGGAAGAGAAGATAATATAAGGAAAAGGGAAGGAAAGGAAAGGAAAGGAAATGGATGGGAAGGGAAGAGAAGATAATATAAGGAAAAGGGAAGGAAAGGAAAGGAAAGGAAATGGATGGGAAGGGAGAGGAAGGGATGAAAATAAAAGAGAATAGAAGGGAAAGGATTCGCAGAAGGGTAGAGAAGGGAAGGAAAGGAAGGGTATGAAAGGAGACGAAGGAGTGAGGAGAAGGATCGGGTGGGCAGGATCAGGTTCAAGTCCTACACAGTGAACGGCCTCTTGTCCTGCCCAACACACCGTAACCTCTCAACCCAGACTCTCCGCGCTGCGAGGGCCGAGCAAGGAGTGACGAGGCGGGGCACTGCTATTAAGGGGGCATTGCTTCACGCTTGTTCATTTCCCTGGTAGCCGATAACTGTTGTATAGAGGAGAGGTGTGTGTGGGGGTGGTTGTATTAGTGTGTGTGTGTGTGTGTGTGTGTGTGTGTGTGTGTGTGTGTGTAATAAAGTCAGGAGAGGAGGAAGGGAGAAAGAAACAACATCAAATTTAGGTTCATCTCTACCACTCCGTTAATGGCCGATAAAAATATGTGTTGAACGTGACCATTATCGCGTGAAAGGGGCGCATGGGAAGAGTGTGATGAACGTGGACTGACGGACGGATGGAGTTGGGACTGATATCAACTTAAAGGGAACGGCCGAAGAAGGGAGCGGTCTATACTACAAGGGAACGGCCAAGGAAGGGAGAGCTCGATACTGCAAGGGAACGGCCGAGGAAGGGAGAGCTCTATACTACAAGGGAACGG
>NC_066552.1:1644504-1659504 GCF_024679095.1 Eriocheir sinensis
GAACACTGTGATAAAATAGATAAATGAACAGAGAAATAAATCTATAAATATGTCAGAAAGAATTGTATAAAAATGAGGAGAAATGCAAGTGGAAAGAGGAAGGAAAAAGTCATAGTTCGTGCTTGAAAGAAAAATGAAAAAAAGAAGAAACAAAGAGAGAGAGAGAGAGAGAGAGAGAGAGAGAGAGAGAGAGAGAGAGAGAGAGAGAGAGAGAGAGAGAGAGAGAGAGAGAGAGAGAGAGAGAGAGAGAGAGAGAACGACAACATCAACAACAACAGTAACAGACCATGACAGCAACAGAAGGAGAAGGAGAAAGCAGAAAATTAAAAGGAAAAAAGTAAAGAAAATCGAAATGAAATAAAAGGAAAAAGGGGAAAAAATCAGAAAGAAGTAAGTGGGACATTTGAAGAAGTAAAAAAGTAGAGTCGAAATTGAATAAAAGGAGAGAAAAAAATTAAAGAAAGAAAGGAAGAGGAAAGGAAAAAAAGACATCGTACACTTCCGCCTCCAGAGAGTAAAAAAAAAAAAGAATAAAGAAAAAAAAGAAAAGGTAAAGAATAAAGACAGGACCCAAAGATAACTTGTAACAAAAAGAAAATAAACGAGAAATGAAATAAAATGCAAAATGAAAAGAATGGAAAAAGGGGAGACTAAAAAAAAACTAATGTACATTCTCTCTCTCTCTCTTTATCTTTATTTCCCTCCTCTTCCCCTTTCACTTTTCCCCTCTCATTTTCCCTCTCCTTCCTTCTCCCTCCCCTCCTTTCCTTCCCTTTCTATACCTCTACTTTCCTCTTTCTCTCTCCCATTTTTCCTTTCTCTCCTTCTCTTCCTTTCTCACCCTCCCTCTTCCCTTCCCCTTCCTCTCTCTTTCTCTTTCCTCCACTCCTTCCTCCATCTCTGTTTCTCTCTACCTCTCTTCCCCTTTCCCATTCTTCCTCTCATCCCCTCTCCTCCTCCTCCTCCTCCTCCTCCTTCGCCTTTGCTGTCCTTCATCTTCCACCTTTGATTAGATAGTTAGTGTAGCTTGTCACAAACAGCCTCGTAAGGACCAGCAGGTCTGCTGTTGTTTGTTCTTCCTTTGTGTTTCTTTGTGTTCCTCCTCCTCCTCCTCCTCCCCCTCTTCCCGTTTTCATTTCGTGAGGTGTGACCGCGAAAAAGACCCTTCTATGAAACCTAATAATGAAGGGAGAGAGAGAGAGAGAGAGAGAGAGAGAGAGAGAGAGAGAGAGAGAGAGAGAGAGAGAGAGAGAGAGAGAGAGAGAGAGCAATTATGAGGCGAGACCATCCTACTAAGCCCTTTATGAGAAGTGAGAGAGAGAGAGAGAGAGAGAGAGAGAGAGAGAGAGAGAGAGAGAGAGAGAGAGAGAGAGAGAGAGAGAGAGAGAGAGGAGGGAATGAGGGAAAGAGGAGGGAATGGAGGGAGGGAAGAGGGAATGAGAGGTCGAAAGTTGCACTGCGAATTGTTATGTGGTGGAGGGGGGGGAGAGAGAGAGAGAGAGAGAGAGAGAGAGAGAGAGAGAGAGAGAGAGAGAGAGAGAGAGAGAGAGAGAGAGAGAGAGAGAGTGAGAGGAAGGGAGTTAGAGGTGAATCTATCTATCTATCTACCTACCTAACAATCTACCTAAGAATCTGAGGTCAAACGAAGATCACGTCAAGCTGAATATTGCAAGACTAAGCTTAGATGATGATGATGATAGTAGTAGTAGTAGTAGTAGTAGTAGGATAATTAGTGACAGTGGTAGTAATAGTTATTGTAGTAGTAGTAGTAAGAGGAGGAGAAGAGCTAAGAGGAAGAGGAGGAGGGAAGAAAGAATAGCAATTAGAATTATAATGATGGAAAAGTCCCACACACAAAGAGCTTTCAACACCCACCAAAAAAAAGAAAAGAAAAAAAAAAGGCAGAAAGAGGAAAATAAATCGGGCAGCCTCCCACCGCAGACTTTTTCCCCACCTCTTTTTCTTTTTTCCTATGTTTCCCGCAAAGCCCACAATTAAATTTTCACGTCTGTTTTGGCAAATGATAATGATTCTTTTGGTCCGCCGATGATAACGAGAGAGAGAGAGAGAGAGAGAGAGAGAGAGAGAGAGAGAGAGAGAGAGAGAGAGAGAGAGAGAGAGAGAGAGAGAGAGAGAGAGAGAGAGACACTTTTTTTCTGCAATTAATAGAGCTAAAGTGTTTTAATTAGAGCTGTCAGGTGAGAGAGAGAGAGAGAGAGAGAGAGAGAGAGAGAGAGAGAGAGAGAGAGAGAGAGAGAGAGAGAGAGAGAGAGAGAGAGAGAGAGAGAGAGAGAGAGAGCGTATTTGAGGGACAGTTGGACCTTTAAATTCACGTGTCCAGGAGATAGAGAGAGAGAGAGAGAGAGAGAGAGAGAGAGAGAGAGAGAGAGAGAGAGAGAGAGAGAGAGAGAGAATAACAATTATTCTATATCCTGTGCCTGTCTGTTTGTCACTTTGTCTAACTTTCTCTCTTTCTCTCTCGGTAAAAGGAAATCAAAATCGTCGTTGTCATCAAAGAAAACGGGAATATTGAGTGGGAACCATGTAAATATTTCTCTCTCTCGGTCCACCTTTTATTTTTCTCCCTGTTCACTCTTTGTATGCATGTGTGTGTGTGTGTGTGTGTGTGTGTGTGTGTGTGTGTGTGTGTGTGTATCCTTTGTGACGCAGAAGATATGGAGAGATGAAAGAGTTAGGTTTTTTATATCGTCTATTGAACCGCCAAATCAGATCATGCAACGTAAGAGAACAGTTTATCGAAGTTATCCATCAAACAGAACATAAAAAACGGGAAGAGGTTTGATGACCGGAGAGATTAAAATATGGAGCTAAAAATGTACAGTGAAGCAAAAACTAACGTAGATAAATATATTCTCTTTCTCTCCACTTCTTTTTTTTTTCTCTCCATCTCTCCAACCCTCCAAAAAACAGGGATGAGAGAGGGAAGTATAATTCTCACACTCCACTTTTTTTCCTCATTTTTGCTTCCACCTTTGACAAGTAAATTCTCTTTCTGTCTCTCCATTTTTTCTCTCCTTCTCTCCAATCCTCCAGAAACAGGCATGAGAGAGGAAGTTATAATTCTCTCACTCCACTTTTTTTCCTCATTTTTGCTTCCACCTTTGACAAATGATTTCTCTTCCGAAAGAAAAGAAGAAAAAAAACAAGAACAATAAAAACAACTACAAAAAAATCTAAAAACGTATCAGAAAAAAAGAAAACAATACCCAAATAAAAGAAGAAAATATAACTATATATAATAATAAAAATCTAGAATGACACCCAAAGAAAAGAAAAACAAAACAACAATAAAAACAACAACAAAAACAAAAGCAAAAGAAAACAAGAAAAAGAAAGCAATACCAAAATAAAAGAAAAAAATAAAAATACATATAATAAATAAAAATCTAGAATGACACCCAAAGAAAAGACAAACAAAATAACAATAAACAACAAAAACAAAAGCAAAAGAAAGCAAGAAAAAGAAAACATTATCAAAATAAAAGAAGAAAATAAAACTACATATAATAAAAAAAATCTAGAATGACACCCAAAGAAAAGACAAACAAAATAATAAAAAACAACAAAAACAAAAGCAAAAGAAAACAAGAAAAAGAAAACAATACCAAAATAAAAGAAAAGAAAACTACATATAATTTTTAAAAATCTAGAATGACCCCCCATAAAAAACAATACTAACAAAACAAAAACAAAAGAAAAACGTATCAGAAAAAGAAAACAATAAAAGAAAACAATACCAAAATAAACGAGGAAAATAAAACTACATATAATAAAAATCTGGAATGACCCCCCCCCAAAAAAAAACAATAAAAAACAATCAGAAAAACAAAAGAAAAACATATCAGAAAAATAAAAGAAAAGAAAACGACACCAAAAACAATCCACAATCACACACAGGCCAAAGAAAACATAACGCCTCAAGGCAATCACTCAAAGAAAATGGGCTTCGGGGTCGCCACTTTCCACAACTCAGAAAGAAAACGAGGCTCGGCGGGGTGACCTTTGTAATTTGAGCTCGTTTGGTCTATTCTGGCTCCGGCGCGTCTTGAGAGCGACTAAGAGCACACACAAACGAACGAACGCATGCAAAATAATACCTAATTGCAGAGGGTTCCTGTGTGTGTGTGTGTGTGTGTGTGTGTGTGTAGGACATTTGTGTAATCGATTAAAGTTTGGGACGTGTGTGTGTGTGTGTGTGTGTGTGTGTGTGTGTGTGTGCGCGCGCGTGTATGTCTGTGTGGGTGTGGGTGTGGGTGTTATTAAGGTTTTACAAGGAGACAGACAGAAAGAAAGAAAGGAAGAAAGGAAGGAAGGAAGGAAGGAAGGAAGGAGGGAAGGAAGGAAGGAAGGAAGGAAAAAAGAAACAGGAATATCATTGTTCAAAGCTTAAATGAGAGAGAGAGAGAGAGAGAGAGAGAGAGAGAGAGAGAGAGAGAGAGAGAGAGAGAGAGAGAGAGAGAGAGAGAGAGAGAATGACACATGAGAAAAGTCACAGAACTTCTTGCCCCCAAAAATTGCCTTAATAAAATTTCAAAAGGAGAGAGAGAGAGAGAGAGAGAGAGAGAGAGAGAGAGAGAGAGAGAGAGAGAGAGAGAGAGAGAGAGAGAGAGAGAGAGAGAGCACATATGAGAAAAGTCACACACCTCTTCCCTTTCCTCAATCACTCGACCAAAAACAAAAGGAAATATAAAAAGCGAAATTCTAACTTTTCTCAAAATTTTCAGAACGAAGCGAAATTTCCCACAGACGCGGAAAATACTTGTTCTGGGAGGCCAAGACTTTGATGCCCTCCTCCTCCTCCTCTTCCTCCTCTTCCTCTTCCTCCTCCTCCTCTTCCTCTTTCTTTGTTTTTCCGTCTTTTATATTTCCTCTTTTTTGTTCTTTTTTTTTGGTTTTTCCTCTTCTGATTTCCTCCTGTTACATCTTTTCCTTGTCTGCCTGTTTCTCCTCTTCCTCTTTTCTTTCTCTTTCCTTTTTTTGTCTCATATTTTCCCTTCATTTGTTATTTTTTTCTTTTCCCATCCATAGTTTTTCCATTTTTTCAAATTTCTCCTATTGCTCTTTCTTTTTCCCTCCTCCTCCTTCTCTTAATTTTCCTCGCCTTCTTCTTCTCCTTTTTCTTCTTCCTTTTGTTATTCTTGATATTATTATTTATTGTTATATTTTTCTTCCTGTTCTCCTTCTTCCTTCTCGTCCTCTTTTTCTTCTTCCTCTTTTCTTGCTCTTCTTTTTTATTCTGATCACACTCTTATTACTTCTTCCTCCTCCTCCTCCTCCTCCTCTTCTTCTTCTTCTTTCTCTTCCTCTCCTTAATGCTCGCTTCCTACTCTTGTTCTTTTACCTCTTTTATTTTTCCTCTTCCTCTTCCTAATGTTCGCTTCTTTCTCTTATTCTTTTACCTCTTTTATTCTTCCTCTTCCTCTTCCTTATTCTATTTGATTTCTTCCTTCCTGTCTTCCTTTTTTCTTCCTCCTTTCCTTGTCTCATTCTTGTCTTTTGTCTTCATTTTTGTCATTATTTTTCTTTCCACACGTTTTTCTTATTTTCATGGTCCTTTGTCCTCCTCCTCCTCCTCCTCCTCCTCCTCCTCCTCTTCTCTGTCTTCATATATGTCTTTCTTCATCTTGTTCTCATTAATATATTTCGTTTAGGTCTCCTCCTCCTCCTCCTCCTCCTCCTCCTCCTCCAGCCATTACCTTCACTTACCTTAGGGAGCGCTGGAGGAGGGGGAGGAGGAGGAGGAGGAGGAGGATGTGATGAAAGGAGAGACAGGAAAGAATTCATGGAGGAAAGGAAGGAAGGAAGGATGGAAGGAAGAAGGGAGGGAGAAAAGGAGGAGGAGGAGGAGGAGAAAATGATATTTAGGTGTGGAGGTAATTGAGGAAAGGTGAGGAAAGGAAGAGAGAGAGAGAGAGAGAGAGAGAGAGAGAGAGAGAGAGAGAGAGAGAGAGAGAGAGAGAGAGAGAGAGAGAGAGAGAGAGAGAGAGAGAGAGAGAGAGAGAGAGAAACAGTGAAGAGGAGAAAACAAATCGAAGGAAAGGAAGGAAGAAAGGAAAATCAGAAGAGAAAAAGGGAAAGAAGGAAAAAGGAGAAATAGAAAGAGGAATAGATGAGGAAGAGAAAGAAAATCTAAACAATAAAGAAAAAGGAAGAAAAAGAAGGAAGAGAAAGATAAGAGAAAATGGAGAGAAAGAAGGAAACGATGAAAATGGAAAGAGAAAGTTAGGAAAGGAGGAGGAGGAGGAGGAGGAGGAGGTCAGGTGTAAGAGACTGGAGGTAACCGAATAATGGAGAGAGAGAGAGAGAGAGAGAGAGAGAGAGAGAGAGAGAGAGAGAGAGAGAGAGAGAGAGAGAGAGAGAGAGAGAGAGAGAGAGAGAGAGAGAGAGAGAGAGAGAGAGAGGTCAGGTGAGTTAAAATGAAGGGAAGAGGAAGAGGAGGAGGAAGAAAGGAGGGAGAAAGTGAGGGAAGAAAAACAGCGAGAAGATGGAAAGAAAACAGAGAGAGAGAGAGAGAGAGAGAGAGAGAGAGAGAGAGAGAGAGAGAGAGAGAGAGAGAGAGAGAGAGAGAGAGAGAGAGAGAGAGAGAGAACTGAAAAGGAAGAAGGAAGAAAGGGAAAGAGAGTAAGGAAGAAACGAAAAAATAAGAAAGGAAGAAAAAGAGGAAGAGAAAATAAAATAAAGAGAAGGAAGAAAAAGGAAGTAAAGAGGAAAAACGGAAAGGAGAAACGGAAGGAGGAGGAAGAAGAAGAAGAAGAAGAAGAAGACGAAGAAGAAGAAGAAGAAGAAGAAGAAGAAGAAGAAGAAGAAGACAAGCGGAAGAAGAAGAAGAGCAAGAGAAAAACGAGATCAAGTAAAAACGGATTAAGAAGAAAAAAATGGATCGAGGAGGAGGAAGAGGAGGAGGAGGAGGAGGAGGAGGAGGAGGAGGAGGAGGAGGTTTAAGTCGTGATTCAGTGAAGGAAAATTATTAGGTAGCTTCTGTGTGGTGTGTGTGTGTGTGTGTGTGTGCGTGTGTGTGTGTGTGTGTGTGTGTGTGTGTGTGTGTGAGTCATCATTGTATTACGAGCTTGATTTCTTGCTTTTTTTTCTTGCTCTTGTTCTTGTTTTTTTCTTTTCTTTTTCCTTCTTTCATATTTTCTTTTTTCTTTTCTTTTTCTTGTTTAATTATTATTGTTGTATTTTTGTTTGTTTTTTCTTCGTTTGTTTTTCTTACTTTTCTTCCTTTTTATCTCTTTTTTTTTATTGGACTTGGTGTTGCTGTTTTTACTTATCCTCCTCCTCCTCCTCCTCCTCTTCCTCTTCCTTCTCCTCTTTATTCTCCTCCTCCTCTTCCTTCTACTCCACTCCTTTTCCTCCTTCTCTTCCCCCCCTTTTACTACTTCTACTACTACTACTACTACTACTACTACTAGAACCACCACCACCACCACCACAACAACAACAACAACAACAAAAACAACACAGATGGGGGGCGCCTTGGACAGGTGATCGCTTTAAATTACCTGTCATTAAGGTATTTATTGGGCTCATTAACCGCCTTGTTTACCTGCATGGACACGAAAGAGAGAGAGAGAGAGAGAGAGAGAGAGAGAGAGAGAGAGAGAGAGAGAGAGAGAGAGAGAGAGAGAGAGAGAGAGAGAGAGAGAGAGAATAAAGACCTCCTCCTTCTCTCCCTTGCAATATTATGATGGATTAACACACTAACATCTTCCTCCTCCTCCTCCTCCTCCTCCTCCTTCTTATTATCCTAATCCTCCTCCTTCTCCTCCTCCTCCTCCTCCTCCTCCTCCTCCTCCTCCTCCTCCTCTTCTATCGACCATTGCAACGTTTTTGTTTGTTTGTTTGTTTGTTCGAGGTGAATATAACGAGGAGGAGGTGGTGATGGTGGTGGTGGTGGTTAAAGGAAAGGAGGCGTGAAGGATAACGAGGAAGAAGAAGAAGAACAAGAAGAAGAAGAAGGGGAGGAGGAGGAGGAGGAGGAGAAAGATTGAGTTTATTGTTGTACGAATAGCGTAAGATTAGGAGGAGGAGGAGGAGGAGGAGGAGGAGGAGGAGGAGAAGAAGATTCCGACTGAGATTGCGGATTGAGAACAGATAGATACAGACGGACATTAAGAGAGAGAGAGAGAGAGAGAGAGAGAGAGAGAGAGAGAGAGAGAGAGAGAGAGAGAGAGAGAGAGAGAGAGAGAGAGAGAGAGAGAGAGAGAGAGAGAGAGAGAGGTAATTAGTGAATGTGAAGGACAATTAGGTCATCAATCATTAAGAGAGAGGGAGAGAGAGAGAGAGAGAGAGAGAGAGAGAGAGAGAGAGAGAGAGAGAGAGAGAGAGAGAGAGAGAGAGAGAGAGAGAGAGAGAGAGAGAGAGAGAGTGAGAGAGAGAGAGATGGATCAACATAAATATACATAATTCTGTTTAACATGTATAAGATCCTAGTCCCTGTTGATTTTAGTATCATACAGACAGACAGACAGGCAGACAAACAGGCGTATCAGTAGAAAGATAGACAGACAGACAGACAGACAGACAAACAGGCGTATCAGTAGAAAGATAGACAGACAGACAGACAGACGAATAACAGGACACACATAATGACAGACAGACAGACAGACAGACAAACAGGCGTATCAGTAGAAAGATACAGACAGACAGACAGACAGACGAATAACAGGACAAACATAATGACAGATAGACAGACAGACAGACAAACAGGCGTATCAGTAGAAAGATACAGACAGACAGACAGACAGACGAATAACAGGACAAACATAATGACAGACTGACAGGCAGACAGGAAAGAAAAAAGGACAGATATGGAAACGAAAAAAAAGCTAACTGACAGTATTACAAACAGACAGACAGAAAAAAACAGACAGGGGGATATATTATATAGACAGACGGACACAGATAGAAAAACAGTAAAACGGGAACCAAGTAACAGAAACAACAGACAGACAGATAGAAAAAAATAACAGACAAGGGAATGAAAATATAGAAAGAAACAGACAAATTAATATACAAAAAAAAAAGGTGAACAGTAAAACAAATAAGAGAAAAAAGACCAAGAGAGAGAGAGAGAGAGAGAGAGAGAGAGAGAGAGAGAGAGAGAGAGAGAGAGAGAGAGAGAGAGAGAGAGAGAGAGAGAGAGAGAGAGAGAGAGAGAGAGAGAGACCCGGCTAAAAATACACAAAAAGACTGACCAAGCAACCGACCGACCGACGAACCGAGAGAAAGACAGACAGTTCGGGCAGACAAAGAGAGGAAAGAAAGTTTTTATTGCCCCCGTAAAGCGAAGAGGGGGTGGCGGGGGTAGGGGGGCGGCGGAAAGAGAGGGGGGGAAGGGTGGGTGAGAGAGAAGAGTGGGGGGCGTAAGGGCGGGGGACAGCGGAGAGAGAAAGAGGGGAGGGGGTGGAAGGGTAGGGAGGGGATGGAAGGGGAGGCATGTGGTGGAAGGGAAGGGAGGGAGGGGGTGGAAGGGAAGGGAGGTGGTGGAAGGGGGGGAGGGGGTGAAAGGGTGGAGGGGGTTGAAGGGGGGGAGGGGATGGAAGACGAGAGAGGGGGTGGAAGGGTGGAGGGGTGGAAGGGGAGGGAGGGGGTGGAAGGAGAGGGAGTGGGTGGAAGGGGGGGAGGGGTCGGAAGGGGGGAGGGGGTGGAAGGGGAGGGAGAGGGGGGGAGGGGGTGGAAGGGGGGCGAGGGGGGCGGTGCTGGACTCACTCACAAAAAAAACAACAACAGCGGGAGATAAAAGAAGCGAAATTAGATATATATAAAAAAAACCAGTAACCATTTTAGATTCACTTATTTTTTTTTATACATACAAGAATATAAAAACAACAACATCCCGTGTGAGACGTATTTCATATTTCTTTTTATTACTCTTCATCATATTAGTTTTTAAGATGTATTTGACTAGTTTTATTATCTGTTTCTGTAATTGCTTTTAAAAGATGTGATATCAGTTGTTCTTCTCTTATAACAGACATTTTTTTTTTACAGCAAACAGTTGAAAAAGCTGCTTCTTCCCCAGTAATTCATTCTATAACCCGTTAGTGATGGTAGCGTGATCCTTGTGAATAACGTAATGTATTTTGTTCCTCATCAGTGCGTATAAAGATCGGTACTGCGTCCTATGTCTGGTATTAAATGCGATCCCACGTGTTTACTTTATTCTGTATTGATATTGAAGGTCGCTCACTCACTCCCAGACAGAACGAAAGGCTGGTGTTTTCTTTTGTTCCTCATCAGTACGTATAAAGATCGGTACTGCGTCCTATGTCTGGTATTAAATGCGATCCCACGTGTTTGCTTTATTCTGTTTTAATATTGCGGGTCGCTCACTCACTCCCAGACAAAACGAAAGGCTGGTGTTTTCTTTTGTTCCTCATCAGTGCGTATAAAGATCGGTACTGCGTCCTATGTCTGGTAATAAATGCGATCCCACGTGTTTGCTTTATTCTGTTTTAATATTGAAGGTCGCTCACTCACTCCCAGACAAAACGAAAGGCTGGTGTTTTCTTTTGTTCCTCATCATTGCGTATAAGGATCGGTGGTGCGTCCTATGTCTGGTATTAAATGCGATCCCACGTGTTTACTTTATTGTTTTAATATTGCGGGTCGCTCACTCACTCCTAAACAAGACGAAAGGCTGGTGTGAGTTGTTTTGCCTGGGTGGGTTGGCGCGTGTTGTGTTGTGTTCGGGGCCCAGCGTGTTTCATGTTGTTTATCGTTATGCATCTTACTCTGCCGTGTCGAGAGCGAGGGAGCGTGTTTTGTAGCGGCACTGAAATTACTTTGTTCACACTACATCAAAGGAAGGAAGGATTGGATGCTCTCAGAAGTAGAATAACAAGAACAATATCAACAATAATATTAGCAATAACAACAACGACTAGTACTACTGTTGCTATTACTACTACTACTACTACTACTACTATTACTACTACTACTACTACAAGAAAAACAAGAAGTTGAAGAAATAGTAGAAGTAGAAGAGGAAGAAAAAGAAGAACTGGAACAAGAATAAGAACAAGAACAAGAAGTAAAAAAATAGTTAAAGAAATGGAAAGAAAAGAAAACGAAAAGAAATATTAGACAGAATAGAGGAAATAGTAGTAGTAGTAGCAGTAGTAGTAGTAGTAGTAGTAGTAGTAAAAGAAGAAAACAAGAACAAGTACAAGTAGAAAAAAAAGGGTAAAGAATAGATCAAATAAATACAAAACAAAAAGTAGACAGGGATCAAACAGGAAAACACAAAAACAAAGGAAAAAAAATAAATGAGCGTGTTCCATGTAGACAACCCCGGGTGTTTAGCTCCTGGGCGGCCGTTCGCTGTACGTAATGACGGCGGTGTGTTGAGGGGGACAAAGGCAGGCCAGTCGTCAGTCCCGTGTAGAGAAAGGCAGGAAGGAAGTGTTTGTGACTGTAGAGAGAAAAGACTACTCGCTACAAAAGCCCAGAAGCGAGTTACTGAAAGAAAAAGAGTAAAGAGAGTAGAGTAGAGAAAGGAGGGAAGGTTGTGGCTGTAGAGAGACTTTGCTCGCTACAGAAGTCGATAAGCGAGTTACTGAAAGAAGAAGAGTAAAGAGAGTAGATTAAAGTAGAGAAAGGAAGGAAGTGTTTGTGGCTGTAGAGAGACTTTGCTCGCTACAGAAGTCGAGAAGCGAGTTAAGAAAAGAAGAAAAAAAGAAAGACTAACAGTGATGCATAGAAATTGCTACGCACGTTTGAAAGGGAGAAAAAACGAACTGCAAAAAATAGAATAAGTATAAAAAGATGTGAGACAGTGATATTGAATTGTGAGAGAAAAGTTTCAGTCAAAATGATGAGTAAATATGTAGAGGATAAGTAAAATGCAGTAAGAGAAACAAAAAGGAGTTACCTACGTTTAAAGGGGAGGAAATGAAGGAAGAATGGCTAAAAATGATAAATCGAGATAAGGAAATGTAAAAAAAAACTGTGAGATGAAAGGTTTTAGTCAAAAGAATTGAAATACAGAAAAGCAAAACAGTTCTTGCAATATAAAGGGAAGGAAAATGCAAGTAGAGGAAGAACGAGAAAAAGGATGTTATTCACGTTCAAAGGGAAGGAAAGGGAAGGAAGAAACAGCAAAGAAAATAATCGTAATGAAGAATTGAGAGAATGAGAGTTGAAGGTTTTGGGGTAAATGGAGTAAATATTAAAGGAGAAACAAAATAAACGAAATAAAGAAATCAAGTAAAAACGAAATAACATGAACAGTAAAATAAAATATGAATAATGAAATAAATAAAAGAGAAATAAAAATGATAATATAAGTACGGAAAACAGTTGAAATAGAGAGAGAAGGAGAAAAAAAAGTGAGCCACATTTAAAAGGAAAAACAAAAGAGAGCAGAATGAATGAAAAAAAAAGTGATACTGAATTGTGTGATAAAACAAAGGGTTTAGTCCAATGGCTTAAAATACACGTCTGGCAAAACAGCTGCAATAACATAAAAGAAAAAGAAAAAAGATGGAAAAAAATAAGTGATAATATATTGTGTGATAAAAAAAAAAGGGTTCATCCAATGGCTTAAAATACACGTCTGGCAAAACAGCTGCAATAAAATAAAAAGAAAAAAAAAAAGATGGAAAAAAATAAGTAATAATAAATTGTGTGATAAAAAAAAAGGGTTCAGTCCAATGGCTTAAAAACAAAACAGATGCAATAAAATAAAATAAAAAGAAAGAAATGAAAAAAACGAAACTACAGAAACAAAAAATGGTGTTATTCATGTTTAGTGGAGAATAAAAAAAGTGAAAATCAGTAAAAAAAAAATATTTATACTGATGGAGAATTGTGAGTTAGAGGTTTTAAGGTTGAAAGACGTATATATTAAAGAAGACTCTACATGCCCCTTGCAGTATAAAGGAAAAAAAAAGAAGAATAGAGGAGGGGAGAAGAGATAGAGAAATCACCAAAAAAAATAAACATTGTGATACGAAACTGTGAGAGAGAAAAAATGGAATGAAAAATGACGAAAAAAATGATACAGAGGAGGAAAAAAATGCTATTCACGTTCAAAGAGGAAAAGAAAGATGAAAAAAATTAAACAGTAAAAATAATTGAGGTTTTGGGGCTGAAGGAAGTAAATATTAAAGAAGACTCGATATGGCCCTTGCAGTATAAAGTAAAAAAAAAAGAATAGAGGAGAAGAGAAGAGATGAAAAATAATATTGTGATACGAGAGAAAAGTGGAATGAAAATGACGGAAAAAAATATGATATAGAGGAGGAAAAAAATTGCTATGCACGTTCAAGGAGGAAAATAAGGATGAAAGAATCTGTGAATATATAAAGAGTGATAAGGAAATGTTAAAGAAGAAAAAGATATTGGAGTGAATGATCAAAAGGAAAGAGGGAAAAAATAGAGGCGGATCAGAAAAATTATGAAAAAAAATATATTCACGTTCAAAGAGGAAAATAAAGATCAAAGAACCAGTGAAAATTAATAATAAGGAAATGTTAAAGAAAAAAAAAGATATTGGGGTGAATGATCAAAAGAAAAGGGGGAAAAAAATAGAGGAGGAACAGAAAAAAAAAATGAAAAAAAAAATCACGTTCAAAGAGGAAAAAAGTGTGAAAGAATCTGTGAAAATATTAATAGTGATAAGGAAATGTAGAAAAAAAAGATATATTGGAGTGAATGATCAAAAGGAAGGAGGGGAAAAAATAGAGGAGGAACAGAAAAAAAATATGAAAAAAAAATCACGTTCAAAGAGGAAAAAAGTGAAAAAATCTGTGAAAATATTAATAGTGATAAGGAAATGTAAAAAAAAAAAAAGATATATTGGAGTGAATGATCAAAAGAAAGGAGGGAAAAAAATAGAGAAGGAACAGAAAACTTATGAAAAAATGGAAGAACGAGTAAAATAAAATATAGATTGTCATACCAAACTGTGAGAGAGAGAAAAAAAAATCCCCTTACATTTTTTATCTCTCCCTTCTCCTTATTTCTCTTCTCCTCTCCCCTTCCCTTCTCCTCTTTCCTCCCCTTTCTTAGCCCCTTCATCTCCTCTACCTATCAATAAGTTTTTTTGGGGGGATAAAGGAAGTAAAAATTGAGAGGCAAATATTGAAAGAACACCCAAAAAATAAAATACCTCGCAATAAAAAGATGAAGTAAAGAGTGAAGGTTTTTACCGAACTGAAAGAGAAAATGCCTCCTTACCATCTTCTTTCTCTCTCCCTTCTCCCTCTTTCTCTTCTCCTCTCCCCTTCTCTTCCCCTCTTTCCTCCCCTTTCTTAGCTCCTTCATCTCTTACCTAGCTATAAGTTTTTTTGGGGGGATAAGGGAAGTAAATATTGAGAGGCAAATATTGAAAAAGCTCCCAAAAAATAAAATACCTCGCAATAAAAAAGAGGTAGAGTAAAGAGTGAAGGTATAAAAGAATAACAGGGGAAGGTGGGATAGATTGCACGGCCCTAAAAAAAAACGAGAGAAAATAAAATAGAAAAAAAAGAGTTAGAATATTTGAACGGGAGAGTGATGTGCCGCAGAAACGGAGGAAAAACGACCGAACCTGAAGAAACAGAAATATAATAGAGACAAATGAAATAAAAATAAATAAATGCAAATAATAATGTTGATTAAAAAAGATACATAGGACAGTTAAGTAAGCAAGGAACGAATGAAAAGGAAAAACAATAAAACCTGAAGAAACAGAAATAGAATAGAGACAAATGAAATAAAAATAAATAAATGCAAATAGTAATGTTAATAAAAAAAGATACATAGGAAAGTTAAGTAAGCAAGGAACGAATGAACAGGAAAAATAATAAATCCTGAAGAAACAGAAATAGAATAGAGACAAATGAAATAAAAATAAATAAATGCAAATAATAATCTTGATAAAAAAAGATACATAGGACAATTAAGTAAACAAGGAACGAATGGAAAGGAAAAACAATTGAACCTTAAGAAACAGAAATACAAATTGAATAAAAATAAATAAGTGCAAATAAT
>NC_066552.1:1664504-1667004 GCF_024679095.1 Eriocheir sinensis
TGGAATTTATGTAGGAAAGAGGAAAGAACTACCATTACTGCTACCACTAACCGGGCGATAAAAGCGGACAAGGACACCAGTATTCGAAAGAACTTAACGTTATTACGACAATGAGTAATATCTTAGTTGTTGGTTGGATTCAAAATACTTGTCTAATCTATTCTTGAAGGCCGTAACTGTTGTACTATCAACGACATCACAGGGTAGAGAGTTCCAAACATTAACAACTCGATTGAAGAAGAAGTGTTTAGCTACGTGCGACGAGAATCTTTTACCACTTATCTTCAAATTGTGATTTCTTCTTGTTCTATTTGATCGATCAATTGTAAAGTAATCTTCCGCATTAATATCACTGAATCCTTTAAACATTTTAAACACTTCTATTAGATCGCCTCGCATTCTTCGTTTTGATAGGCTGAATAAATTTACTTCTTTAAGCCTTTGTTCATATGACAAATTTCTCAACCTAGGAATCATCTTTGTTACTCTTCGTTGAACCCGTTCCAACTTTTCTATGTCTTTTCTGCAGTAGGGAGACCAAAACTGTACACAGTACTCTAGACGGGGTCGAACCAACGAATTATACAGTTTTAATATTACTTTTTCCGATTTATTATTAAAGGCTCGTCCGATGAAGCCAACCAATTTGTTTGCAGTTTTAACTACCTCTGAACAATGCTGACCGGGCTTTAAATCGCTTGATATAGTGATTCCAAGATCCTTTTCTTTACTTACTGCAGAAAGTTGTTGGCCATTCATTACGTGCCGAACGCGATTGTTTTTTTTTCCGATGTGCAACACTTTACATTTGTCAACGTTAAATTTAATTTGCCATTGATTGGCCCAACGTGCAAGTCGATCTAGATCTGATTGTAAAGCTTCTTCGTCGAGTGTCGCAGTTACTTTACTAGCAATTTTTGTGTCATCAGCAAATTTTGATACTTTGCAAGTGAGCCCATCATCGATATCATTAACATAGATTAAGAAGAGCATGGGGCCAAGCACTGATCCTTGAGGTACGCCGCTTCTGACGTCGAGCCAGTTAGATGTAACATCGTTTAGAACTACTCTCTGTTTCCGCTCAGAGAGCCAGTCCACAAGCCAATTGTGAATGTTACCCGAGATACCGTGCGCCAGTAGTTTGCTGAGCAATCGTTGGTGGGGGACCTTATCAAATGCCTTTTGAAAATCCAGATATATGATATCTACTGATCTGCTTTCATCGAACACCTCAAAAATATAATGAAAAAAATCAAGTAAGTTAGTTAAACACGAACGTTTACTACGGAAGCCATGTTGCGAATTATTTATTATATTATTTTCTTCGAAGAATTTCACCATATTGTCGCGAATGATAGTCTCCATTAACTTGCAAACAATAGATGTCAGGCTAATTGGTCGATAGTTTCCTGGATGAGACTTGTCCCCCTTTTTGAAAACTGGTGTGACATTTGCAAGTTTCCAATCCGACGGAACTTTTCCAGCTGTTAAAGATTTATTGAATATGATGGAGAGCGGTTTACAAATTTGATGTTTGATTTCTTTTAAGACCCTAGGGGTAATTTGTCTGGACCAGGAGCTTTGCTTACTTTAATCTTTTCAATTGTACGTAAAATGTCACTTTCTACGATGAGCACGCCACTTAACATCTTTTCGGTCCTTCTAACCTCCGGCGGTTGAGGTGATAAACAATCTTCGTCGGTAAATACGGATGCGAAAAAGTTATTTAGGATTGTAGCCATTTCATTTTCATCGTTCGTGTGGTTACCATTATCATTAGCAAGCGGTCCGATACCACAAGTAAGTGACTTTTTATTATTACATAGCTAAAAAATTCTTTAGGATTAGATTTACTCGTTTCCGCTATATATTCTTCAAGATTTTTCTTGCTTTGTTTTATTAATTTCTTGGTTTCGCGGCGAATTCTGCCCAACTCTAGTTTGTCAGCCTCGCTCTGAGTTGATATGTATCTACTGTATACGCATTTTTTAAGAGATAGGCTATTTTGAATTTCGTTACTCCACCGTTTGGGTTTCTTTTTAAAAGCTGAGCGTCTGTTACGATAGGGTACGCATATGCTTATGGCATTGTTCAATATTGTGGTGAGGGCCCCCCAAGATTTATCAATATCTGTTTCCGCCGAGATTTCAGTCCAGTCAGAATTATTTAGAATTGATCGGAGTCTTACGAAATTCACTCTCTGATAATCAGGCACCTTTTCTTTACTAGGAGTTACTTTACTTTCTTTCATATTGATGCTGAATGTGATTGTTCGGTGATCGCTAGAACTAAAAATTGGACCAACATTTACTTCGTTAACTAGATCAGCTGTCGTTGAAAAGATAAGGTCAAGTATATTATTTTCCCGAGTCGGTTCTTGAACGTGTTGATGCAAATCACTTTCTAGTAAATTTGTGTACAGGTCGAGCCCTGTATGACAGTTCAACGGTTCACCCCATCTTTTCACTGGCAAGTTAAAGTCCCCAACAATTACTGCCTC
>NC_066552.1:1672004-1692004 GCF_024679095.1 Eriocheir sinensis
AAGAAACATGAGAGAGAGTGAGGAAGGAAGGAAGGAAGGGAGAGAGAGAGACATCGAGACAGAGAGAGAGAGAGAGAAAGCATTACCATTCCGTATATAAAACCTGCTGTCAGTTCTTGCCTTTCTCTCTCTCTGTGTGGCTGTCAACAGCTTGCAGGGGCTGTCACTCCACGCCCCGGCTGTTTAGGGAGAGGAGGAGATAAACTGTGGTGGTGGTGGAGGTGGAGGTGGTGCTGGAGAGAAGGAGAGCAGTAACATAGAAGAGAGAAATAGTGAGATAGAGAAGGGGGAGAAAGAGGTGGAGGAAGAGAGGAAAATAAATGGTAATGTAGAAAGATTGATAAATATTGAAATTGATAAAGAAGAAAGGGAATAGGAAGGAAGGAAGAAAAAGAGGAAATGAAATTGATAAAGAAGGAAGAGAATGGGAAGGAAGGAAGGAAGAGAGGAAGGGAGGGAGAGAGAAAACGGGAAAGGAGAGAAAGGTAGGAAAGGAGAAATGCCAACAAAGAGAAAAAGAGAGAAAGGAAAGGAAGGGGAAGAAATGAAGAGTGAGAGAGAGAAGGAGAAAGAAAGAGATTGACGGAAGATGAAGGAAAGAAGAAAAGCAGAAGAAAAAGAAAAGAAAAATTAGTTGTTATTGATAGTAGTAGTAGTAGTAGTAGTAGTAGTAGTAGTAGTAGTAGTATAAATCTCAGTACTCCCTATCTCCATATTAACAGCCGAAAGGAGTTAGATGCAGAGTCGTAAAGGAGTGAATAATTGTATAAATAAATAAATAAACATATAAAGTGCTCTCAAAAAATGGTGGTTGTGGTGGTGGTGGTGGTGATGGTGGTGATGGTGGTGGTGGTGGTGGTGGTGATGGTGGTGGTGGTGGTGGTGGTGGTGGTGACAGGGGTTGAAAAGACCGATATTGACTCAACCATTTCCTCACACACACACACACACACACACACACACACACACACACACACACACACACACACACACACACACACACACACACACACACACACACACACACAAGAAGCTTTCCCCGAACTTCTTTTAAAAACTTCTTAAGGAAATATTTATTGGTATCGTTCTCTCTCTCTCTCTCTCTCTCTTTGTCTTTGTCTATTTATCTATCTATCTATCTATCTATCTATCTGTGTGTCTGTCTGTATCTCTAATAATAATAATAATAATAATAATAATAATAATAATAATAATAAAATACAGAAAAGTGTGTGTGTGTGTGTGTGTGTGTTATTCATTTACGTTATTACAGTCACAGGGAGAGAGAGAGAGAGAGAGAGAGAGAGATTTATGTTTGGTACTAATCATGACTGTACATACATTCTCTCTCGCTCTCTCTCTCTCTCTCTCTCTCTCTCTCTCTCTCTCTCTCTCCCTTCCTCCTCCTCCTCCTCCTCCTCCCTCTCCTCCTCCTCCGCCTCCTCCTCCTCCTCCTCCTCCTCTTCCTCCTCCTCCTCCTCCTCCTCCTCCTCCTCCTCCTCCTCGTCCTCCTCCTCCTCCTCCTCTTCCTCCTCCTCCTCCTCCTCCTCCTCCTCCTCCTCCTCCTCCTCCGTTTTTTAGTATTGTTTCCCTCTTGACAGCTTCCTCCTCCTCCTCCTCTTCCTCCTCCTCCTCCTCCTCCTCCTTCTTCTTATATAACGTTCCTCTTTCTCCATTCATTACTCTTCCTTTTCTCTCCCTTTCCTTCATCCATTCTCTTCTCCTTACCTCTCCTTTTCTCTTACCTTCCTCCTCTCCCTTCTCTCTCTCCCTTTCCTCTCCCTTCTCTCCCTATCTTGTCTTACCTGTCACGTTCACACACACACACACACACACACACACACACACACACACACACACACACACACTCGCTGATTGGTACAGTTCAAGGAGTTTAGTTTCCCAAGGTTATGTTTAGATCGTTGTGTGTGTGTGTGTGTGTGTGTGTGTGTGTGTGTGTGTGTGTGTGTGTGTGTGTGTGTGTGTGTGTGTTATTCATCCTCCCATCTATCACTGTTCATGTCTATCCATCTATCTATCTATCTATCTATCTCTATCTATCTATCTGTTTACCCACCAATCATTGAAAACAAGCGAACAATTCCTTCTCGTTTTGTTTCCATTTTCACGGCAAAAGTTTGAATTTACCGCGTGTTTTAACGGGGGCTCGTAAAACACACACACACACACACACACACACACACACACACACACACACACACACACACACACACACACACACACACACACACACACACACACACACACACACACAGGAGCATAAATTTTCCCATAAACAGTATTTGAAAGCGAGCGAGCGAGAGAGAGAGAGAGAGAGAGAGAGAGAGAGAGAGAGAGAGAGAGAGAGAGATCTTCTGCAACATTTGGCAATACATACGTTCGATGCCTTGGGCTATTTACGCTTCACTGAGCATCTAAGGAAGAGGAGGAGGAGGAGGAGGAGGAGGAGGAAGGGATGGCTCTGACGGATGAGAAGCAGGAGGAAAAGAGAAGACAGCAAGAAAGGATAAGAGGAGGAGGAAGAGGAAGAGGAATAGGAGGAGGAGGAGGAAAAAGAAGAGTAAGAAGATTTGGGTGTATTAAAGATGAAATAGGAAAGAAGAAGGAGGAAGAGGAGGAGGTATTGATGAAAAGGAGGAATAGAAGGAAAGGAATAAGGAGAAGGAGGTGAAGAGATGAGGAAAAACGATAAATGAGAGAGGAGAAGGAGGAGGAAGAAGAAGAGGAGGAGAAAAAAAGAGGAAAAAACAAACACACACACACAAAGAGATAAAGAAGAGGAGGAAAAGAAAAAGAATGGACGATAGGGAAAGGAAATGGAAGTGAAGAGAAGGGAAGGGGAAAGGGGAGCAAAGGGAAGGGAGGAAACAGGATAGGAAGGAAAGCAAAGGAGAAAGAACGAGAGGGTAAGAAAAGGGAATGGAAGTGAAGAGAAGGGAATGGGAAAGAGGAGGAAAGAGAGGAAACAGGATAGGAAGGAAAGGGAAGGAGAAAGAACGGAAGGGGCGAAAAAGTGAAAGGAGGAAAAGAAACAGATAGACAGACAGACACACACACACACACACACACACACACACACACACACACACACACACACACACACACACACATACACATATACATAAATACATTGACGGCACGTATAACAAGATCGATAAATGGATTAATACATTATTGCATTGACCGAGTGATTTATTTTTTGACAGACAGACAGACAGACAGACAGACAAGCAGGAAGTGACAGAATGATTGACATATCACTTTAAACACATACATTGAAAAGGCATTGAGATAGATATTTTAATAGATATTCGATAGAGAGAGAGAGAGATATTCTGTTCTCTCTCTCTCTCTCTCTCTCTTTGTTATTCACCCAATGAGCCGTTAGGAAAAGTTACAATAGAGTTAAGAGAGAGAGAGAGAGAGAGCGGTCCTGTGCATGACATTAATTCTCGCCCGGCTAACTTTTTGGACACCTTATGATTTTCTCTCTCTCTCTCTCTCTCTCTCTCTCTCTCTCTCTCTCTCTCTCTCTCTCTCTCTCTCTCTCTCTCTCTAACACTGAATATATATAGTTTTAAGCACTTTCGTCCATTCGTTTTTCTTCCTCTTCCTTCCTTCCTTCCTTCCTTCCTTTTCCTTCCTTTCTTCTCTTCCTTCCTTCTCTTCCTTCCTTCCTTCCCTTCCTTCCTACCCTTCCCTTCTCTTCCCTTCCTTCTTTCCTTTTTTTCCCTTCCCTTCTCTTCCCGTTCCTTCATTTCCCTACCCTTCCCTTCTCTTCCCGTTCCTTCATTTCCCTACCCTTCCCTTCTCTTCCCGTTCCTTCACTTCCCTACCCTTCCCTTCTCTTCCCTTCCTTTTCCTTCCTTTCTCTTCTCTTCCCTTCCCTTCCCTTCCCTTCCCTTCTCTTCCCTTCCTTTTCCTTCCTTTCACTTCTCTTCCCTACCCTTCCCTTCCCTTCTCTTCTTTTAACTTCCTTTCTCTTCCCTTCCTTCCCTTTCCTTCTCTTCCCTTCCCTTCCTTCTCTTACCATCCCTTCCATTTCCTTCCGTTCTCTTCCCTTCCCTTCCCTTCCCTTCCCTTTCCTTCACTTCCCTACCCTTCCCTTCTCTTCCCTTCCTTTTCCTTCCTTTCTTCTTCCTTCCTTCCTTCTCTACCCTTCCTTCTCTTCCTTCCTTTTCCTTTCTCTTCTCGTCCCTTCCCTTCCCTTCCCTTCCCTTCCCTTCCCTTCCCTTCCCTACCCTTCCCTTCCCTTCTCTTCTTTTAACTTCCTTTCTCTTCCCTTCCTTCCCTTTCCTTCTCTTCCCTTCCCTTCCTTCTCTTCCCATCCCTTCCCTTCCTTTCCCTTCCCTTCCCTTTCTTCCTCCATCCGTTCCTTACCCCACCTGCTTCCTCTTCCTCATTATCCCTCCTCCTCCTCCTCCTCCTCCTCCTCCTCTTCCTCCTCCTATTAAAGAGAAAAGTGCGCTACAAAAGATGAATTGCAGTCTTTTGTTTAGCATCCTCTCTCTCTCTCTCTCTCTCTCTCTCTCTCTCTCTCTCTCTCTCTCTCTCTCTCTCTCTCTCTCTCTCTCTCTCTCTCTCTCTCTCTCTCTCTCTCTCTCTCACCTTTGTCTCGTTCTTAGTGTTCGTGGATTATGATCGCATGCCTCTGCTGTTCTTTTCTTTGTTTTCTTCTTGTTTTCCTTTTTTCTTGTTTGTTTTGTTGTTGTTGTTGTTGATGTTGTTTTCTGGTTTCTTTGTCTGTTGTACTGGTGGTTGTGTTTTTTTTTTTTTTTTGTGTGTGGGGGGGGGGGGGGGTTGTGTGTGTGTGTGTGTGTGTGTGTGTGTGTGTGTGTGTGTGTGTGTGTGTTAGGTAGCAATGGATTTTTAAGTACTACATTACATAACATTATATAATTCTTTTCTTATTTACTTCCTATCTTTTTTCTCTATTTTTTTTTATGTTATTGGCTATGGTTTGGGGTAGGCTTTTTTGGTGGGTCCTGTTGGTCGGCTCCAGTCCGTTATGGCGCGGGCAAGTGTTTACAGTGGCGCCGTCCTGCTTGGCTCATGTTGCCCCCCGGAGCTCTCATTTTTGATCCTCTCTCTATTTACTCTCCGGCATATGACCACAGATCTTGCGCCGACTCAACGAAACTTTCCAACTTTCCTCTCTCTTTACGGAACAAAGGTCATGAATCTAACACAGAGACGCACAAGGGAATGATAATGATAAGAAGAAGAAGAGGAATATAAAGAAGAAGAAAAAGAAGAAGATAAAATAAGATAATAAATATAATAATAATTGTTGCCTTGAAGGAAAATCGAGACAACTAAAAAAGAAAAAAGAAATAAAGGGAGATGGAAGAAAAAAAAAAAGGAAAGAAGCTGATAACGTTATGCACTCCACCGCACCTTTCCCTAATTGAACGGCCGCCTCACCTTCTCTCTCTCTCTCTCTCTCTCTCTCTCTCTCTCTCTCTCTCTCTCTCTCTCTCTCTCTCTCTCTCTCTCTCTCTCTCTCTCTCTCTCTCTCTCACCTGGGCACACCTTCCTCTCTCCCACACACCTGTCTCATTACTTGCACCGCCCACACCTGCTTAGATTCACCTCATTGCCGGCCTGTCCATGCTAGGTTCTGCGGTGTGTGTTTATGTGTGTGTGTGTGTGTGTGTGTGTGTGTGTGTGTGTGTGTGTGTGTGTTTTTCTTTATTTTTTCCTTTATCTCTTGTTTCCTTTCCTCTCTCTTCTTCCTCTTTCTTCCCTTCTTCTTCTTCTTTCCCTTCCTTTCTCTTCCCTTTCTCCTGTTTCGTTCTTGCTTTTTTCTTATTTTCTCTTTTTTTCTGCATTTCCTGTTTTTCTTTTTTTTATATTTGTTATTGTCTGTATCTATCTCTACCTTCCTTCCTTCCTTCCTTTCTTTCTTCCTTTCTCTCTCTCTCTCTCTCTCTCTCTCTCTCTCTCTCTCTCTCTCTCTCTCTCTCTCTCTCTCTCTCTCTCTCTCTCTCTCTCTCTCTCTCTCTCTCTCTCTCTCTCTCTCTCTCTCTCTCTCTCTCTCTCGATTTTATTGCTTTTTTTCTTTGTTATCTTTCTATCGTTTTTTTATTCTCTCTCTCTTTCCACTTTTCCCTTTATCACTTTTTCCTTTTTCCTCCTTTCAGCTTTTTTTCTTTTTTTCCTTTTTCTCTTTCACTTAGTTTTATTTTTTTCCTTGTCTGTTCTGCGCTACATGTTTTTTTTTCTTCCTCCTCTTTCTCTTCCTCCTTCTCCTCCTCCTCCTGTTCTTTCCTCTTTGCTCCCTCCTCCATTCTTTCCTTACATTCTTCTTTCTTTCTTTGTTTGTTACTTTGTTTCGCTTTCTGTTTTTGCTTCTTCATCTTCTCCTTTTTCTTCTTCTTCTTCTTCATCCTCCTTCTCTTTTATTTCTCTTCTTTTACTTCATATTATTATTCTTTCTCCTCATCCTCTTCTCTCTCTTCCTCTTTCTCTTCCTCTTCCTCATTCTCCTCCTCCTCCTCCTCTTCCTCATTCTCACAATTTTCATCTCCATCGCTTTTCTCAAACCCTCCTCCTCCATCCTCTCTGATCTAATCCTCCTCCTCCTCCTCCTCCTCCTCCTCCTCTTTCTCTTCCTCTTCCTCATTCTCCTCCTCCTCCTCCTCCTCCTCTTCCTCCTCCTCCTCTTTCTCTTCATCTTCATCATTCTCCTCCTCCTCCTCCTCCTTCATCCTCTCTGATCTAATCCCCTTCCTCCTCCTCCTCCTCCTCCTCCTCCTCTTCCTCCTCCTCCTCCTCCTCCTCCTCCTCCTCACGTCGGGGCAGTAAGGACTCATTCACACACGAAGATTTACAACATGTGGGAGGGAGTGGTCTGCAAAGTTTGGGTATTAGTGAGTTTCTTAAGAGGTCTGCTTATGGTCTGAAAGGAAGAGGTGGGTGGGTGGGTGGGAGGGCGGGGGTAGGGGTGCTATCTCTGTCTGTCTGTCTGTCTGTCTGTCTCTATTTATCTATCTATCTATCTATCTATCTTTCTTAATTTCTCTTACTTAATTTGTTTCTTAATTTCATATCTTTTAGTGTCATATTTTTCCTTTTTTTTTCCTTTTCTTTTTTCTCGTCTCCTTTTCTTTTCCTTTCCCATTTTCCTCTTCTTCCTCTTCTTTCCTCATATTTTCCTTCCATTCTCTTTTCCTTTACTTTTTTCCCATTTTTCTTCCTTTCTCTCTCTCTCTCTCTCTCTCTCTCTCTCTCTCTCTCTCTCTCTCTCTCTCTCTCTCTCTCTCTCTCTCTCTCTCTCTCTCTCTCTCTCTCTCTCTCTCTCTCTCTCTCTCTCTCTCTCTCTCTCTCTCTCTCTCTCTCTCTTCTTTCTCCTCCCTTTCCTTAATTACGCTTCTTATCCTTTATCATAAATCTTTGTTATTTCCTGTTCTTAACTTTCTCTTTTGGTCTCAGGGCTGTCACTCCTACCTGGTTTACGAGTGTGTGTGTGTTTGTGTGTGTGTGTGTGTGTGTGTGTGTGTGTGTGTGTGTGTGTGTGTGTGTGTGTTTCCGTCAACCTTTTATCCATTCATTCATTCTTTCTTTTCTCTTTACAATCTTCTTCCTTTCTGTTGTGATTTACTTGTTTCTTTGTGTGTGTGTGTGTGTGTCCTTTCTCTCCCTTTCTCTCTCTCTCCGTTGTGTCTTCTTATTTGTGTGTTTGTTTGTTTGCTTATGTTCGTACGTTATTGATGTTTATTCTTCGTTTGGAGCTTTCGTTATCCGCTCGTTTTATAATGCGCTTGATTTCGTTGTTTATCATCGAACAATTTTCATACATATATTTTTTCTAACTCATCCTCATCCCACCTGTTATTTTGTCCAGGTCCAATATTCCTTCCTCTTATATGTTTATCTATACACCTTTTATCTTCATTTATTCTATTTCCTATTTAACTAACCAAAAATATTATCTACTGTCTAATTTTCTCTCTTCTTACTCATCTATATCTTTCCTTTATTTCTTTTCTTATATCTTCCAACTAGTTTTTTCATCACTCATTTGTTTTGGTAATCGTGTTTTTTATCATTGTTTTGGTATATTTTGGGAGGGGAATTTTTTCTGTTATGGTAATAGGTTTTTTTTTTTTCTGCTTTGGTATCATTTTTTTGGGGGGAGGGGATTTTTTTTGTTTTGGTACTAGTTTTTTTTCTTTTTTTATTGTTACTATTTCCATGTTTTTTTTGTCAAACTCTCCTTTTATTATTTTCATGTATTATTCTATTTTTTTTTCTCGTGCTCTTATTCTTGTTATTTTCATGTTTATTTTCTTGTATTTTCTCGCCGTGTTATTTCGTCCCCGGTCCAATATTCCTTGAGTCAGCTGTTATTTGTTTTTCATTAGTAGACGCGTTCAGTTCGGGCGGCGCCGCGTTTGTCAATACCTGCGTTGAATCGATTCCCCTAATAACCTAAATAATTATATGTCTCTCTCTCTCTCCCTCTCTCTCTCTCTCTCTCTCTCTCTCTCTCTCTCTCTCTCTCTCTCTCTCTCTCTCTCTCTCTATCTATCTATCTATCTATCTATCTATATCTATCTGTATCTATCCATCTCTATCTTTGTTGGGGAGAAAAAAGAAGGATAAGAGAGAGAGAGAGAGGAAGAAAGGAATGCAATGGAGGAGAGATCTCTCTCTCTCTCTCTCTCTCTCTCTCTCTCTCTCTCTCTCTCTCTCTCTCTCTCTCTCTCTCTCTCTCTCTCTCTCTCTCTCTCTCTCTCTCTCTCTATATATATCTCTATCTCTAGTGTGTCTTTTTCCTTCTACTTTTCTTTCTTTTTTCCTTTTTCTTTATTTTTTTTCCTCCCTCCAATCCTGTCCCTCGAGTCTTCAATCTTTGTTTTACCAGATTCCTCCTCCTCCTCCTCCTCCTCCTCCTCCTCCTCCTCCTCCTCCTCCTCCTCCTCCTCCTCCTCTTCCTCCTCTTCCTTGTTTCGGTCTGTCTTCCCTCATTCTTTTTCTTCGTTCTTCTCTCTTCTCTTCTCATTCAATTTCCTCCTCCTCTTCCTCTCCCTTCTTCCTTGTTCTCTTCCTGTTAGTGGTTTGGTCTTTGTTTGTCTGTCTGTCTGTCTGTATGTCTGTGTGTTTGTATGTATGTATGTATGTATATGTGTGAGTGCTATGTATGCATGCATGTGTGTGTGTGTGTGTTTGTCGATAACTTCAGACTGAAATTTCCGACTTCATTTGTTGACTTTGAGAAATCCTTGCCTTTGTGTGTGTGTGTGTGTGTGTGTGTGTGTGTGTGTGTGTGTGTGTGTGTGTGTCAATTTTTTATGCCTGTGTCCTCGTTTGCATGCCCCCCTGTGTGTGTGTGTGTGTGTGTGTGTGTGTGTGTGTGTGTGTGTGTGTGTGTGTGTGTGTGTGTGTGTGTGTGTGTGTGTGTGTCAATTTTTTTATGCCTGTGTCCTCGTTTGCTTGCCCCCCTGTGTGTGTGTGTGTGTGTGTGTGTGTGTGTGTGTGTGTGTGTGTGTGTGTGTGTGTGTCAATTTTTTATGCCTGTGTCCTCGTGTGAATGTCACCTTTGTGTGTGTGTGTATGTGTGTGTGTGTGTGTGTGTGTGTGTGTGTGTGTGTGTGTGTGTGTGTGTGTGTGTGTGTGTGTGTGTGTGTCAGTGTGCGTGTATATGAGTGTGGACTTTTTTTACCTTCTTTTCCTAAATCCTTGAGACGAGTTGATCCGGATTAGGGTCAGAACGCGAGTGTGTGTGTGTGTGTGTGTGTGTGTGTGTGTGTGTGTGTGTGTGTGTGCTGGAGAGTCATTGAGAGGAGCAAAATCAGAGGAGTGTATTACCTCACGTGTCTTATCTAGTGTTTCATGTGTTGCTGATGATACAAGTGTTGCATATATATCTTTGTCTGTCTGTGTGTTGCATCGGTCAGCTTTTTTGTATAGTATCTCACCCTTTGACCTCTTTTTACTCTTTATGTTTATGTAAATGTTTGTTTTTTCTTTGTTATTTACTTTATTTTCCTCTATATCTTTCCTTCTTTCTTTTTTCCCTCTCCTGCGATTAAGAAAGAGTTGCCAGAAACGGAGGGAATTTTAACGAGACAAACTCTACCTCCTTTTAGTCACTCTTTAATAAACTAATGACGGTATAAAACTACACTCTTAGAATCTATATATTTGTCTTTCTTTTCTGTTCCTTTTTCTATATTTTTTTCCTTTTTTTTTTCTCTCTCCGATTAAGAAAGTGTTGCCAGAAACGGAGGGAAAGAATAGTGTGTGTGTGTGTGTGTGTGTGTGTGTGTGTGTGTGTGTGTGTGTGTGTGTGTGTGTGTGTGTGTGTGTGTGTGTTGCGTGATGGACGTTATATAAAGCCATAGTGGTGTGTTGCAGAGATATTCATAATACTCGCGTAAAATATTGCGTTGTGTTGAAAGTTTGTCAGATACGCCGTGTTGAAAAATGCAGATGTGTCAGGGCTTATTGCAGGTGTGTTTCATGTGTTTTAGGTGTGTTGCAAGTGTTCCAAGGTGATTCATTTGTGTTATTAGTGTGTTGCAGGCGAGTTACATGCGCTGATGGTGTGTTTCAGTAGAGTTGCAAGGAGTTCAGTGGTGTTTGCTAGTGTTTCAAGTGATTGATACATGTTAATTGAGTGTTGCGGGGTATAGGTGTTACATGTGTCTGGGAGGGAAGGGGGGGGGGTAGAGGTGTTGCATATGAGTTACAAGTGTTCCAGGGTCCTTATGAGTATTGGAGGTGAGTTCCAAGAGTGTTTCAAATATTCCAGGAGTGTTTCAAGTGTTGTAAGATTATCTATTCGTATTATTAGTGTGTTATAGAAGTGTTACAAGTGCTTCAGGTGTGTTGCGTTGTGTTCCAGGTGTATAGGAAGTGTTGGAGGTGTGTTCTATGCGTCTGGGGTGTGTTTCAGGTGTGTTCTAAGTGTGTTGCGTTGTGTCCCAGGTGTATAGGAAGTGTTACAGGTGTGTTCTATGCGTCTGGGGTGTGTTTCAGGTGTGTTCTAAGTGCGTTGCGTTGTGTTCCAGGTGTATACGAAGTGTCGCAGGTGTGTTCTATGCGTCTGGGATGTGTTTCAGGTGTGTTCTAAGTGTGTTGCGTTGTGTTGCAGGTGTGTGATGGGCGGTGAGCAGCATGGGCGCCCCCTGGTGGACCCTGTCACTGCTGTTGCTGCTTACCTGCCCGGCCGCCGCCCCCGCCTCAGGTACGCCCACACCTGTACACACCAGTCCCCACTCTCTCTCTCTCTCTCTCTCTCTCTCTCTCTCTCTCTCTCTCTCTCTATCTATCTATCTATCTATCTATCTATCTATTTCTATCTAGCTATCTTTTTTAATTGTTTCATTCTAGATTTGCAACGTTTATTATTTTCTTTTCTTTCTGTTTCCTCTCTTTATTTTCTTTACTTCTTTTGCACTTCATATTTTACTGTCTGACTGTTTATTTTTATATATTTATTTATTTATTTATTTATTTATTGTTTATTTAAGTGTGTGTGTGTGTGTGTGTGTGTGTGTGTGTGTGTGTGTGTGTGTGTGTGTGTGTGTGTGTGTGTGTGTGTGTGTGTGTGTATTTCTTTTTTTCTTTTTCATTAATTTTTATTACTTTATATTTTTTTCATTATTTGTTTCCTTCTTTTTTCTTTTCTTTCATTCATTTATACTTTTGTTTTTTTTCTTTCTTTTTCTTTATCTTTTTTTCTTTATTTCTTGTCGCTGTTTCTTCCCTTCTGTTCCATCCTTTTATCTCTCTTTTGTTCTGCCTTTTGCTGTGTCAATTGTTCTGTGAGAGAGAGAGTCAGCCAGTCCTTTGTTTCTCCCTCTCTCCTTTCTTTCTCTCTTCCTCCCTCTCTTTCTCTTGTCAATTCTCTCTCTCCCTCCCTTCCTCTCTCTCCCTCTCTTCTCTCTAATTGTGTTTCTTCGCCTTGTTACTCCCTCTCTTCCTCTTCTCTTTTATCCATTTTGCCATTCCCCTTTTTCTTATCACGTCCAATCTTCCTGTTCACCATGTTTGCTATCTCTCTCTCTCTCTCTCTCTCTCTCTCTCTCTCTCTCTCTCTCTCTCTCTCTCTCTCTCTCTCTCTCTCTCTCTCTCTCTCTCAGCCATTTATTTTCACATTTTCTGCTTCTGACATATAATTTATTTCCTTTTATGATCTTCCTTCTCCTTCTCCTTCTTCGTTTACCTCGTTTATTTTTTTTTTTTTTTATTGTCATCCTTTATCATCATCATCTTCTTGTGTTATTTTATTTTTACTTCTAATTACGTTTCTTTTTTTTTTTTCTCATCTTTTTGTTTTGTTTCTTTACTTTTTGTTATGTGCTTCTTATTGACTTTCTCTTTCTCCTTCTCTTCTCATTTCTTCCTCCTCCTCTCCTTCCCTCTTCTCCATCTACTGCATCTCCTTCTCACCCTCCTCCACCTCTCTCCCCTCCTCCTCCTCCTCCTTCCTCTCCCTTGACGAAAATTGTGCCACTGAAGCTTCACTCTCTCCCTGTGCTGTAAAAATCTCCATATCTGTTCCCCGCAGGTACGCCCATCTCCCCCGTAAGTGGTAGAAGGAAGGTGTGATGGGGAAGAAGGGAAGGGGAAAGGGGAAGGGGGGAAGGGGGAAAGGGGAGCGTAGTTGTCGTAAAAAGCAGGAGCAGCAGACGCCACCGTAGCACTGAGTAGGCAACCACATTATACGCCGACGAGTGTGTGTGTGTGTGTGTGTGTGTGTGTGTGGGTGTGGGTGTGGTGTTGCCCACTGTTGCCGGAGAGTTGCGAGGTGCGGAGCAGCCTGCAAGTGTACCTTGTAGATGGTACACAGGCCAGCCACGTCTCGCCTCTGCTGAAGAGGATGTAGTGGAGTGGGTTGCTGCTGGTTTGGGGCGGCCCTTTGAGAGATGAGCCGTTGGGCGCGGTTTTGTACCTTGTCGAGAAGACCCAGGTATGATGGAGGGCAGGATGACCATGTCAGGGGGGCGTATTCCATGAGGGAGCGAACCTGGGCAGCATAAAGGTTCGACACTCCCTTCGCATCAAGGAGGCGGGAGACACGCCTGACACAGTTCAGCCGTCCTGCTGCCTTGGATGCAGTCTTCCTGACGTGGCTGGTGAAGGACAGGCTGTTGTTCGCCTCCACGCCGAGGACAGTGATTGACTGTTGCAAGGGCAGCACCTTCCCTTGTAGGATTATGGGGGGAGTGGGGATGGCTGGGGGGCAGCGTCGCCTTGAGACCAGCATGACCTGTGTCTTGTCGTGTGCCAGGTCAACCTGCCAACGATGTCCCCACGATGAGACGGTCTGTAGAACCTGGTTGATAAGGGCGACGGTTGCACAGTGATCTGTACCGTCGCAAGGGAATGTGAGGGTACAGTCATCCGCGTAGGCGTTTGCTTCAGGTATGAGGTGGAGAAGATCATTAAAATACTCATTCCACAAAAGTGGTCCAAGGACACTACCCTGTGGGACGCCAGCATTAATAGGATGCTCCCCCGAGGTGTGACCGTTCACCACTACACTGAGCGATCTGTCCTCGAGGTAGTCGTGAAGGAGATGGAGGAGCCTGCCACTAACACCCGCACTCTGGAGTTTGGAGATGAGTCCGGAGTGCCACACTCTATCAAACGCTCCCGCGATGTCCAGGGCGATGACGAAAGTGTCGCGTCCTCTGTCGAGGTTATGCTGCCAAGCAGAGGACATGCTGAGGAGGATGTCGTTGGCAGACCTGTTGGAGCGGAAGCCATACTGTCTGTCGCTGAGAATGTGGTGTGTGTTGAAGAAGCCTGAGATCCTCTTGGCAAGAATAGATTCAAAGGTTTTGCCAAGGACGGACAGGAGAGAGATTGGCCTGAAGTTACGAGGATCTGTCTTCTTTCCTTTTTTGTGTATGGCTGCCACGTTAGCAACTTTCCAGAGGGAAGGCCACTTGCTGGTGTTAAGGCAGCTCTGAAAAATGGTGGTGATGGAGCCTGCAAGCTGGGCTGCGCAGTGCTTGAGGATGTGTGGAGATATCCCATCTGGTCCAAGGGCCTTCTTGGTGTCGACCTTGAGCAATTGTTGCTTGACATCCTCAGTGGTAATAGTGATGAATTGGAGAGAGGCGGTGTTGAGTTGAGCCATGGCAGGTGGGTGACGTTCAGGGTCAGGGACAGTCATCTTCCCTGAGAAGTATGCTGCCAATACCTCTGCCTTGTCGTTGCTTTTGGTGGCTACCGAGCCGTCCGCCCTGTCTAATGGAGGAATGTGGTCTACAGGAGCGAGGCCTTGTTGGTCCTTGAGGGCAATCCACCAAGCCTTGCTTCCCACAGAGCGGCCAGAGAGTCGTGACTTCAAGTCGTCCTGCCATCGTTGTTGAGCCAAACGCTGCACACTTCGCATGTTGGCACACTCTTCTTTGTGGAGCAGCTTGTTTATATAGGTTGGATGTTCTTTAAAGCGTCTCCATGCCCTGCTCTTAGCGTCGGCAGCCATCCTACACTCGTACCCAAACCAAGGCTGGTCACGAGGCTTGACCTTGAAGGTATGGTTAGGGACGTAAGTGTTCTGAAGGGAAAGAACAGTACTTGTGAAAGTGCTGACCTGTTCGTCCACGTCACCTGTGAGGATGGTATGCCAGGGAGTACAACACAGGGCTTCCTGAAGTCCCTCCCAGTCGGCTTTGCCCCAGAGCCAGTTAGTACGCATCGTAGGGGCGTCCCTCAGTGCGGCGACTGGAATCGTGCTGAGGACAGCCAGGTGGTCTGAGGATCCCCACGGCACCAAGGGGACGACAGGTTACAATATCCTCTGGCAGATCACTAATAACAGGATCCAGGGAAGAGCCAGAGTTGTGGGTGGGAAAGGTGACATGGTTTGTAAGGCCATGTACAGTGAGGAGATCGTCAAACACTAGCAACCAAGTGTTGATTTAGGTCGCCAACGATGAGGATGTGGCTGCAGGAGTGTTGCTGCATAAGCTGGTCATGATTAGTGTGTAGGAATTGTATGGCCTCACCTCCTTGCCACTGAGGGCAATAACACACGCACAGTAGAATGGAGCCATGTTGTTGTGTCCATATCTTGAAAAACATCATCTCAAGGTGGATAGGGAGAGCTGCATCAAGAGGTTGGAATGACAAGTTCTTGTTAAAACAGACAGCGACACCACCGAAGGTCCCGCGTGATCTGTCCCTTCTGTGCCAACTTGTGTATCCCTGAATTTGACCATAGTTGCTTGGGATGGTCTCATTCAGAAATGTTTCCACTGTTGCCACTATGTCAGGCGTGCGAGGAATCACGAAGGAGTGAATGAGGTCACCAATATTTGTTTGGAGCTCTCTGACATTGGCAGAAACAATAGAGAGGTAATCTTGATTAATGTTGCCCATGACTTCACACACCGGGAGGAAGGTTGAGTGGTGGGCCTGGATGAGGCAGGAGTGGTTGTTGTGTGGTGGCTGGCGGTCCTTGGTGCGATGTCCAATTATGCCCCAAGCTCACAGCTTGAGTTGGTGGAGAGACGGAGGCTGGAGCAAGAAGACGAGTAAGAGACTGCACGAGATTGGCGATGTTCAGAGCCTGTTCACTCGTGATCTTGTGGAGAAGCTGCTCCTGTCTCTCAACTGCCAGGCGAGTTCGGCACTCCTGAGTTGTACCATTCTCTCTCTCTCTCTCTCTCTCTCTCTCTCTCTCTCTCTCTCTCTCTCTCTCTCTCTCTCTCTCTCTCTCTCTCTCTCTCTCTCTCTCTCTCTCTCTCTCTCTCTCTTCATTTTATTTCTTTTATTTCTATTCTTCTTCCTCCTCATTCTCCCCTTTTCTTTACCTCTTTATCATTTATTTTTTCCTTTTATTTCTTCTTTTCCTATTCCTCTCGCTCTCTTCCTTTCTCTAATTCTTTTTCCTGCGTTCTTCCTACTCATTCTCCTTTCTCTTTCTTCTAATGTTCCTCCTCCTCCCCCTCCTGCTCCTCCTCCTCCTCCTCCTCCTCCTCCCCTCACCTGGTGCTTAAGGTCGGTGCAATAATTAAATTCTCTCCGGGCTCATCCTTCATCCTCACACCTGGACCGCGGATTAAGAAGCAACGCAGCGAACAACCAACTTATTAGATTACGCACCCACCTCTTGCCCTCCTGCCCTCAGCCTCTTGCCTCTTGCCTCTCGCCTTTCTTCTTCTTCCTCTTAACTTCTTTCTTTCTTCTTCTTTCTCCGCTTTAAACTTTTTCTTCTTCCTCCTTTTAAACTAATTTCTTTTTTTCTCTTGATTGTTTGCTTTTTATCTTCCTGTCTTCATTGCTTTCTTTTGTTTTCTTTTTTTCTTCTTGTTTTTTCTCCGCTTTATACTTTTTCTTCTTAATCTTTAAACTAATTTATTTTCCTCTCGTGGTTGTTTGATTCTTACCTTCCTGTCTTCATTGCTTGTTTTAGTTTTCTCTCTCTTGTTTTAATTCTTCCTTCCTTTCTTTCTCCCTTCTTTCTTGTCCCTGCCTTTTTTCCTTTCTTTCTTTCTCTCTTTCTCCCTTCTTTCTTGTCCCCTTCCTTTTTTCCTTTCTTTCTTTCTCCTGTTTTAACTATCTTATTCTGTTGCTTAATTTCCTCTTGCTTAAACCTTTTCTTATCTTCTTTCTTGCCTCCCTTCCTTTCTTCTCTTTTACCTTTATTTTTTATTCCATTACTTGCTAACTCCTTATCCTTACTTTTTCTTTTTCTTATTTACTTCCTTTTGTTTTCTTCTAACTCCTCGTATTCTGCTGCTTGCCTCTTCTCTTTCTTCCCTCCTTCCTCTCTTCCTTCCTTCCATCTCTTGTCAACCTTCCTCTTAATGCACTTGTTTCCTCCCGTCCTGTTCTTTTCCTTCCTTTATCGCAGGTTACATATTGTCTGAATTTGTAAAACATCTTCGTATATGAATTGTAAAGAAAAATAATAACATACCAATACCTGTTTTAAAAGTACATAATGCGATCTGATTCATCTCCTTTTTCTTCTTTTTTTTCTTCTTCTTCCTGGGTTCAAAGGGGATTCCTGAAGACACACACAAAACAACTTACGATTTATTAAAAGAGAGAAATGGAAAATAAAATAAAAATAATAGATGAGGGAGAGAAATCTTTAGCGGGAATAACTTTGAACTGTTTTCCCTGATTATCATAGAAAAGGAATTATCAGCAGCGAAGGAGAATAATGAGACGGAGTAGGAAGAGGAAGAAGAATGGAAGGAAGAAGGAAGAGAGAGAAAAAAGAATAACCGGAAAAACAGAGTATTAAATTATGCTGAACGAGAGAGAGAGAGAGAGAGAGAGAGAGAGAGAGAGAGAGAGAGAGAGAGAGAGAGAGACTGGAGGAGTGGAGATAAGAGGGAGAAATGGAAATGGATTTGTTTGGAGGTAAAAATACTAATCACGAATATTTTTCCTCCTCCTTTTTCCTCCTCCTCCTCCTAAAGAAAACGAGATGTCGAAGAAAACGTTGTATCAATAAGGGATGGCTTGATTTTATTTTATTTTCTTCCCCCTTTGATTCTCTCTCTCTCTCTCTCTCTCTCTCTCTCTCTCTCTCTCTCTCTCTCTCTCTCTCTCTCTCTCTCTCGTTTTCCTTCTCGGTCTGATTTTTTTTCTTGTTTTTTACTCTTTTCCTCTTTTTCTTTATTTTCTTTTTTTCTGTTTTCCCTTCATTCATTTTTCTTCTATTTCTTGTTTTTTTTTTCCTTTTTCTCCTATTTTTAATCCCTCTTCTCCTCCTTCCCTCCTTTTCCTTACCTGTTTCTCTTCCTTTAGTCTTTCCATCCATCCTTCCTTCTGTTATTCCTTTCCTCCTTTCTTCTTTCATTCCTTTCTTTCCTTCCTTCCTTTCTATATGTTGTATCATCTCTGCCTTCTCTCCTTCCTTCTGTCCACCCTTCCTCTCCCTTCCTTCCCTCCTGCCTTCGTCTCTTCTTTCCTTTCATTCTTTCTTCCTTTTTTCTCTTCCTTTCCTCTCTTTCCTCCCCTCCCATCTTCTCTCCTTTCTCCCATGCTTCCTTTTTCTCTTCCTTTTCTCTTTTCCCCTCTTTCCATCCCTCTTACTTTCTCCCCTTCCTCCTATGTTTCCTTCTCTTCCTCTTTTCCTTTCTCTTTCCTTCCTTTCTTCCCATCTTTCTCCTCTTTCTCCCATACTGTTCTCATTCTTTTCCCCTTCCTTTCCCTTTCTTTTCATTCTTCCTTTTCTTCTGTTCCTTCCTGTCTCCTTCCTTTCCCTTTTCTCTCCACAAAAAACACTTCCAAGGAATTTATTCAGAATACATTATTTTGCCCAACGTGCCGGAAGGAAGGAAGGAAGGAAGGAAGGGAGGGAGGGAGGGAAGGAAGGGAGGAAGGAGGGAGGGAATGGAGGTAAGTTATAGAGGAGGAGGAGTGGAGGTAAGGTGAAATATATGGGAGGTGAGGTAAGGTATGGAGGAGAAATAATGAGGAGGAGGAGGAGGAGGAGGAGGAGGAGGAGGAGGAGGAGGAGGAGGAGGAGAAGGAGGAGGAAAAGAAGTGAGGAAAGAAGGAAGAAGTTAAGGGCTAGTGTGTGAAGGGAAGGAAGTGGAGGCGGAAGAAGGGAAGAGGAAGGAAAGTGGAAAAGGAAGAGAAGAGGAAAATATTTTAATAGATGGAAGATGTTAAGAATGAAGGAATGAAAAGGAAGAGAGGAACATGGAGAGAGAAAAAGGAAAGGGAAAGTTGTAGATGAAAGTGGAAAGGGAAGAGACAGGGAAAATAGTTTAATAGTGGAAAGAGAAGGTCAGGAATAGAGAAGGAAAGATATGAAAAGGAAGAAAGTGAAAGGAAGGAAGGGAAGGGGAAAGGAGAAAGAAAGGGAGATATGAAAGGGAAGGAAGGAAATGAGAAAGGAGAGAGAATGAGAAGAATAGAAAGGAAAGAAAGGGAGGTAGAGAAAGTAGATAAATGGGAAAAGAAATACAGAAAAGAAAAGATTGGAATTGAGAATAAATTAAATGAAAAGGAAAGAAAGAAAAAGAAGGGAGAAAAAGGGAAAGAAAAGAAAAAGAAGGGACAGAAAGGGAATATATGAAGAAATTTAATACAGGAAAAAAAGGAATAGAAAATGAAAAAGAAATGAAAAGGAAGAAAAGGAAAGAAAGAAAGGGAGAAAATAGTAAATATATAAAGAAGAAATTTAATAGAAGAAAGATTAGGTTATGTTTAAGAATACGGAAGGAAGGAAGGAAAAAAATGGAAACATAAAAAGAAGAAATGAAAGACGAAAGAAAAAAGAGAAAGAAGAAATAGCAAATACATATATGAAAAAGAAATTTGATAGAAGAAAGACCAAGTTATGTTAAAGAAATACGGAAAGGAAGTACAAAGGAAGGAAGAGAAAGAACGAGAGACAGAAGAGGAGGAAAAACGAAGAGAGAGAAGGGGAGGTAAGATATAGAAAAGAAAGATAACGAAGGAGAGACATATGAAAGAATGGAAGGAGAGGAAAAAGAAGTGAGATGATAAGAGAGAAAACAAGGGAAGACATGTGGAGGGAGGAGGAAGAAGGGAAGAAGGGGAGGAAGAGGCGATATGAAAAAAAGTGAAAGTGGCCAAAAGAGGAGGGGAAGATATAAGGAAGGGAAGAGAAGGGGAGGAAAGAGAAGCGAGGAGAAACAGGAAAAGGCAGAAAAATAGAGAAGGAGAAAGGGAGAGAAAGAGAGAAGGAAGGCAAGAGAAAGAAAAGGGGATAGAGAAGGGGAAAGAGAAGGAAAATGAAGGGGAGCAGAGAATGGGAAGAGGATGAAAGGTAGAGAAAGAGAGAGAAGGGAAGGAAATGAAGGTAAGGAAAAGAAACACATGAGGGAGAGAAAGAGAAAGAGAGGAGAAACAGAGAAAGGCAAACGGATAAAAAAGTAGGGAGGAAGGGAGAGAAAGAGAGGGAAAGAAATACAAAGGAGGGGTGAGGAAAAAGAGGAAAGAAAAGGAGAAGAGAAACGAGAAAAAAGAGAAAAACTTTGTGTGAAATTTCTCCTCAGTTTGTCGAGACGCAGCTTGCATGC
>NC_066552.1:1702004-1742004 GCF_024679095.1 Eriocheir sinensis
TTCCTCCCTCATTTATTCATCCAGTCCATCAGAAAGTAATAATAAAAAATGACATACAAATATTTACACGCACACAACTAGTCACATTTATCATTCGGTCGATAATAAAAATCATCTTATCGAATGCAACTCCGCCAGTGGCCGTAAAAAACTGAATCATGTGTATTCGCGCGCACACGGACAATCGAGACACTCCCTAAAAAGTTTGGCGATTTAAATACCTGAATATTCATCACCACAATATAATGGCAGTTTTCGGTATAAAGAGAAGGGCTGAATTGTTCATAGTCTGTCCGGAGTCGAGGGGCGTCGGTTCGAATCCCAGTGCAGACCCCATCATGAAGCAAGGCGAAAGACATACGGTACAAAAGTAGAGTATCACCTAAGGAAAAGGAGAAAGTACAGGAACACTCAATATGTATCAGAACACACCAGCCGTACTTCACACACACACACACACACACACACACACACACACACACACAGTCAATAGTTTGCTCTCAGTTTATCAGAAATCGATGCTTTGTGGCGGTGACGGGAAGGGACGAGGAGGAGGAAGAGGAGAAGGAGATAGGAAGAATAGAGACAGACAGACATACACTTACATCCACAGACAGACAGACAGACAAAAAGATAGCCACAGGAGGAGGAGGTAGGAGGAATAACACAAATAGACAGACAGACACTTACATCCACAGACAGACAGACAGACAAAAAGATAGCCAGACAGATAAACAGGGATATAGGAACCATGATTAACAGATATATAAACATAGATGAAAAGAGAATCCAATACTTGAACTTACATAACCAGAGACACGGACAGACAGGAGGTAGAATAAACGGTAGGAGGCAAGAGGTAGAAAGGGGTAGACAGCAGAAGGCAGAAGACGGGAGGTGGGAGATGAGAGAGAAGGTAGGAGAGAGGATGCTGGAGGTAGGAGAAGGAGAGAGGGAGGAAGAGGAGGAGGGGTGCGGCCGTTCAACTCAGGCATCGGTAAAAGTCGCGCTTCCTGTCGCCTGGAGGATAATCGATATGCGGAGGGAAGCTGGAGAGAGAGAGAGAGAGAGAGGAAATACAAGTGAGAAGGAAGGAAATGCTGGAAATTGAAGAAAAAAAGAGGATGTTTGATATATTTTAAAATGTTGGTATATCGTTTGTGCTTTTTCATGTATAAAAATTATAGATATTCGGAGGGAAGCTGGAGAGAGAGAGAGAGAGAGAGTACTAGTGAGAAAGAAGGAAATGCTGGAAATAGAAGAAAAAAAAGAGAGAGAGAGAGAGAGAGAGAGAGAGAGGAAATGCTGGAAGTAGGAAAAAAGAGGACGTTTTAATGTACCTATTTTAAAATGTTGGCATATCTTTTTTTTCACAGAGAGAGAGAGAGAGAGAGAGAGAGAGAGAGAGAGAGAGAGAGAGAGAGAGAGAGAGAGAGAGAGAATACAGATGAAAAGAAATGAAATCCTGGAAATAGAAAAAAGACAGTGTAATGTATTTTAAAATGTCGATATATCGTGTGTGCTTTTTTTTCACATGAATTGGATAACTTTGAACATTTTTTAGATACTTAAATATTGAATTATTTAGATCAGTTATTTAGAGTGTTAGTTTTCTTATGATTTAAAAAAGGTGATAATGGAAAAGCAGGTTAGATGTGTTTTAAAAGGTTCGGCAAATCATATTTTTTTCACGTTTATCAGATGTATATTTTGTTGGTTATTCATAGTTTTGGTTTTTATATGACCTGAATATGACATAGATAAATAGATATGGATTGGAAGACAGATATAGGTAGATTGATTGACTGACGGACTGACTGACTGACTGACTGATTGATAAACTTAGATAGATAGGCTGATGAATAGTGACAGATATAGATATGGATTGGAAGACAGATATAGGTAGATTGATTGACTAACGGACTGACTGACTGACTGACTGATTGATTGATTGATAAACTTAGATAGATAGACTGATGAATAGTGAGATATAGATATGGATTGGAAGACAGATATAGGTAGATTGATTGACTGACGGACTGACTGACTGACTGAATGACTGATTGATAGATTAATAGACGTAGTTAGAAAGGTAGGTAGAAGAGGTGAAAATATAAAACAAGTTACACATCATTTAAAAGTTTGAGATTTCGTTTCCATTTTAATAATCAAATAATCGAATACAATAAACATTTATTTTTTTGGTTATTCCTTATGAGAGAGAGAAGATTAAAGAGAGAAAACCAGAGAGGGGAAAAGAGAGAAGAGAGGAGAGAAAGAGGAGAAGAGGGAATGAAGGAATAGGAAACAAAAACAAAGGAGCAGAAAAGAAAGAGAAAAGGAAGAGGGAAGAGGGGAGAAAAAGAGGTGAAAAGGAATGAAGGAATAGAAGAAAAGAAAGAAAAGAAAAGGAAGAGGAAGAGGAAGATTAGTTATTTAGTTAGTATATTTTTTTTCTATTATACGAAATGTGAAAACGAAGGTGAAAACTTATAAAAAAAAAGTTAGACGAGTTATTTTTTCCCGTGATTTGAATTTGAAAGAATGAGAAGAAAAAGGAAAATAGAACAGTAAAAGAGAAAATAGGAACAAAAATAGAAAAGGAAAATAGAAAATAGGAAACATAGAAAGGAAAAATAGAAACAAGGCATTTTTTGTTGTGTTGTTGTTGTTGTTGTTGTTTATGAAAATGATGAGGTATTCGTCTATTAACATACTCAATATCTTTTCACTTTCCCTTTCTTTCATCTCACGTCCTTGTGTGTGTGTGTGTGTGTGTGTGTGTGTGTGTGCTGTGTGTGTGTGTGTGTGTGTGTGTCCTGCTTATTATTTTCCTTCATTCTCCTCCTCCTCCTCCTCATCATCGCATGTCAATTTCTTTTTCGTCTTCCTCTCCTCCTTAACATATATTTTTTTCTTTCTTCCTTTTTCCTTCTGTTCATTCTCTTCCTCCACCTCCTCCTCCTCCTCCTCCTCTTCCTCCTCCTCCTCCTCCTCATACTAACAACCTCCTCCCTCTTAACGTTATCTCCTCCTCCTCCTCCTCCTCCTCCTCCTCCTCCTCCTCCTCCTCCTCCTCCTCCTCCCTCCTCCTCCTCTACGCCCTCTTCCTTCACATTCACTATTCAGGTGGTTCGTTGGGGATAAGGGAGAAAGGAGGATGAGGAGGAGGAGGAGGGGGAGGAGAAGGAGGAGGAAGGGAAGTGTATTCCCATCGAAGCCTAACTAGAATAAAGTGGCCTACCTTTCCCCCCCTCCCCCTCCCCTTTCCTCCTTCCTCCTCCCTTCTTCCCTTCCTCCTCATCCCTCCCTTCCCTCAACTTTCCTCATTTATTCCCATCACATACACAGCCTATTATTTTTTTTCTCTCCGTTTCCTCCACCCCTTTTTTTTTACCTCCTTTCTCTCTCTTTTTTTCTCTCTCCCTTTTCTTTCCTTCCCTTTCTTCCTCTTTCCCTTTCTTCCCTTTCTTTTCTATTCCTTTGTTTTTGTTTCCTATTCCCCTATTCTTTTTTTTCCTTCTTTCTCTCCCCTTTCTTTCCTTCTCTCTCTCTCTCTCTCTCTCTCTCTCTCTCTCTCTCTCTCTCTCTCAAATGAAAACTGCTGTGGTCTGCATCGTTATGGAGGAAAGGAGGGAGGGAAGGAGAGAAAGAGGAGGAGGAGGAGGAGGAGGAGGACTTTTGAAGGGAGAGAAGAGGTAACTTTTTTTTATCTTTTATCTCCACGACATGTCACTTTTCCTCCTCCCTCCCTCCTTTCCTCCACTCCCTCCCTCCCTTCTCTCTCTTCGTCCTTTAAGTGTTCTCTCTCTCTCTCTCTCTCTCTCTCTCTCTCTCTCTCTCTCTCTCTCTCTCTCTCTCTCTCTCTCTCTCTCCTGTCTTATTTTTTTCCTCCTCCTTCTCCTTTGTCTTCGTTTATTTCTTCTTTTTTGTTTTCTTCATTTTCTTTGTGTTGTTTTTTGTGTTTTTCTTCATTTTCTTGCTTTTTCTCTTTCAATATTTTCTCTTTGCTTCCTTATTTATCTTTTTCTTCCTTCCTTTTTCTCTCTTTTTCGTTTGTTTCCTTCATTACGTACTTTCTTTACTCTTTCTCATCTTCTTTCCTTCCTTCCTTCCTTCAATCATTCATTTTTTCCATCCTTACTTTGCTCCTTCTTTCCTTTTTTTATTAATTCTTTCTTTCCTTTTATTCTTCCTTCCTTCATTCCTTTGTTTTTCCTTTTCCATCTCCATCCTTCCCTCCTTCCTTCCTTCCTTCCTTCACTCAAAAGCATCATGAAGGAGAAAGATATGAAGGAAAGAGAGAAGGAAAGGTGGAGGAGGAGGGAGGAAAAATTACTCCTCCCCTTCCTCCTCCTCCTCCTCCTCCTCCTCCTCCTCCTCCTCCTCCTCCCTACAAGCCATTAACACTTTATTGACACGGAGCCTCCAGTAAAGACCAGACATGCTCCCCTCCCCTTTCCTCCCCTCCCTCTTTCCTCCCCCTCCCCTTCTTTCCTCCCCTTTCCTCCCCTCCCCCTTTCCTCCCCTTTCCTCCCTTCTTTTCTCCCCCTCCCCCCCCTTCCTCCCTCCCTTCCTCCCTTCCCTTCTCCCCTCCTTCTTTCCTCCCCTTTCTCCCTTCCTTCTTTTCCCCCTCCCTTCTTTCCTCCTCCCTTCTTTCCTCCCCTTCCCTTCTTTCTCCCCCTCCCTTCTTTCTTCCCCTTTCCTCCCCTCTCTCTTCTTCTTCATGCATTCTTCTCTCTCTCTCCAGGTTCCTCTTCCTTCTCCTCCCCTTTCTCTCCCTTCTTTCCTCCCCCTCCCCTCTCCCTTTTTCCTTCATACATTCCTCTTTCCTTCCTCCTCCTCCTCCTCCTCTTTCGTCTCTTCCTTCTCCTTCTTTCCTCTTTCATTTCCCCTCCCCTTCCCCTTCTCTCCCCTTTCCTTCATATATTCTTTCTTTCTTTCCCTTTTCTAAGTCCATCTTCCTCCTCTTCCTCCTCCTCTCCCTCTTCTTCTTTTTCCTCTTTCTTATCTTTTCTTCATACAGTCTTCTCTTTCCCTGTCCTTAGTCCATCTTCCTCCTCCTCCTCCTCCTCCTCCTTCTTCCTCTTCTTCTTTCTTTCAGTTCTCCTCCTTTGTTTTCTTCTAATTTTTGTTTCCTGTTGTCTCTTCCTTCCTTTCTCTCCTCCTCCTCCTCCTCCTCCTCTCCCTTCCTTCCCTCCGGGTGTTTACTTACACCTCCTCCTCCTCCTCCTCCTCCTCCTCCTCCTCCTCCTCCTCCTCTTCCTCCTCCAGTTGGTTCATATCTCGTCACCCACTTCACTCTCATGCCACGCCGTTGTCTTGTATCTCTCCTCCTCCTCCTCCTCCTCCTCCTCCACCTCCTCCTCCTTTTCCTCCTCCTCCTCCTCGCGTCTGGAAAAGAGGAGGCCAAACATGTCTTCAAGTTTGGTCAAATTTGTCAACTCGAACCGAAAGTCAACAGAGAGAATTCCGATCCGCTAATTGCAACGGAGATGAGCACTGAGGCGAGGCGTATGTGTGTCCAGCGTTGCCAGATTATCGTACTCACCACATCGTACTTATTACTTTTAAGCCTCAAACTATCGTACCAACACAAATAACGATAGAAAATTGAAGTTAGCGTTAAAACTCCTATTTATTGATGTGTGTTTCTTTGTTATCGGTTTGTTATCGGTAAGAAAGTACGAAAATGCAGTGTGATGTGTACGATAATTTGACAACGCTGTATAATGTGTCTCTCCCAGAACTGTGTGTCTTTCCCTTGATGTAGCGACGAGATTGCCTGGGGAGTCCTTGGTGATGATTTTGATGAGTGGAGATGAAGGGAGGAAGGAGAGGAGAGGAGAGATGAAGAAAGGGAGAAGAGTGTTTGAAAAGAGAGGAGGAGAAAGTTGAAGGGAAGGAGAAAGAAGTGAATAGGAGATGAAAGGAAGGAAGGGAGGGAGGAGAAGATCTGGAGATGAAGGGAGGAAGGAGAGGAGAGGAGAGATGAAGGGAGAAGAGTGTTTGAAAAGAGAGGAGGAGAAAGTTGAAGGGAAGGAAAAAGAAGTGAATAGGAGATGAAAGGAAGGAAGGGAGGGAGGAGAAGATCTGGAGATGAAGGGAGGAAGGAGAGGAGAGGAGAGATGAAGGAAGGGAGGAGAGTGTTTGAAGGGAGAGGAGGAGAAGAGCTGGAGGAAGGGAGAAGGAAGTGAATAGGAAGTGAAAGGAAGGAAGGGAGAGATGAAGGAAAGGAGGAGAGTGTTGAAAGGGAGAGAAAGAGGAGAGTCAGAGGAAGGGATAAAGAAATGGAGGTGAAGAAAGGAAGGAAGGAATACATAGGAATACATAGGAAGAACAGACACCAGAAGACCTATCGATCTATGGCGAGGGTGAAGGAAGGGAGAACATTTTGGAAGAGAGAGAAAAAAAGTTAGAGAAAGGGAGAAAGAAATGGAGATGAAGAAAGGAAGGAAGGAGAGGGGAGATGGAGGAAGGAAGAAAGGAATGGAGAAGGAGAGTTGAAGGAAGGGATGAAGAAATGGAGATGAAGAAAGGAAGAAGGAGAGGGGAGATGGAGGAAGGAAGAAAGGAATGGAGGAGGAGAGTTGGAGGAATGGATGAAGAAATGGAGATGAAGAAAAGAAGGAAGGAAGGAGAGAAACAAAAATGAAGGAAGGTTTAAGAAAAGAAACATTGAAGGAAGGAAGAAAGGAGATGAAAGAGATGAAGGAGAAAAGAAGAAGAAAGAAAGGAGGAGAGAGAAAGAGATGAAGGAGGAAGGGAAGGGAGACGAGAAATGGAGATGAAGAAAAGAAGAAAGACAAACAGAAGTGGAGGAAGGAAGAAGACAAATAAAAGTGGAGCAGAGAATGAAAAGAAGACAAACGGAGGAAGGAAGACAAAGAAGAAAAGAAGACAGATGGAAGAGGAAGAGCAGGGATTGAGAGATGGAGCAATAAAGAGAAGAAGAAGAGGAGGAGGAGGAGGGAAAGAAGATAGATGGAAAAGAGGAAGAGCAGGGATTGAGAGATGGAGCAATAAAGAGAAGAGGAGGAGGAGGAAAGGAGGAAGAAGAAGAAGAAGAAGCGCTTAACAGATGCAGATAAAGAGCAAAGAAATAACTAGAGTGCGTTCGACCCTCTTAATGAAGTGACCGTAAATATGAGAATGCTAATCGGTCACGGAGATTGACGCTTCAGGATACCAAGGGAGTGATTAGTGTGAGTGTTTCTCCTCTCCCCCTTCTCTTTTCTCCTCTCCCTTGTTTAACCCCTTCCTTCTTTCCTCTCCCTCCCTCACTCCTCTACTGTTCCTGTTTTTTGCTATTGATTTTGTTCTTTTTGTGTTTATTGTGATTCTTAGACGTTTATTTTTTTGTTTGTTTTTCTTTTTTGGTTCTTTTTCGATCTGTATGTTATTCTGTTATTCTTTTTTTTTATTGAGTATTTTCCTTTTTTTCCTCTTTTTTTCTCTCCATTGTTTTCTTCTTCATCTTCTTCCTCTGCTTCTTCCTCTTCTTCTTCTTCTTATTGTTATTATTATCATTATTATTATTATTATTATTATTATTATTATTATTATTATTATTATTATTATTATTATCCTTCTTTTCTTTCTCCTTTCATCTCCATCTTCGTCCTCCTCCTCCTCCTCCTCCTCCTCCTCCTCCTCCTCCTCCTCCTCTTCTCTTTCCATTCACCCAGCGTGCTCAACCCTGCATATCCAACTACCATTTCTTTGCACTCCTCCTCCTCCTCCTCCTCCTCCTCCTCCTCCTCCTCCTCCTCCTCCCTTTTTCCTCCTCGTTGTCTGAGAAAGAAAACATTATCGGAATTATCTTTGCATATTCAGTTCACGTATTCTCTCTCTCTCTCTCTCTCTCTCTCTCTCTCTCTCTCTCTCTCTCTCTCTCTCTCTCTCTCTCTCTCTCTTCTTTTTTAATTTTTTTCATTTATTTTTGTTTTTCTCTTCTCTTCATTTCCCTTCGTTTCTCTTCTTTTTCCTATGTATCTTTCTTTTCTCTCTTAGTCTTTCTTCCTTTGTTTCTTATTATTCCTTCTTTTCTTCTTTTCCTGTTTCTCTTCTTTATCATTCTTCATCTCATTCTTCATTTTTTCGTCTTTCTCTCTTCCTCATTTCCTCCACTTTCTCTTCCTCCTCCTCTTCTTCTTTCCTATCTGTTTATTCCTTTGTATTCCTTTATCACTCTATTTGTCATTCCCTTCATTCGCTTATGTATCTCCTCCATTTCCTCTGTTTCGTAATATATATTCTTATTTCATATTCCCTCGTTATCTCCGTCCCTCCATTACTCTCTCTCTCTCTCTCTCTCTCTCTCTCTCTCTCTCTCTCTCTCTCTCTCTCTCTCTCTCTCTCTCTCTCTCTCTCTCTCTCTCTCTCTCTCTCTCTCTCTCTCTACCCCCCCCTCTCCTTGTTTACTCCTCTTGCCTTCTGTATTTACACTCGATTCACTCCTCCTCCTCCTCCTCCTCCTCCTCCTCCTCCTCCTCCTCTATACATCCACGTCTTCTCCACCTTCCTCTATTTGCATTCCCATCATCCTGTCTTCCTCCACTTCCTTTCTCCTCCTCCTCCTCCTCCTCCTCCTCCATTCCCTCCGACATCTTGACTTCCTCCCTTCTTCTTTTCCAGTACGTCAATGTCACACACACACACACACACGCACACACACGCACACACACACAGAAGCACACTCACACAGAAGTCACTCACACACATCTCCTCCTCCTCCTCCTCCTCCTCCTCCTCCTCCTCCTCCTGGTAATTCCTGGAAGAGAGGAAGCATAATTAGATATACAAGTCATCCTTAAATAATGTCAAAAGGCCTCTGTTGGTTGTTGTTCCGAATGCATTACTTTTATTTCTCTTTTTTTTTTCTCTTATTTTTACCGAGAACTGGAATGATACAAGTAATGGTAATGGGATTTTCCATTTTAACAGTATCTCGTTTTATGCTGTTTTCTTCATGTTTAATTGGCGTAAGTGATCTTTATTTAAACTTATAATGAAAGGGAAAAAAAGGTCATATATTCGTTCACATTATTAACTTTTTTTATTGTTGTTTTTGGCAAGATGAATAGAATGTTTTTTTTTTATGTTTAATTTGCGTTTTTGTTTAATCATGTTTTTGAGGAGACTGATTAAAAGGGAGGAGGGAGAATGAGAAATGGGGAAAAAAAGGGAATGAAAAAGGAAAAGATAAGAACCAGAAAAGAGAGACGAGACATAGGAATGAAAATGAAGAAAAACACAACACAGAGAATTAAGGAAAGGGAAGAGAGGAAGAAGAAAGAAACGAAGGAGAAAAGACAAAGAAGGAGGAGGGAGAAAAATAAGACAGGGGAGAGACAAAAGAGAGAGAGAGAGAGAGAGAGAGAGAGAGAGAGAGAGAGAGAGAGAGTTCATTTTTCATCTCTGTGTTGGTATTCTTGTTTTTTGTTATTTTCCTTCCTCTCATAAAGTTAATAAATAGATTACTGTATTTTATTATTGTTTGTTTGTTTGTTGTTTTTGGCAGGAAGTGACGTATAGTATTTTTGTTTTTCTATATTTAATTAGTGTGTCTTTTTAATCTCAAGTTCTTAGGAGAATAAATAGAAAGGATATGAAGGTAATTGATTGCTATACATTATTAGCTGATATTTTCCGAGCTAAGAAGAGATGAATAGTGTTTGTTTGTATCTCTATAATTAGCGTGTGTGTTTAATCTCGGTTTTTTTTTTAGAAGACGAAATAGAAAGGATATGAAGGTAACAGGTTCTTGTACATTATTAGCAGATATTTTCCGAGATAAGAAGAGATGAAGAGCGTGTTTGTTTTTCTATCTATAATTAGCGTGTTTGTTTAATCTCAAGTTTTTTTTAGAAGACGAAATAGAAAGGATTTGAAGGTAATATTTTCTTGTACATTATTAGCTGATATTTTCCGAGATAAGAAGAGATGAAAAGCGTGTTTGTTTTTCTATCTATAATTAGCGTGTGTGATCTCAGGCTTTTACGAGAACAAATACAATGGAAAAATAATTGATGGTGTATCCAATTAACTTGTTTTTATTATTATCAAGAGATGAGTAGACTTTTTTTATACATATGCTTTTAAGGAGACTACAAAGGCCAGTCTCCCTGCTATCTTTCTTGTTATATTTGTTTGTCGAGAGATGAATGGTTTTTTTTTTTTTTTTTTTTTTTTTTTTTTTTGTGTGTGTGTGTGTGTGTGGAATTGAAACAAGGATAGGAATGGATTAAGGAGACTACAGGAGGCCTACACGACTACAGTACTCCATCAACCTTTTTTTTTAGGAGACTACAGAAGGCCTACACGACTTTTAGGAGACTTCTTAGGAGACTACAAAAGGCCTATACGACTTTTAGGAGATTTTAGGAGACTTCTTAGGAGACTACAGAAGGCCTACACGACTTTTAGGAGATTTTAGGAGACTTCTTAGGAGACTACAGAAGGCCTACACGACTTTTAGGAGATTTTAGGAGACTTCTTAGGAGACTACAGAAGGCCTACACGACTTTTAGGAGATTTTAGGAGACATTTTTAGGAGACTTCTTAGGAGACTACAGAAGGCCTACACGACTTTTAGGAGATTTTAGGAGACATTTTTAGGAGACTTCTTAGGAGACTTCAGAAGGCTTACACGACTTTTAGGAGATTTTAGGAGACATTTTAGGAGACTTCTTAGGAGACTACAGAAGGCCTACACGACTTTTAGGAGATTTTAGGAGACTTTTTTAGGAGACTACAGAAGCCCTACACGACTTTTAGGAGATTTTAGGAGACTTTTTTAGGAGACTTCTTAGGAGACTACAGAAGGCTTACACGACTTTTAGGAGACTTTAGGAGACATTTTTAGGAGACTTTTTAGGAGACTACAGAAGGCTTACACGACTTTTAGGAGACTTTTTTATGAGACTTTAAGGAGACTTTTTAGGAGACTACAGAAGGCTTACACGACTTTTAGGAGACATTTTTAGGAGACTTTTTAGGAGACTACAGAAGGCTTACACGACTTTTAGGAGACTTTTTTATGAGACTTTAAGGAGACTTTTTAGGAGACTACAGAAGGCTTACACGACTTTTAGGAGACTTTTTTAGAAGACTTTTTTATGAGACTTTAAGGAGACTTTTTTAGGAGACTACAGAAGGCTTACACGACTTTTAGGAGACTTTTAGGAGACTTTTTTTAGGAGACTTTTTTAGGTGACTACAGGAACCCTACACGACAGCAGTACTCCATCAACTTTTTCTAATATATATTTTTTTTTGTCAAGAACGAATGAATAGAATGTTGTTTTAGTCTAAATCAATCAAGGATACATATGGATTTTAGGAAAACTGTTTAGGCCTGTCACTCCATCAACTTTTATATATACACTTTTATTTATCAAGAACGAGTGAATTGAATTTTGTTTTAGTAGATTTCAACACGGACTCAGTGGGCTTTTTGTTTCCTTGTATTTACATCTTATTTGCTTATTCATTTTTTTATTTATTATTATTATTATTATTATTTTTTTTTTTTGCCCCTGCGGCTAAAAAAAAGGTCACTCCAATTTGTTCCCAACGCTTATTCATTTTTTTTATTTTTTTTTTTTTATTTATTTATTCATTTATTTATTCATTTATTTATTTTTATTTATTTTATTTTTATTTATTTATTTATTCATTTATTTATTTTTTATTTATTTATTTATTTATTTATTTATTTTTTTTTTTTTTTTTTGCCCCTGAGACTACAAAAGGTCAGTCCTATTTGTTCCCAGCGCCGTGTGTCATAACGTTTATTTTAGCGTACCCTTGAAATGCCTCGTAAAACCCGCCCCGGCTAATCCCCTTAATCCATTTGAATAATTGGATGCGAGAATTAATAATGGAACACTTGGCTTTATAATTTTTTTTTTTACCATCATTAATAAAGTATGCGGATATGATTAACTTTTTACGAGGAACACAAAAAGCCCCGCACACGACGATAATATGGTGCTGATTTATTCTTTTATTTGCAGTTCATATATTTCCAGAGAAGGATTGAATCGTTTTTTGTATCGCCCCTCGTGACCTGACGTGACCTAACCTGACCCACAGCAGACTTAATCATACAAAGCTCAGGACAGAAAGTTAGAAGGCTGTAAATATGTCCTGTTCTATTTTTTCAACCGTTTATATTTTTCTGGAGAAAGATTGAACTGTTTTTTGTACCGCCCCTCGTAACCTGACCTGACCTCACTTGACCCGCAGACATACTTGTAAAAGCTCAGGACACGAAGTTAAAAGGCTGCGATAAAGTCCTGTTCTATTTTTTTCAACCGATTATATTTTTCTGGAGAAGGATTGACCTGTTATTTGTACTGCCCCGTGACCTGACCTGACCTAACTTGACCCACAGCAGACGTAATCATAAAAAGCTCAGGACAGAAAGTTAGAAGGTTGCTGTTCTATTTCTTCAACCTTTTATATATTTCTGGAGAGGGATTGACCTGTTATTTGTACTGCCCCGTGACCTGACCTGACCTCACCTGACCCACAGCAGACATAATCGTTAAAAACTCATGACAGAAAGTTAGAAGGCTGCTGTTCTATTTCTTCAACCTTTTATATATTTCTGGAGAGGGATTGACCTGTTATTTGTACTGCCCCGTGACCTGACCTGACCTGACCTCACTTGACCCACAACAACCGTTTATATTTGTCTGGAGAAGTATTGAACTGTTTTTTGTACCGCCTCGTGACCTGACCTAACCTGACCTGACCTGAACTAAAAGAACCATGAAAAGCACTGAAAATAAAGTTAGAATGCTGCGAGGAAAGGTTGTTAATTTTTTTCATTTTTTATTCATTTTTCATCTTCATTTTCATTTATTTCATTACTTAGCGGACTTTTTTTATATTTCTCTAGCTATTCATTTTCATTCATTTTATTGCTTAGCGGGCTTTTTTTTTTTATCTCTAATTTTATTCATTTTTCATTTTCATTTTCATTCATTTTCACTTCCTAGCGGACTTCTTGTTACTTCTTTATTTATTCATTTTTCATTTTCATTTCCATATTCATTCATTTCAGTGACTAGCGGGATTTTTTGTTTCGTTATTCACATTATTTCCCTTAAGCTGGTATCGTTACAGTAAAAAGATCAGGATCGTTTTACCTAAAGAACCAGCATTTTCAAATCGCCTGTGTACCTGACCTAACTTAACCTGACCTCACCGGCGACTCAGACACAATGAGATTCAGGTCAGCCTCGCTCTGTGCGGCTGATTTGCTGTCTGTCTGTCTGTCTGTGCAGCGAATCTTACGGGCACACGGACAAGTTGGCTGGCGGACTGAGGCTTTTCGCTTAACAGACTGATTGTGCGGAGAACTGATAGAATGTTTTAGATATACGACGCTGTTTTACGAATTTTCTGTGTGTGTGTGTGTGTGTGTGTGTGTGTGTATTCGTACTTGACACAGCCCAGTTTTGTTCTTGTTTTCTGGACAATCGCACGCCACATACATCTGTCTTCTCTTCCCTCACACGCATGTCTCCCCTCTCTCACACATCTGTTCTCTTTCCTCTCACACATCTGTTTTCTTTCCTCTCACACATGTCTCCTTCCCCCACACATCTGTCCTCTGCTCTCTCACACATCTGTTCACTTTCCTCTCACACACCTGTTTTCTTTCCTCTCACACATGTCTCCTTCCCACACACATCTGTCCTCTGCTCTCTCTCACACATCTGTTCACTTTCCTCTCACACACCTGTTTTCTTTCCTCTCACACATGTCTCTTTCCCACACACATCTGTCCTCTGCTCTCTCTCACACATCTGTTTTCTCCCCTTTCATACTTGCCCCCCCTCTCCCAAACATGTCCTCCACTCACACATGTCACCCCTTTTTCTCCCACACCTGTCATCCCTCTCACACACATCTGTCTTCCCTTCCAGACCTGCGGTACCTACGTCACGGCGGCCGGAGGGAGGCGGGGGACGGCGGAGGCGGCGGGGCGGCGGGCGCGGCAGCGGGCACTAACGCCACCACGGGAACGGCGCCCCCCGAGGACTTGCTGTTCGAGGGCGAGGGAGAGGCGGGAAGTGTCCAGGAGCAGGTAAGATAAAGTGGACTGCTGGAGGGAGATTATTGCTTTTGTTTACGTTACCGAGGCGAAGAAGCCCCGCCCACTTCGCTCAGTGTGTGTCTATCATTGGCCAGTCTACAAGGGACTGTTTTTATGCTGTGAAGAGATTGTTTGGGCTGGTATTATGTTTTGGAGAGATAGTTTGAGCTCTTAAATGCTAGTACTGAGAGAGAGGCATAGGACCCTCGATATGCTGTGGGAGTGTTCTGTAATGAGATAGATTATACTGTTCGTATGTTGTGAAGAGATAGTATGGGAAGGCTGGTATGCTGTGAAGAGATCATTTCAGTGGCTTTTATGCTATGGGAACGTGCAGAGAGGAGATAGTGTGGCTGCTTTTATACTTGGGAGAGATTGTTAGTACGGCTGATATGCTTAGGGAGTGTCCAGTAAAGAGTCAGTCTCATGGCACCGTTGGCACTGTCCTCCCTTCGCCTTCAGGTCGTGGTGCGCGGCGAGGAGGTGCTGCTTGAGTGCGTGGTGCCGGACGACGCCCCACAGATACCCGGGGATGACAGCGCCGAGGGGGAGGTGCGATGGTACCACGACGGCGCCAAGGTGAGTCACGTGGACCATCCCTGTTGTTTAACTGTACCTAACCTGCCTGTTACCTGCATCTTACCTGTCTCAACCTTTACTTTCCTTACCTTACCTGTAATTCCTTTCTTCATTAAGTTTATTACCTGAATCTTCTTTTTTTATTTTAGTATTATTCTTTTGATTTATTTTTAATTTTTTTATTCACATTAATTCTTATATATTTGTAATTAGTGTACGCTTTTGTGCTTTTAATTCCCTTGTATATAATCCTACGTTACCCCCTAAGTCAAATTTGCATTCCATTATCCGTAGAGTTTATTTTGCCTGTTCCTTCGTTGTTGTTTCATGCGGTCAATACTGCCGCTTTTTTTTCTTTATTCTTTTCTTATCTAACACAATTTTATCACCTAATATTGGCAGCTCGTTACATCCCTCTTCTACGCACTGAAAATGTGTACGTGTGTGTGTGTGTGTGTGTGTGTGTGTGTGTGTGTGTGTGTGTGTGTGTTTGAGACAGGACCAAAAATAAAAAAAGACAAAACCGATTCATTTTTTGGCATTTCCCTGATTATGTTTGAAAGTGAAAGCGGATTGAGTCGTGCCTGTATGTGTGTGTGTGTGTGTGTGTGTGTGTGTGTGTGTGTGTGATTGCATCCGGTCCGTTTTTTCCGTAACGAAGCTTGTGTTTCTGATGGAGTTTTTTTGTTTGTTTGTTCGTTTGTTTTTCTCCCTTTGTCTGTCTGTCTCTCCCCCAACTCTGAATTCCTGTATTTGACCTCGATGAGAGAGAGAGAGAGAGAGAGAGAGAGAGAGAGAGAGAGAGAGAGAGAGAGAGAGAGAGGTCGTTAATTAAGGTGACCTCTTGCCTGTGTTAAGGAGCAACAAACTTAATTACCTCTCTCTCTCTCTCTCTCTCTCTCTCTCTCTCTCTCTCACACACTTTCACTCTCTCCCCCTGGCCTCATTTCCCTTCATTAGCAGGTATGGTTGAATCACCTGGTCTTTTGTCACTTGGATCAGCGCTGGAGGCAGACATAATTAACCTGACCTCACCTGCCTGTTTATTTACTCACCTGACGAGAGCGTTTTTCATTTGGTTTTAATTAGGTGTGTTTTTCTGTCTTTTTTGTTTATTTGTTTGTTTGTTTATTTGCTGGATTTTTCGTACTTTTTTTATCCTTTTGCCATTCCTTTCTTTCTTTTATGTTGCCTTTTCCTTCATTCTTTCCTTTTTCTTTTTTTCCTTTCTTATCGTCATGTTTTTTTCTTTCCTTCGTCACTTCTTTCCTCCCTTTTTTCCTTGCCTCATTCTTTTCTTCCTTCTTTCCCTTCTTCCTGCATTCTTTCCTTTTTCGTCCTTTCCTTTATTTATTTTTCCTTTCATATTTCCATGTTTTTTTTTCTTTCCTTCCTCACTTCCTTCCTCCCTTTCTTCATTGTCTTTTTCTTTTCTTCCTTCTTGCCCTTCTTCCTTCATTCTTTCCTTTTTCGTCCTTTCCTTTATTTATTTTTTCCTTTCATATTTTCATGTTTTTTTTTCTTTCCTTCCTCACTTCCTTCCTCCCTTTCTTCATTGTCTTTTTCTTTTCTTCCTACTTTCCCTTCTTCTTTCATTATTTCCTTTTTCGTCCTCTCCTTTATTCTTTTTTCCTTTCATTTCGTCATACTTTTTTCTTTCATTCCTCACTTCCTTCCTCCCTTTCTTCCTTGCCGCATTCTTTTCTTCCTTCTTTCCCTTCTTCCTCCCTTCATTCCCACCATCCTTCATTCCTTCCTTCTTCCTTCCTTCTTGCGTATTTCCATTTCTAGCTTTCCTTTATTTCTGTTAACCTTTCGCCATTCCTTTTTTCATGCATGTTGCCTTTTCCTTCACTCCTTCCTTTTCGTCCTCCTTTATTCATTCTTCATTTCATCTTTTCATATTTTTTTTCTTTCCTTCCTCACTTCCTTCCTCCCTTTCTTCTTTGCCTCATTATTTTCTTCCTTCTTTCCCTTCTTCCTCCCTTCACTCCCACCTTCCCTTTCTTTCTTAATTCATATCATAGTCATTTTTTTTTTCTCACATATTCTGCATCTTCGGTCACCCACCACAGTCTAACTTAACACCCACTCATAAAACTCGCATACATTTCTGAAACTATTATTCCAAACAGCTTTTTCAACAACTACATCCTCTTGTACATCTTTTCTACATCATTTCCATTTTTTAACATCATCTACATATACATCCTCTGCACCTACTTCTTCTACATCTTCCACTTAGAAACGTTTATATAAGCTATGCATTTGTCAAGTCGTTTAGCGTAATGAGTAGCGGGCTTTTTTTTATTATTTCCTTTTTTGTGCCCTTGAGCTGTCTCCTTTGTTGTAAAAAAAAAAAAAATCAGCTTCGTAACCTTCACTATGCACAACATCTTAGGAGCAGTGAGTAGCGGGCTTTTTTCTTTTCATTATTGTACTGTCTCCTTTGCTGTAAAAAAGAAGAAGAAAAAATCGACACAACACCACACCACGCAATACACGGAACTCCACCAGTACTCTTTACCTTCTCGAGTCAACCTGTGATTTACCTGTTGCCTCCACCTCGGCGTGACAAACAAGGCATCGCGCTGAGTACACCTGTTCTTTTATCCACCTGCCCATCCAGTATTCAGGTGACGTGATGCATATTGATAACTTTACCTTCATGATGGAATTTGAACCTTTTTTATATATATATTTTAGCGTTTGGAGTGGTTTGGAATTGGTGTTTTGACGTTGTTTGTTTTATGTTTTTTTTATGTTTTTATTTATTAATCTGCTTTTAATATTTGTCAGTTTTTTTTTAAGTCTTCCTTCGTATTTAGTTTCTTTATTATCCCTTTCGCTCTCATTCTCTCCTTTATTCCCTCTTTTTTTATTTCTCTGCCCATCCAATCTTATTTTCTCCCCTTCTTTTTGCTTTCATTCATTCACTTCTCCTTTCTTCCATTCCTCCATCTCTTCTTTTCTCTCATCTTTCGTTCGCTCCTCGGTTTTCCTTTCTTCCATTCTTATGTTCCTCCTCTCCTTCACTTCTCCATTTCTCTCTTCTTCCATTCCTCACATATTTCTTCATTCTTTCCAATTGTCTTTATTTCCTCACCTCATTTTTGCCTTATTCTGAGTATTCTAATTTCCACTAATCATTTTTTTGGCCCACCTGTCCCATTCTACCTGTCCCTGTACCTGTAAGTCCATTAGTAACGTCAGGTGTTCGTGTGTGCAGGTGCGTGAGGACCTCCGCGTCAGCATCATGTGGACGGGGCGCCTCGTGCTGTCCCACGCCGTCACGCCGGACTCGGGGCTCTGGTGGTGCCGGAGGTCAGGCCGCCCGGGACCCAAGCGCCGCCTCTTCGTCACCAGTGAGTGTTATTATGAGTTATAGTAGAAATAGTAGTAGTTATTGTTATTGTTATATTTGCATTAGTATTGGGACGATTAAAGCCTGATAAAGTTAAGATAAGGGAAACATGAAGCAAAGGGAAATAAAGCAAATGAAAGACACGGAAATTGCTATGATTATTTTTAGACGACTCAAGCTTGGTAAACTTAAGATCAAGGAAAGAAAGAAAGGATGAGATCAAACAAAAAGAAACAGCAAAAGAAACAGAAAAGAGGGATCATAAAGCACAAGGAAAAAAACAAACGAAAGACACGGATATTACTTTGATTATTTTTAGACAACTCCAGCTTGGTAAAACTAAGATCAAGGAAAGAAAGAAAGGATGAAATCAAACAAAAAGAAACAGAGCAAAGGAAACGCTGGAAAATTGTTGATTGAAGTGAGAAAGATCAAATGGAAGAAAAATAAATAAAGAATGTAGTAGAAATTGATGTGTTGTACCTTGAGCCAACTAAAAATAACAAGATAGGATTAAACAAAAGGAAATAACGAAAAGAAAACACTGGAGAATCTGAAAGAGACGTGAATAAAGACGAAATAGAAGAAAAACAAATAAAGAATGTGATAAAAAAAGTGATCCTTGAGACGACTAAAATTTTGTAGACTTAACCTCGAGGAAAAAAGAGAGAGAGAGAGAAACAAAGACCAAACAAAAGAAAAATACAGCAAAGCATAAACTAGAAAATTATTAAAGAAAGAAAATAGGAATAAAACGAAACAAAAAGAAAACAGAAAACGAAAGGGGAATTGTTAACAGTTGGAGGTGACAAAGCTGAAAAGGAGGAAGAGCAAATAAAAGAGTGTTGTCAGAACTGTCGTGGTTGTGTACAGGGGAGAGAGAGAGAGAGAGAGAGAGAGAGAGAGAGAGGGAGAGGGAGAGGGAGAGGGAGAGAGTGGATTTTTAGTAAAGGAAACAAAGAAGGTGATTTAAAGTACATAGAACTGAAGGAAAGAAAGAATGTAGGAAGGAAGGAACTAAGAGAGAGAGAGAGAGAGAGAGAGAGAGAGAGAGAGAGAGAGAGAGAGAGAGGGAGAGTGGATTTTTAGAAAGGGAAACAAAGAAAGTGATTTAAAGTACATAGAATTGAATGAAAGAAAGAATGAAATAGAAAAGAAAGAAAATAGGAAGGAAGGAACAGAGAGAGAGAGAGAGAGAGAGAGAGAGAGAGAGAGAGAGAGAGAGAGAGAGTGGATTTTTAGTGAGGGAAAAAAACGGAGGTGATTTAATTAAAGTAACAAAGAATTGAAGGAAAGAAAGAAAGAGTTAGGAAAGAAAGAATAAAGGAAGGAAGGAAATAAGAAAATGTTACCTGATATTTTGATGAGGGAAAGGAAAGGAGAGGAGAAAAGGGGAGTAAGGGAATAAAGAAGGAATGAAACAAAAAATGAGAAATATATACAATGCAAGAAAAAATGAATATAAACAAAAAAAAGGGCAGAAAAAAAGAAGAAAGAAGGAAAGGAGAAGAGAAGGAAAACGAGAACGAGAAATAAGAGAAAAGAATTAAAGAAAAAATAGAGAAAACATATGAGAAGAAAGGGCAGAAAAAAAGCAGAAAGAAGGAAAGGAGAAGAGGAGATGGAAAACGAGAACGAGGAAGGAACAGAAAGAAATAAAGAAAAAATAGAGAAAAATACACGAGAAGAAAAGACAGAAAAGAGAAGAAAGAAGGAAAGGAGAAGAGAAAAGAAGAAAAGGAAAACGAGAACGGGAAAGAAAAGAAGGTGAATAAAGAGAAAAAATACTTGAGGAAAAGGCAGAAAAGAAGAAGAAAGAAGTAAAGGAGAAGAGAAAAAGAGAAGGAAAAGGAGAACGAGAAATAAGAGGAAAGAAATAAAGAAATAGAGAAAAAATACTAGAAGGAAAGGCAGAAAAAAGAAGAAGGAAAGAAGAAGAGGAGAAGGAAAACAAAAACGATGAAGAAAAGGAAAGAAATAAAGAAGAAAAAGAGGAAGAAATAAAGAAGCCAAACAAAAACCCTTCCCATAAATTAATAATCAGAAGAAGAAAAAGGGAAAGGAAAAACAAAGGGAAAAACGGAATACCAAATGCAGTGTTTATCAACCTTATCTCCTCCGTGACATAACCCGTATATAACCATGCACGTAAGGCAGCTAACGACGCCCCTAGATCCAGGTTGTGTTATTGCCATGAAACTCTCCAGACGGAACCCATTCATTTGACACACTTATCCCCTTCCCTCTCCTCCCCTTCCCTCCCCTTCCCATAGATCGTAAAGTGAAGGGGAATAAGGGGTGTTTAAAGGGCCAATGACAGGGTGTGAGGAAAGGGGAGGAAAGGGGAAGGCGGTTAATGAATAGTGAAGGACTGTTGGTAAAAGAGGAGATGGAAGAGAGGGAGAGGGAGAGAGGGATTATGTTTAAGTGAGAAGGGGAGGAAAAAAAAGGCGTGCGTGTGTGTGTGTGTGTGTGTGTGTGTGCGTGTGTGCGTGTGTGCGTGTGTGTGTGTGTGTGTGTGTGTGTGTAGGAGGAGGAGGAGGATGAAGAAAGGAAACGATTAAGAAGCAAAATAGTGAAGAAAATAAAGGAGGAGAATGAAAAAGAAAGAAATGGAGGAAGAAGAAAAAGAAGGAAAGATGTCTAGTTTCCTTTATGTATGTGTGTGGAGAGAGAGAGAGAGAGAGAGAGAGAGAGAGAGAGAGAGAGAGAGAGAGAGAGAGAGAGAGAGAGAGAGAGAGAGAGAGAACGAAAGAAGAAAAGGATAGAAAAGAGAAGAGAAAACAGGAAAAGAAAGGGAAGAGAAGGAAAAAGGAAAGAGGGAGAGAAGAGAAAAACAGGAGACAGAAAGGGAAGAAAAGAAGAAGAAACAGGAGAAGAAGGAAAAAGAATAAAAAAGAGAATATGTTAGTAGGTAGCAGGTTACCGTGTGTGCGTGTGTGTATGTATGTGTGTGTGTGTGTGTGTGTGTGTGTGTGTGTACTTTTTTCACGGGGTACTAATGCAAACAGCGAAAAATGGCATAGGTCACGAAGGAGAGTTTGATGGAAGGGTGTGGAAGAGAAATGGGAGGTCTTGAGATGGGTGGAAGGGAAGGGGAGGGAAGGGGATTGGTAGGAAAGGGAGTAGAGGGGGAGAGGAAGGAAAGGGAAGGGGATAAAGGGGGGAATGGGAAGGGTTATAGCAGCCTGAATGAGGAAATAAGTGTAATGGACGTGGATTGAAAAATGTAATGATAAAAGAGAATAAAAAAAGGTCGGGTAATTATAGAGCTTTTACGGGAAGTGGAAATATAAGAAGAAATGGAAAGAAATGTGATATACGTAGAAAAAAGGGTAACAGTAGGTTTTAAATAAGAAAATAAAGGTAATGGACGTGGATTGAAAAATGTAATGATAAAAGGGAATAAAAAAAGGAAGGGTAATTATAGAGCTTATACGGGAAGTGGAAATATAAGAAGAAATGAAAAGAAATGTGATATGCGTAGAAAAAAAGGGTAACAGTAGGTTTTAACGAAGAAAATATAAGTAACGGACGTACTTTTTCCGGTTTAATGTGAGTGAAGGGAGGGAACGGAAGCGAGGAGAAACAAAGAAAACAGACGAAAGAATTATTATAGGCGAAATAAAAACTGTAATAATGAGTTTGAGTAAAGAAAGACAAAGAAAACAAACTAAAGAATTGTTTAAGGCGAAATAAAAACAGTAATAATGAGTTTGAGTAAATAAAGACAAAGAAAACAGACGGAAGAATTGTTAAAGGCGAAATAAAAACAGTAATAATGAGTTTGAGCAGAACAAAAAGCAAAGGAAAACAGAAGAGGGAATTGTGAAAAGCAAAAACAAAACAAATAATAAGTCTCAAATTATAATAACAAAGAAAACAACGAAGAAAGAATTATTAAGAGCGAAATAAAACATACAATAACAAGACTAGTAAAGAAAACAAGAAATAAAAACAAAACAGTATCACTATAACCTCAAACAACACAAGATGAAACATTCCAACACTGCAACATCACCAAGACCAAACCAAACCAACCCCCCGCAAAAGAATACATTAACGACCCCTGAAAAATTCCTTTGTGCCTGAGACTGACCGAGCGAGTAGCCGTGTGATTTCCTTCCCGTCCTCTGTGCCTAGCTGACCGGCCTTGCTAAATGCGGCAGGTGAGGCGAGGAGAGCGTGCAGGTAATGGAGGAGTGTGTTACGTTGGCTCAGCGGGAAGAAAGGAAAGAACGGGAAGGGAGAGAGAGGGAGGGGAGAGAAGAGAAAGAAAGAACGAGGAAGGGGAGAGAGAGGGAGGGGAGGGAAGGGAAAGAATGGGGAAGGGGACGAGAATGAGGGAGGAGAAAGAACAGGAAGGGGAGAGAGGAGGGAGAATGAGGGAAGAGAAAGAATAGGAAGGGGAGAGAGGAGGGAGAATGAGGGAAGGGAAAGAACGCGGAAGGGGAGAGAGGGATAGAGTGAGTGAATTGTCTGGTGGGAAAAGTAATTGAAAGGAAGATGAAGAGGGAAATATCTGATAAGAGAAGGAGGAGAAGGAAGGAAAAGGAAGAGAGGGATAGAGTGAGTGAATTGTCTGGTGGGAAAAGTAATTGAAAGGAAGATGAAGAGGGAAATGTCTGATAAGGAGGAGAAGGAAGGAAAAACAGGGAAGGAAAAGGAAGAGAGGAAGAGAGAAGGTTTATCGAGAAGGGGAAAGAATCAGAAAGGGAAAGGAGGAAAATAGAGGGAATTATCGGATAGGAGAAGGAAGGGAAGGAGGAGGAAGAGGAGGAAATAGAACAAAATGGAAAGAAAAGCGGAGATGGAAAGGGGAAACGAGGGTAAAAAACGAATTACCGGAAATGAGACCGACTTGGAAAGGATGACAAAAAAGTGAATTGTCTCTCTAAGAAAGAAGAGAGAGAGACAAGAAGGATAAAGGAAGATAAAAAAAAACTGACTCCTCTAATGTCTTGTCAAATATTGCAGACACGAGCGAGAGAGAGAGAGAGAAAATAGAAACAGTTTAACAGAGAGAGAGAAATGAAAACGAGAGAGGAAGCGCAAAGAAGGATAAGATGGAAAGGTAAATAAAAAGTGAATTGTCTGTTGTGAGAAGAAAAAGGAAAGAGCTAGAAAAGGGAAAAAGGAAAGGTATAGTAATTGTGTGCAGAGAAAATGGAAACAGTTTAACATAAAGAGAGAAACAAAAACGAGAGAGAAAGCGCAAAGAAGGATAAAAGAGAAAGGAGTATAAAAGTGAATTGTCTGATGTGAGAAGGAAAGGGAAAGAAACGAAAAGAGTAAAAGAAAAATGGAATAATTTTGTGAAGTTAAGTTAATGAGAATGAAGAGAGAGGGAGAGGGTTAAAAGGGATAAAGAATGATTTGTCGAATATAAGAAGGAAGGGAAAGAAACAAGAAGAGCATTAAAAGAGGATTAAGATCAATTTGCAAAAAGGAAACAAGAGAAAACGGAAAACAAAAGGCCGGTAAATTTTAAAAAGCTAAATAAAACAGCAATGACGAGTTTGAAAAGAGAGAGAACATCAAAGAAAAAAACAGACTTACGAATTGTGAAAAGCGAAAACCAGACTAGCAATGAAATTTAGTAGAGAAAATAAAGAAAACGAACCGAATCTGAAATGGTAAAGTGAGACACGAGGCGGCGTTAGCAGATACAACAGACACGATTTAATTAGAAGAAAGACAAGAGAAGAGACCAAAATAGATAGTGAAAGATAAGATAATGAGAGGAAATAAGAAGGAGGAGAATAGATCATGAAAGAGATAGAAACAATTTAACAGATAGGCGGAAATGAGAACGTAAGACCCGCGGTAAAACTCACAAACTCGGGGATTAGGATGTGAGAGAGAAGGCAGCGGACAGACAGACATACAGGTCGTGCACGCGGGGAAGGTTTAATAGAAAGATTATTCTTGCACTTTTATGAATTCTTGGCCGCCGTGATTAAACGATTTGAACGAGTGAAGGTAAATGGGATTACAGTGTGTGATTTCCGGGTTAGCGTGAGTGAAGGGATGGAACGGTAGGGAGGAAAAAGAGATTGAAATGTAGCTGTTGGGGTTTTGCGCTTTGATTGGAATGAAGGGAAATAAAAGTGAAGAACTCGATAAGGAAATATGAGGGAAGGGAAGAACTCAGAAGGTTTATACGGGCGAAGGGAAGGAATGGAAGGACGAAAAAGATATTGAAATGTAGCTGTTGGGGTTTTGCGCTTTGATCGGAATGAAGGGAAATAAAAAGGATGTCGAAAGGGAAAGATGAGGGAAGGGAACGGATATAAAAAAGGAAGAACTCAGAGGAAAATACGAGCAAAAGGAAGGAATAGAAGGAGGAAAAAGAGATTGAAATGTAACTGTTGGGGTTTTGCGCTTTGACCGGAATGAAGGAAAATAAAAAGGGAGATTTCGAAAGGGGAATATGAGAGAAGGGAAAGGATATAAAAAGGAAGAACTCAGAGGGAAATATGAGCGAAGGGAAGGAATAGAAGGAGAAAATAGATATTGAAATGTAATTGTTAGTGTTTTGCGCTTTGATCTTAATGAAGGGAAATAAACGTGAAGAACTCGATAAGGAAATATGGGGAAGGAAAGGAACGGAAGGGAAGGACTCAGAGGGAAATACGAGCGAAGGGAAGGAATGGAGGGATGAAAAAGATATAGAAATGTGACTGTTGGGGTTTTGCGCTTTGATCTAAATGAAGGGAAATAAAAAGGAAGAACTCGATAAGGAAGTATGGGGAAGGAAAGGATATAAAAAGGAAGAACCCAAAAGGAATATACAAACGAAGGGAAGGAATGGAGAGAGGAAAAAGATATTGAAATGTAACTGTTGGGGTTTTGCGCTTTGATGTAAATGAAAGGAAACTAAAAATGGAAAGACTGATAAACGGGAAATGGAGGAATCGTTGAAGTTATGTCACCAAATACTGCTGAAAGGGAAATTTAAAAGACATGAAAGTTGAGAAAAAAGTTTAATTCTGTGAGTGATCGGATACTCACTTTGATCTGAAGGAAAGGAAATAATAAAGAGAGAGACTGAGAAGGGGGAAATGTTACCAAATAGTGATGAGAGGGCGAATTTAAAGACAAGAAGAAAGTTTAGCCAAAGTTTAATAGCAGTTTTTTTCTTTTTTCTTTTTTATGAATTCTTGGCTGTCATGACTAAACGCTCTTATCCCCGAATGAAAGAATGAAGGTAGATTAGATAAGTATGTGATTTCCGGCTTAATGTGAGTGAAGGGAGGGAACGGAAGGGAGGAAAAAAGAGATTGAAATGTAACTATGATTTTGGCTTTGATGTGAATGGAGGGAAATAAAAAAGGAAGAACTCAGAAAGGGAAATATGAGGGAAGTGAAGGAATGGAAAGGAGATAACAATGTGACTGAGAGGATTTGCACTTTGATCTCAATGAAAGGAAATGTAAAGAAAAGACTGAGAAAGGAAAACAGAGAACTCAGGAAGGGAAACATGAGGGAAGGGAAGGAATGAAAAGGAGATAACAATGTGACTGATAGGATTTCCACTTTGATCTCAATGAAAGGAAATGTAAAGAAAAGACGGAGAAAGGGAAAACAGAGAAATATTTTAAGCTCCAATGCCAAATTTATGACACGAGAATTCATACGATTCAAGAAGGTTTAGCAAAAGTTCAATAGGGTTTTTTCTTTGTATTTATGAAACGAATCACAGTAAATATGTTTGTTTTTTGTTCGTTATGAAAGACATGAATACAAATAAGAAAAATAGATTATAATAACACGACTTGGTTCAATGTGTTGCCATGTTGAGATACTGTCGTTAATAGTCGCTGGAACGAGGTAGGGTGAATACGTTTTTGTTGTTGTTATTGTCGTTGTTTCTGTTCGTTATGAAAGACGTGAAGAACAAAACTAAGATAAGAAAATGAAAATAACACGACCTCTCAAACTGTTGCCATATTGAAATCACTTTATGTCACCGCTGAAAAGCAAACTAGAGTGAATGTTTTGTTGTTGCTGTAAGTTATGAAAGAATGGAAAACACGAGGAATTAAAATACGAAGAAAAAAATGACAACGTTGGTAAAACCGTTGCCATGTTCGGATTACTTTATGTCACCGCTGAAAAAAAAAATAGTGAATGTTTTTTTGTTGCTGCTGTAAGTTACGAAAGAATGATAGAGACAAGGAATTAAAATACGAAGAAAAAAAATTACATATCGTGGGTAAAACTGTTGTCATATTCTGATCACGGTTGTTAATAGTCACTGGAACGAACTAGAGTAAACTCGTTTTGTTGTTGTTGTTGTTGTTGTTGTTGTTCGGTATGGCTGCGCTGGTCGCCGGGCACTCGATGGGCTCCATAATAATCGCCGGAAGTGATTTGAACAGCGCCATAAATTTAATTCACGCTGATTATTTCCCTCGGGAGTGACGGGCGGCGCATCGGGGGCATGTGGGTGGGTGTGGGTGTACCTGTGTGTGTATGTACGTGTGTGTGGGTGGGTGGTTGTGTATGGGTGTGTGTACCTGTGTGTGTGTGTGTGCGTGTGTCTGTGTGTATCTCATTACCTGGTTACGAATGGCATTGGAGCAGATTATGGTGTGTCAAGGTGGTAATAATGATGTGTGGGTGGGTGTGGGTGTGGGTGTACCTGTATGTGTGTGTGTGTGTGTGTGTGTGTGTGTATGTGTGTACGTGTGTTTCTCATTACCTGGCTACGAATGGCACTGGAGCGGATTATGGTGTGTAAGGGGTAGTAATAATGATGATAATGACAATAATAATGTTAGTACAAGTAACACCATTCCTTATAATAAACAAAGGAGGGAAGGAAGGGAAGAGAGTGGAAGAAGGGGAAGAGGGAAGAAGAGCGAAGAGAGGAGATAAAGGAAGAGAGGAAGACGGAGGAAATATGAAGAAGAGAAAGGAGGGAAGAAAGAAGAGGAAGGAGAGGAGATAAAGGAAGAGAGAGAGAGAGAGAGAGAGAGAGAGAGAGAGAGAGAGAGAGAGAGAGAGAGAGAGAGAGAGAGAGAGAGAGGACATTAGGAAAGGCCATTGTCGTGCAGTGAATTACAAAAAAAAAGGCTAATGATGTTGATGATTGTTGTTACTTTCTCTAATCTTGTGTCATCCCGTTTTCTTTGACTTCATAATATAAAAGAAAATGGGGGTCAAAAGGCCGTGATTGCGAGGTGAATGAAGAAAGAAAATGGAGGAAAAAAATAGATGGAGGACTCAAGATGGAAATTTTTAAAGTGTTTTGACGAAGGCTCTGAAAAAGAATTAGTGAAATGTTCGGAGTTTTATCCCAAGAGTTTTTTTTTTCTTCAGACTAGTTATTTTATCATTGCGACTATTACTGCTGCTGCTACTACTACTACTACTACTACTACTACTACTGATACTACTATTGCTACTACTACTGCTGCTGCTACTACTACTACTACTACTACTACTACTACTACTACTACTACTACTACTACTACTACTACTACTACTACTACTACTACTACTACTACTACTACTACTACTACTACTACTACTACTACTACTACTACTACTACTACCATTACTACTACTACTACTACTACTACTACTACTACTACTACTACTACTGCTGCTACTGGTACTACTGTTAGTGATTATAGTAGTAGTAGTAGTAGTAATAATAAAACAGAAGATATATAAGAAGACGAAGAAAAAGAAAGATAATAGAAAGAATAAGATTAATAATGAGGATAATAATATAGACAATAGCAACAACAATAACAACGACAACAACATTCTTATATATTATACTAACGTCGTTTTCTACGTTATAATAAAGAGATGCAGAATAAACGAACGAACAAACGAACGAAGGAAGAAGAAAAAACGAAAAGAAGTGAAAGAAAGAAAATAAAGAAGAAAGAAAATACGAAAAGAAAAAGGCGAAAAGAAACGAAGGAAGAAAAGAAAAGGAAAAGAAAAGAAAAATGACCACGCACGGAATGTCTCTGTCGGTAAGCTACAAGAAAGAAGAGGGAGAAGAAAAAAAAGAAATACAGAACAGAAGAAGATAAAAAAGAAAAAAAGAAAAAGAAAAAATGAAGCTTTGGTATGTGTGTAAAAAAAAAAAGGAGAGAAAAAAGAACATTCCTCCTCCACTTTCCTCCTCCTCCTCCTCATCCTTCTCCTCCTCCTTCTCCTCCTCCTCCTCCTCCATGCAAGCAAACAAGAGAGAAAGAAGAAAAAAGAAAAAGAGTATAAAATGCGATGAGCTGATTTAATATTCTGTCCCACCGTGTCATTTAGCCTCTCTCTCTCTCCCTTTTTTAAGCTCACCAAAGAAAAAGGAGAAGAAAAGGGAAGAGAAGAAAGAAAAAGAAAGAGAAGAGAAGAGGAAAAGAAGAAAACGAAAAGAAAAAGAAGAGGAAAATAAAAGAAAAAGGGAAGAGAACCTTATGATTATTATCCTTTCTTTTTTTCCTTTTTTTCTACACATTCTTTTCTTTCTTTTCTATTTTAGACAGACAGACAAAAGAGAAAGACGAAAAGGAACAGAAAGAGAAAACACCAAAAAAAAGTTAATGTTATTTGCTGTCGTACCTTGTAATTTGCCTTCCTTTTTTTATTCTTCCAATTTTTGTTTTGTTTTTCTTTATTTTTTTTCTCACCGGACAGACAAGAACAAAAACTGAAAAAGAAAACGAAAAGAAAATAGGAAAGACTGATGTTATTTCCTTATGATTTCCTGTTCTTTTTCAAATTTTCTTTTCTCTGTATATCCTTTTCTTTATGTCTTTTTTTAGACAGACTGACCAAAAAAGAAAAAAAGAAAAGGAACAGAAAGAAAAAACACCCAAAAAAACTGTTATTTGCTCTCGTACCTTGTAATTTACCTCCTTTTTTTTTATCTTTCTCCACCGTGTATATCTTTTTTTTATTGATTTCAAGCGGGCAAAAAAAAAAATACCGTAAGACGAGAATAGAGAAAAATACAAAAGACTGATCGTTATTTGGTTTGCCAGCCTATAATTTAGTTCCTGGTCGTACATTTCTCTCTATATCTTTCTCCTTTTTCTTTATTTCTAGCGGAGAATTGAATAGATAAAAAAAGAATAGAAAGAGAGAAAGGAGTAACAATCTTTCCTACAATGTCATTTTCTCTTTTCTTTCTTTCTTATTCTCCTCTTTGTTTTTTCTTTATTTATAGCTGAGGGGAAAAAATAGAAGAAAAAGAGTATAAAAAAATGAAAGTATATTTGTTCCTGCAATGTCACTTTCTCTTTTCTTTCTTTCTTATTCTCCTCTTAATTTTTTCTTTATTTATAGCGGAGTGAAAAAAATAGAAGAAGAGAAAGAGTATAAAAAAGATGGAAGTAATATTTGTTCCTGCAATGTCATTTTCTCTTTTCTTTCTTTCTTATTCTCCTCTTAATTTTTTCTTTATTTATAGCTGAGGGAAAAAAATAGAAGAAAAAGAGTATAAAAAATGAAAGTATATTTGTTCCTGCAATGTCACTTTCTCTTTTCTTTCTCTCATACTCCTCAATTTTCCTTTCTATTACTTAATTTATCCCTCTCTCTTTCTCCCTCCCTGCTTCCCCTTCTTCTCCCTTTCTTTCTTTATTCTCTGTTCTCTTCCACTCTCTCTTCCATCTCTTCTTTCTTTAACTTGCTTCCTTCCTTTCTCTTCAACGTCTCCTCTCCGTTTCCTGCTTCCTCTCCTCTTCATCTCTCCTCCTCTGTCCCTTCTTCCCCTCTTTCTCTTCTACCTCTCCTCTCTCTAGCCCTCCTTCCCTCTATCTTCTCTTCCTGTCCTCTCCTCTATCCATTCCCTCCTCTCTCTCCAACCCTCCTTCCCTTTCCCTTCTCTTCCTTTCCTTCCTTCTCCTCCTTCTCCTCCTCGTCCTCCTCTTTGTCCTCTAAAACTCCATGAAACTGATGTAATACGCGTTCAATACCCGTTCAAGTCCAGTCCCTCACTCGTTTACTCTCCTTTCTCATTCTTCCACTAAATATTTCCTTCAACTCTTTTTTTTTTTCCCTTCCTTCGTGTTGGAGAATTGCGTTGCGTTAGGGTGCAGCGAAAGGTCCGGTCTCGTTACGTTCATTTATTTATACAACGAAGACGCAACACGAAGAGCTCTGACGTCATTGGCTGTTTACGAAGAGGGGGAGGAGAGAGAGGGGGAAGGGGAGATGGGGAGAAGGGGCGTTGGTTTGGGTGTAGATGGGGAGGGAGGGGAAGAGGACAAAGGGAGGGGGGTGATAAGGTGAGGTAAGGAGAAGGAAGAGAAGGAGGAGGAGGAGAGGTGGAGAGAAGATAAGGAGAGAATGGCAGAGGTGGAGAGAGAAAGAGGTATAAGAAAGGAAGGTGGAGGAAAGTAAAACAGAAAGAAGAGGAGAAAAGAGAAGAGGGAAGGTGAGGTAAGGAGAATGAAGAGAAGGAGAAGGAGGAGAGGTGGAGAGAAGATAATGAGAGAAGGGCAGAGGAAGAGAGAGAAAGAGGTATTAAGGAAGATGGAGGGAAGTAGAACAGAAAGAAGAGGAGAGAAATGGGAAGAAGAGAGAGAGAGGTAGAGGGTAAGACAAAGAAAGGGAAGAGATGTGAAGATGATGGAAAGGAAGTAGAGAAAAAGGGATAAAGGGAAGAGAAACGAAGGATAGAGAAGCAGAGAAGAGAAGTGAGACAAGGAAGAGAAAAGAGGAAGAAAAGAAAGTCAAATAGAAGAAGAAAGAAACAGAAACAAGGAAGAAGGAGGAGGAGGAGGTGGAAGAAGAAGGAAAAGAGAAGAAGAGATGTAAGGAAGATAATTGAGATAAGGAAATGAAAGACGAATGAAGGAGAGGCAGATAGATGAAAGAAACAGACAGATGCAAGAAGGAGGAGTAAGAAAAGATATGGAAGATAAAGAATGGAGGAGATATGGAAAATAAAGAAAGGAGGAGATATAGAAGAGAAAGAAAGGAGATATGAAATAGAAAAAAAAAGCATGAAAGGTAGTCAGATAGCAGAAAGAAACAGACAGAAACAAGGAAGAAGAAAAGAAGGAAAAGGAATAGGAGAAGGATGAGGAAGAAGAAGAAAAGAGAAGAAGAAGAAAGGAGAAGAAGGAGGAGGAGGAGGAGGTAATTAGCATCCCTACCCTACAACTTAGCCCACCTCCAAAAATTTCACACCTTTGTACAACTTCACCACCACCACCACCACCACCACCGGACAACTTGGCGAGTCTTGAGGGAACAATAGCAAACTTCAGCGCCCTTGTGTGTGTGGTGAGAAGGTTTAGGTAGAGCTGGCAAGGTGTTGGTGGGAGGGTATCGTGCATGCGGGGTGTGAAGGGAAGGGAAGGGTCGCAGGGGGAGAGGAAAGGGGTTCAATTAAGAGAAGGGAGATGAGGAAGATGAGGGAGAAGAGAGGAAGATGGAGAGAAGAAGAAGAATAAAAGATCGGTATGTGGGGTGTGAAGGGAAGGGAAGGGTCGCAGGAGGGGAGGAAAGGGGTTCAATTAAGAGAAGGGAGATGAGGAAGATGAGGGAGAAGAGAGGAAGATGGAAAGGAGAAGAAGAAGAAAAGATCGGTATGTGGGGTGTGAAGGGAAGGGAAGGGTTGAAGGAGGGAAGAAAGGGGGTGAATTAAGAGGAGGGAGATGAGGAAGATGAAAATGTAAGGGAAGATGAGAGAGAAGAGAGGAAGATGGAGAGGAGAAGAAGAAAATGTCGATATAAGAGTTGGATGACAGGATAAGAAGAGGAGAGACGGATGCAAAAATAATATTAATGTGAGGAGAAGAAGGAAGATGAGGGAGAGAAGACGGGAAGATGAGGGGAGTGTACCGAGGATGCTGTTAGAGTTAATGAAGATGGGGAAGAAAAGGGAAGATGTGCAAGAAATGAGAAAAGGGAAGGAAAAAGAAAGTGGAAATAACATAGAAGGAAAAATATGAAAAAAGAATAGATGGGGAGGGAAGAAATGAAGTAAAGAAGAGAGATATAGAAGGGGAAAAGATGATGAAAGTGAAGTAGATGGAGACACTCAAACTGATATGAAGGTAAGCAAGATAGGAAGAAGTTAAGAAAAGGATATAAGAACAGATAAACAGAGGAGGGGAGATAAAGTAGATAGAGATGAAGAAGGAGAGAAAAGACGAAAAGGTTTGGGAAGTATAGAGAGAGGGGAGAAGATAAAGAGAGTAAAGAAATGTTAGAAAAGGTTGAATTACAGAAGAGATGAGGAGAAGGAAACTTGGAATATAAAGTTAAGGAGAAAAGAGAGGAGGATGAGAGAGAGAGAGAAGAGAGAAGAGAGAAGGATAAAGGCAAGCTGCTGAGGGTGCTGCTGGAGTTGCTGACAAGGCTAAGCGTACGTTCAGATCTTATTAATTTGGCCTCAGAATACGCTCAGGAGCTGGACGGCGGTGGAATATTCAAACGAAGGAAATGTTGAGAAAGGCAGGACCCAGAATACAGGACAAGGAGCGCCTGGAAGCATAAGAGAACGTGGGATGCTTATTAATTTGTGCAAAGTGGCAGTTTGACATTTTCCAGGAGGTGTTTAATACCACGTTAGGTGTTGGGTGCTTAAACGGAGATGTTGGAGAGGAACGAACGAAGAAGAAAACGAAAATAAAAGTGCGAGAAGAAGGAGAAGAAGAAGAAGAAGAAGAAGAAGAAGAAGAAGAAGAAGAAGAACCACCTTTGCTGTTGGGTATTTAAACGGAGATGTAGAAAGGGGAACGAACGAAGAAGGAAACGAAAATAAAAGTGCGAGAAGAAGGAGAAGAAGAAGAAGAAGAACCACCTTTGCTGTTGGGTATATAAACGGAGATGTTGGAGAGAAACGAACGAAGAAGAAAACAAAAATTAAAGTGCGAGAAGAAGGAAAGAAAGAAATGAATACCCTTGGAATGCCTCAGTTACCTACACGAAAGAACATAGACGAAAACAGGGAAAGAGAAAACCAAGATGAAGATTAGTTAAAAGATTCCTAGATATTAAATTGACCTCAGATTTAGCTTAGACGTTTCCTAAGGTTATTTCATACCACCAAAGACGTTGAACAAGTAAAGTGGAAAATAACATGAAAATCGATAATCTAAATAATGGAAAGGAGAGTCGAGAAATATAAAAGGTTAGTAGACATTAAACTTGCCTTAGATACAGCTTAGAGGTTTCCCAGGGCTGTTTAATACCACGTTGGCTGTTGAATATATATACGGAGGAAGGATACAGAGATACAGAGGATGGATTGACAGAACAAGCGAAGAGTAAGGTGTTGGAAAATCATAAGGGAAAGGAAAGGAGAGTAATGAAGGAAAGGAAAGGAAAACACAGAGGATGGATTGACAGGACAAGTGAAGAGTAAGGTGTTGGGAAATCATAAGGGAAAGGAAAGGAGAGTAATGAAGGAAAGGAAAGGAAAACACAGAGGATGGATTGACAGGACAAGTGAAGAGTAAGGTGTTGGGAAATCATAAGGGAAAGGAAAGTATTAAGGGTAGATATCTGATTGAATTTGCCTCTGAATCAACTTTGAGATCTCCCTTGTTCGTTAGTATTACCTTGTTTGCTCAGTATTTAAGTAGACGAAGTGAAAAGCATAGCAAAATGTTTTAAAAAGGGTTGGTTGCTACTATACAATTCAACAGCAAGGAGTTTATTTCATCTATCTTTACTATTTATTATTTATCACCGACTTTGGTTCTTTTGGTATTTCTAATCTCAAACACTTCAATTCTCCTATCTGACAATATCCTCTTCGTTTGTCCATCCATATATTCAACAGCAAGGAGTTTATTTAATTTGTCTTCACTATTTATTATTTATCACCGACTTTGGATCTTTTGGTATTTCTATTCTCAAACACTTCGATTCTCCAGTCTGACAATATCCCCTTCGTTCGTCCTCTCAGCTTGTCCATTCATATATTCAACAGCAAGGTTTTATGTATGACTTGCTGCGTATGTTGTTCCTGAAGTGTTCTGTCTTGTGTTCCTGTTCCCAGAGACACCAGCGCCCCACTGCGACACCTTCATCCTCGCTTCTTCCCTCACTTTCTTTATTAATATTAACTCATGTAAGACTCCCATGTGTGGTTTCTCATGTGTTCTATTTGAGTTTCTGTTTATCAACGCTCCTGACAGCTTGCTCTTCGTCTGCCCTTTCTGTTCGTTTAATTACATATTCAACTAAAAGGTTTAAATTTAAGGCATGAATCTGTTAACTGAGCAGTGAAATCTTCTATCTATTTCTATCCTCAAACACTAACTTTCCTCTCTGAAAATTTAGCCCTTATTTTTCCTGTGCCTTTGTTTGTTTATATATATTCAACTCCAAAATTCATGTGTGTGTTGCTTGCCTTCATTAACTCTCTAACTGAAGTAAAGTGTTATATCTGTAATTCTCTTCTTTAAATACATCAAAACTCCTCTCTGACATGTTGTATTACTTTTTTTTTTTTTTTTTTTTTTTTTCCAGCAAAGGAGACAGCTCAAGGGCACAAAAAAGTAAACATTAATAAAAAAATAGCCCGCTACTCGCTGCTCCTAAAAAGAATCCAAAGAGGTGGCCGAAAGATAGGTCAGTTTCGGGAGGAGAGGTGTCCTGATACCCTCCTCTTGAAAGAGTTCAAGTCGTAGGCAGGAGGAAATACAGATGAAGGAAGATTGTTCCAGAGTTTACCAGCGTGAGGGATGAAAGAGTGAAGATGCTGGTTAACTCTTGCATAAGGGGTTTGGACAGTATAGGGATGAGCATGAGTAGAAAGTCGAGTGCAGCAGGGGCTGGGAGGGGGGAGGCATGCAGTTAGCAAGTTCAGAAGAGCAGTCAGCGTGGAAATATCGATAGAAGATAGAAAGAGAGGCAACATTGCGGCGGAATTTAAGAGGTAGAAGACTATCAGTATGAGGAGGAGAGCTGATGAGACGAAGAGCCTTTGCCTCCACTCTGTCCAGAAGAGCTGTGGTGGAGCCCCCACACATGAGATGCATACTCCATACGAGGGCGGACAAGGCCCTGTATATGGACAGCAACTGTGCAGGGGAGAAGAACTGGCGGAGACGGTACAGAACGCCCAGCCTCGAGGAAGCTGATTTAGTAAGAGATGAGATATGAAGTTTCCAGTTGAGATTTTGAGTTAAGGATAGACCGAGGATGTTTAGTGTTGAGGAAGGTGATAGCTGGGTGTTGTCAAAGAATAGGGGATAGTTGTTTGGAAGATTGTGTCGAGTGGATAGGTGGAGAAACTGTGTTTTTGAGGCGTTGAAGGACACCAGGTTCTTCTTGCCCCAATCGGAAATAATAGTAAGGTCTAAGGCTAAGCGTTCTGCAGCCTCCAGCCTTGAGTCGTTAAGTTCCTGAAGGGTGGGTCTTCTATTAAAAGAAGTTGAATAATGCAGAGTGGAATCATCGGCGTAGGAATGGATAGGACAGTTCGTTTTGGAAAGAAGATCATCAATGAACAACAGAAAAAGAGTGGGAGATGGGACAGAACCCTGTGGGACACCACTGTTAATAGATTTAGGGAAGAACAGTGACCGTCTACCACGGCAGAAATAGAACGGTCAGAAAGGAAACTGGAGATAAAGGTACAGAGAGAAGGATAGAAACCGTAGGAGGGTAGTTTAGAAAGCAAAGATTTGTGCCAGACCCTATCAAAAGCTTTTGATATGTCCAGCGCAATAGCAAAAGTTTCACCGAAACGGCTAAGAGAGGATGACCAAGAGTCAGTTAAGAAGGCTAGGAGATCACCAGTAGAACGCCCATTGCGGAACCCATACTGGCGATCAGATAGAAGGTCAGAAGTGGAAAGGTGCTTTTGAATCTTCTGGTTAAGGATTGATTCAAAAGCTTTAGATGAACAAGAAAGTAAAGCAATAGGACGGTAGTTTGAGGGATTGGAGCGGTCAACCTTCTTAGGTACAGGCTGTATGAAGGCATACTTCCAGCAAGAAGGAAAGGTAGATGTTGACAGGCAGAGGCGAAAGAGTTTGACCAGGCAGGGTGACAGCACGGAGGCACAGTTTTTAAGGACAATAGGAGGCACTCCATCAGGTCCATAAGCCTTCTGAGGAAAATGAAACATCATTTTGAAGAATCTTTATAACAGGCATAAAGGAGTCAAAGGGGGGATGAGTACGAGGAATATGCCCAGAATCGTCCAGAGTGGAGTTTTTAGAAAAGTTTGAGAGAAGAGTTCAGCCTTAGAGATAGATGAGACGGCAGTGTTGCCGTCAGGACTGAGGAGTGGAGGAAAGATGAAGAAGTGAAGTTGGAGGAGATGTTTTGGCTAGATGCCAGAAGTCACGGAAGAGTTAGAGAAAGCAAGGTTTTGACATTTTCTATTAATGAAAGAATTTTGGTTAGTCGGAGAATAGATTTGGCACGATTTCGGGCAGAAATGTAAAGTTCATAATTAGCATTAGTTTGAAGGCTCTGGTATCTTTTGTGAACTACCTCTATCATTGACAGCACGAGAACAAGCGTGATTAAACCAAGGCTTTTAGCGTGAGGAGTAGAGAAAGAACGAGGAATGTATGCCTCCATTCCAGAGACAATCACCTCTGTGATGCGCTGAGCACACACAGAGGGTCTCTATCCTGGAAGCAATAATCATTCCACGGAATCGGAAAGTACATCCTCAGGTCGTCCCACCGAGCTGGAGCAAAATGCCAGAAGCATCGCCTCTTCGGTGGGTCCAGAGGGTGTACAGGAGCGATAGGACAGGATGCAGAAATAAGATTGTGATCGGAGGAGCCCAACGGAGAGAACAGTTTGACAGAATAAGCAGAAGGGTTTGAGGTAAGGAAGAGGTCTAGAATGTTGGGCCGATCTCCAAGACAGTCAGGAATACGTGTAGGGTGCTGGACCAACTGCTCTAGGTCGTTGAGGATAGCAAAGTTGTAGGCTTGTTCACCAGGATGGTCAGTGAAAGAGGATGAAAGCCAAAGCTGGTGGTGAGCACTGAAATCTCTTAGGATGGAGATTTCAGCGAAGGGAGAGGGTCAAGATGTGCTCCACTTTAGATATATATATATATATATATATATATATATATATATATATATATATATATATATATATATATATATATATATATATATATATATATATATATATATATATATATATATATATATATATATATATATATATATATACAGCTATAAGGTTTACGTGTGTAGTCAAATGTTCTGCCTGTGTATTTCTTCCTACATACACAAAAAAAAAACTTGCATTCTGACGCATAAATCTTCTACCTTATCACTTGTTCCATTTACATTCCTTATCATTTACATATATAACATCAAGGTTTTCGCGCGTTACTTGCATCCAATATTTTAAACTGACTTTGGTTCGTCTGGTATTTCTATTCTCAAACGTTTCAATTTTCCTTTCTTTCAGCTTTCTCTTCGCTTGCTGTCACTTTGGGCATTTATATAATTCAACAGCAAGGAGTTTATTTCATTTGTTTTTACTATCCACTATTTTAAGCTGACTTTGGTTCGTCTGGTATTTCTATTCTCAAACACTTCAACTTTCCTTTCTGACAATATCCTCTTCGTTTGTCCTCTCAGCTTGTCCACTTATACAATTCAACAGCAAGGAGTTTATTTAATTTATCTTTACTATTTATTATTCATTATCGACTTTGGTTCGTCTGGTATCACTATTCTCAAACACATCAGTTCTCCTATCTGACAATATCCTCTTCGTTTGCCCTCTCAGCTTGTCCATTCATATATTCAACAGATAAATGAAATAAACTCCTTGCTGTTGAATTGTATAAATGAACAAACTGAGAGAACTATAGAAGACCAAATTGTAAGAAAGGAAAGTTGAAGTATTTGAGAATATAAATACCATCAGAAACAACGTCAATAATGAATAATAAAAATAAATAACTCCTTGCTGTTGAATTGTATAAATGGACGAACTGAGGGAACTATAACAGACCAAATTGTAAGAAAGGAGAATTGAAGTGTTTGAGAATATGAAAACCATCAGAAACAGCGTCAGTAATCAATAATGAAAATATTAACTCGTTGCTGTTGATTAATATAAATGGACATAACGATAGAACAAGCGAAGACCAAATTTGTTAGAAATGAAAGGTAAGGCGTTTGAGAATAGAAAATGCGAGACAAAACATTTCACATCACAATTTATTCAGATCATGTTCATAAATCTTGCTCTTGAATATGTGTTTAAATAGATAAAGTTAGCAGAACATGTGAAAAGCAATTTGTGAGAAAGGAAAGTTGAGGTGTTTGAATATAAAAATGCAAGATGAAACACTTGCTAGTCAATATATATGCAAGTGAAAAGCTGATTAATATATGGATGAGAAAACTGATTTGACAAACGAAGACTAAATTGCCACAAGGGGACGTTACTGTGTTTTTAAGAATAGAAGCACAAGGCAAGTCACATTACAGCTTATTCAGATCATCTTCATAAATCTTGCTCTTGAATATGTGATTAAACAAAGTTAGTCGAACATGTGAAGAGCAATTTATGAAAGAGGAAAGTTAGGGTCTTTTAAATTAGAAATACAAGATAGAACAGCTCCTAGTCAGTATATATGGAATTTGTAAGCTTTTGATTAATTATATATGAGACAGCAGAGTAATTCGACAGACAAAGAATAAATTTACACAAGGGGACGTTAATGTGTTGTTAATAATAGAAGCACAAGGCAGAACATTTTACATTCAATAATAAATGAGGAGAATAAATATATCTTTGGTGTTGAATATTTAAAAGGAGAGAGAGTGAGGGGACAAGTGAAGTGCAAATTGTCGTAAATTAGCGCTGTTGTGTGTTCGGACTAAGTACAGTATCCGGCATTTCAAGAGTTTAACGAATGCAAGTCACGCGAAATGTTGGTAAATGTTAATCTGGTGTGTGCTGATGCCGGATATTGGAGTGACCGGCGCTGGTAAAATTAAGCCAATGAGTGAGAAAAATATACATGAGCTACAATTCACGAGAAAAACTCATCAAAAAACTACGCGAGATGAATAACAAAGGAGTGAATGAGAAATGCCCTCGGAAATGAATGATGCAAATGAATGAGAGAAGAAACTAAATGAATGATGAACAAGTGAGTGACAGATTAGTGAAAAAAAAGAAGTTAATCACAATATACACCAGATGAAAACAAAACAAGGAATGAATGAAAAAAAGCCCTTGAGAAAAAGTGATTAAAAGAAATAAGAGAAGAAAGTAAAGGAATGAGGAATAATTGAGTGACAGATTAGTGAAAAAAGAAGCTAATCAAAATATACACGAGATAAAAAAAAAAAACAAGGAATGAATGAAAAACGTCCTCGAAAATAAGGATGATAAAAAGGAATGAAAGAAGAAACTAAATGAATAAGGAATAAATACGTGACAGATTAGTGAAAAAAAAGCTAACCACATATACACGAGATAAAAAACAATGGCATGAAAGAGAAACAAATAATAATAAATAAACAAAATAGGAATTGAGAGTAGAAATAAAAGGAATGAGGAATAGATATACACTAATGAAAAACTAATGAAAAAACTAACAAATAAATATACGAGAGAAAAAACAAGTTAATGAATGAAAAAACAAAGGAACAAGAACAGAAATGAATAGAGAACTACAAGAGTCACACGAAGGAAAAAAATACATGAAAATCAAAGGGGAAATACAGGAATATGAAGGAAAACAAAGGAAAAAAACATATGAACCAATGACGAATATAATTGACACCTAAAAAAAAAAAAGAAACGAATGAGTACAGAAATGAAGAAAGATACGAAAAACAAAAAGAAATTATAGGAAAATGAAAAACAAAACAAAGGGAAAATCAAATAAAACAATGAAAACTCTAATACACTCTCTCTCTCTCTCTCTCTCTCTCTCTCTCTCTCTCTCTCTCTCTCTCTCTCTCTCTCTCTCTCTCTCTCTCTCTCTCTCTCTCTCTCTCTCT
>NC_066552.1:1747004-1764504 GCF_024679095.1 Eriocheir sinensis
AGTGTAAGTATCTATCTATCTGTCTCTCCGTCTGTCATTCTGTCTGTCTCTTTTTCTCCATCTGTCAGTGTAAGTATCTATCTATCTGTCTCCCGGTCTGTCTGTCTGTCTCTCTTTTTCTCCATCTGTCAGTGTAAGTATCTATCTATCTGTCTCTCCGTCTGTGTCTGTCTGTCTCTTTTTCTCCATCTGTCAGTGTAAGTATCTATCTATCTGTCTCTCCGTCTGTCTGTCTGTCTGTCTCTCTTTTTCTCCATCTGTCAGTGTAAGTATCTATCTATCTGTCTCTCCGTCTGTGTCTGTCTGTCTTTTTCTCCATCTGCCAGTGTAAGTATCTATCTATCTGTCTCTCCGTCTGTGTCTGTCTGTCTTTTTCTCCATCTGCCAGTGTAAGTATCTATCTATCTGTCTCTCGGTCTGTCTGTCTGTCTCTCTTTTTCTCCATCTGTCAGTGTAAGTATCTATCTATCTGTCTCTCGGTCTGTCTGTCTGTCTCTCTTTTTCTCCATCTGTCAGTGTATCTATCTATCTGTCTCTCCGTCCGTCTGTCTGTCTGTCTCTTTTTCTCCATCTGTCAGTGTAAGTATCTATCTATCTGTCTCTCCGTCCGTCTGTGTGTCTGTCTGTCTGCGTATCGGCACGGGGGAGGGACAGTACAGTTCAATGATGTGGTTCCAGGGACCCTAAATATAAATGGAGCAGGAATGAAGAAATACTGTCGGCAGGGTGTTGAAAGATGCAGGGAGCCGTGTGTGTGTGTGTGTGTGTGTGTGTGTGTGTGTGTGTGTGTGTGTGTGTGTGTGTGTGTGTGTGTGTTTGGTTAATGTATTGTGAGTTTTCTTTCCAGCTTTTCTTACTCTTTATCCTCCTCCCCTTCTTTTTCTTCTTTTTCTTTTTTCTCTGTCTTCTCTTTTTCTTTTCGTCCTCTTTCTCCTCCTTTTCATTCTCTTTCTCGTTCCTTTCTTTCTCCTCCTCTTCTTCCTCCTTTTCCTTCTCTCGTTTCTCTCCTTTTTCTTTTTTCCTCTATCTCTTTTCTCTTTCTCTTCGTCATTTTTCTCCTCCTTTTCATTCTCTTTCGTTCCTTTCTTTCTCCTCCTCCTCCTCTTCTTCTTCCATCTTTCGTTTCTCTCTATTTTCTATCTCCTCCTCTTTCTCCTTTTCCTTCCTCTCTTTCTCATTCCCGTGTTTTTCCTCTTCCCCTCCTTTTTACTTTTTTTTCTATCTTCTCATTTCTCTTTCTCTTCTTCCTCTTTCTCCCCGTTTTCATTCTCTTTCTCGTTCTTTTCTTTCTCCTCCTTCTCCTCCTCCTCCTCTTCTTCTTCCTCCTTTTCTTTCTCTCGTTTCTCTCTATCTTCTTTCTCCTCCTCTTCCTCCTTCGTTTCCTTCTTCTCTTTCTCATTCCTGTGTTTTTCCTTTTCCTCCTCCTCATTCTCTTATTCCTCCTTTTCATTCTCTCGTTTCTCTATTTTTTCTCCTCCTCTTCCTCCTTCTTTTCCTTCTTCTCTTTCTCATTCCTGTGTTTTTCCTTTTCCTCCTCCTCCTCTTATTCCTCCTTTTCATTCTCTCGTTTCTCTATTTTTTCTCCTCCTCTTCCTCCTTCTTTTCCTTCCTCTCTTTCTCATTCCTGTGTTTATCCTCTTCCTCCTCCTCCTCCTCCTCTTCTTTCTCCTTCTCGTCCTTCTCTTTCTCTTCCTTTTCCTTCTGCTTCTCGTTCCTATCTCTCCTCCTCTTCCTCTTCCTCGCGCTCATGCATGCGTAAGAAGAGATTGCGTGCCGGGGGAAGAGAGAAAGTGCGGGTAGTGACTTACACACACACACACACACGCACACACACACACACACACACGGACACGGACACACACGCACGCACGCACCCAGGTAATTACAGTCTTGGTCACACCTTCAGTTCGTCACTCGGCCAAGTTTGATGTCGTTCACGTCCGCTTTAATTTTACCTCTTTTATTCTGCCTCTGCGCTCCCTTCCCTCCTTCATTTCCTTCTTTCATTCTCTCCTTCATTCATTACTTCCTTCATTATCTTTATTTCTTTCTCTTTTTTTCCAAGTTTTTTTTTTTTTGCATTTGTTTCTTATATTTAATTTCTCATTCCGCTCCCTTCCCTCCTTCATTTCCTTCTTTCATTCTCTCCTTCATTCATTACTTCCTTCATTATCTTTATTTCCTTCTCTTTTTTTCCAAGTTTTTTTTTCTGCATTTGTTTCTTATATTTAATTTCTCATACCGCTCCCTTCCCTCCTTCATTTCCTTCTTTCATTCTCTCCTTCATTCATTACTTCCTTCATTATCTTTATTTCCTTCTCTTTTTTTTCCAAGTTTTTTTTTTTTGCATTTGTTTCTTCTATTTAATTTCTCATACCGCTCCCTTCCCTCCTTCATTTCCTTCTTTCATTCTCTCCTTCGTTCCTTCATTCATTACTTCCTTCATTATCTTTATTTCCTTCTCTTTTTTTTCCAAGTTTTTTTTTTTTTTTGCATTTGTTTCTTATATTTAATTTCTCATACCGCTCCCTTCCCTCCTTCATTTCCTTCTCTCATTCTCTCCTTTCTTCCTTCATTATCATCATTTCCTTCTCTTTTTTCAAACTAATTTTTTCGCTTTTCTTTCTTCCATTTAGATTTTCATTCACTCCTTTGTTATCGATTAGCGCTTCCTTCCCCGCTCTCTTTTCCTCTCCTTTTCCTTTTCCTTCTTTCAAATATCTTTTTCTTGCTTAATATCTTTCTTCCTCTTCTTCCTTTCTTTCTTCTATCTTTTAATTCTTGCTCAGCGCCCCTCCCTTCCTCCCTCTCTTATTCCCTGCTTCATTTTCTGCTTCATTGCCTCCTTCATTCATGGCTCACTATATCAATTTCTTACTCCTTTCTTTTTGTTATTAATTTATTTTTTACTTGAGTTCTTCCTTCCTTCCTTCTTTCCTTTCTTTCTTGCCTCCTTTTATTCCTGCTTTTCTCTCCCTCCCTGTCTCATTCCCTGCTTCATTCTCTCCTTCATTTCCTCCTTCATCCATGGCTCATCTCAATTTCATTTTCCTTTCTTTTTCTATTAATTTATTTCTTACTTGAGTTCGTCCTTTCTTCCTTTCTTTCTTGGTTCCTTTTAATTCTTATTCTGCGACCCTCCCTTCCTCTCTCTCTCATTCCCTGCTACATTCTCTCCTTCATTTCCTCCTTCATATTGGCTCACTATCTCAATTTCATTCTCCTTTCTTTTTTTTATTAATTTATTTCTTACTTGAGTTCGTCCTTTCTTTCTCTCTTTTGTTGCTTCCTTCTTTTATTCTTGCTCTGTGCTTTCTCTCTCTCTCTCTCTCATTATCTCCTTCATTCATGCCTCATTATCATCACTTCTTGTGTCTTTGCTTTTAAGTTCTTTCATATATTTTCTTTACGATATTTCTTCCTACTTTTCACTGCTTCTCTACTCCCACGCTCTTTTATTTCCCTTCATTTATTAAGTCTTTGGTAACATATGGAAGGGAAAATGAGGTGAAAGGAAGGAAGGAAGGAAGGAAAGTATAAACAAAAGACATTTATTCATAAGCTCACTCCTCCCTTTCTCTCTCTCTCTCTCTCTCTCTCTCTCTCTCTCTCTCTCTCTCTCTCTCTCTCTCTCTCTCTCTCTCTCTCTCTCTCTCCCCCCCCACCCTCTCCTAATTTCCCCCAGCGGCCCTTCTAGTAACATAAGGAAAGGGAAAAGAGATAGAGGGAAGGAAGGAAGGAAGGAAGAAATAAAACCAAAACATTAATTCTTCTAAATGGTCGTTCAGAAAAAGAAAGATACGAAAAAGAAAAAAAGGAGATAAATTTGAGAGTAAAGGAAGGAAGGAAGGAAGAAAAAACTAACATAAAGAAAGGAAATGAACTGAAGGAAAGGAAGGACGGAAGAAACAAAATAAAAACGTAACATAATTAAGGAAAACAGACGGAAGGAATGGAAGAAGGAAAGAAGAAATAACAAAAAAACATTAATTCCTCTCATACTCAAAAGGAAGGAGTAAAGGAAGAAAGTAAATAAAAAGGAAAGAAGGGAAAAAGATGGAAAGAAGGAAGGAAAAAACAAAAACAAATATATACTTAACTTCTTCTAACACTCACTAACAGATATATACTTAACTTCTTCTAACACTCACTAACAAATATATACTTAACTTCTTCTAACACTCACTAACAAATATATACTTAACTTCTTCTAACACTCACTAACAAATATATACTTAACTTCTTCTAACACTCACTAACAAATATATACTTAACTTCTTCTAACACTCACTAACAAATATATACTTTACTTCTAACACTCACTAACAAATATATACTTTACATCTTCTAACTAACTAACAAATATATACTTAACTTCTAACTAACTAACAAATATATACTTAACTTCTAACTAACTAACAAATATATACCTTACTTCTTCTAACTAACAAATATATACTTTACTTCTTATAACTAACAAATATATACTTCACTTCTAACTAACTAACAAATATATACTTCACTTCTAACTAACTAACAAATATATACTTCACTTCTTCTAACGCTCACCCCCTCCCTCCTTCTCTCTCCCCCAGTCCCCCCCGAGCGACCGTTCCTGATGTACGGAGGAGCCCAACTCGCGGCGGGGGCAAGACTCACCACACGGGAGGGCAACGCGATCACCCTGCATTGCGTGGTGGACGGCGGGAACCCAGCGCCGGCGATCACCTGGAGGCTGGCCGGCGAGGATGTGACGCCCTCTACGCAGGTGAGACAGGGGGGCGACAGGTGACTTAGGACAGGTGGGAGGTTGGTTAAGGGATGTTGGGTTGTAATTCCTCCTGAAACTGATAAAACTGACCTCTCTTTCGGCCTCTCCTCTTTTATTATTTCTTCCGTCCTTGCTTTCATTCAGTTCTTTTCCTTTCTCTATGTTAGTTTTTTTTCTTCTTTCCTTCCTTTACTCCTTCCAAATTTATCTTCTTTTTTTATCTTTTTTTTTTATCTTCCTTTTCCTGAACGACCATTTACGCCCTCTACGCAGGTGAGAAAGGGGGCGACAGGTGACTTGGGACAGGTGGGGGTTGGTTAAGGGATGTTAGGTTGTAATTCCTCCTGAAACTGACCTCTCTTGCGGCCACTCCTCTGAACATTTTTTTTTTTATTAGCAATGATTAGCGGTCTGTTATTCATTATTGTTTCCTCATTTTTTTTTCCTTTGGACAGGTGAGATTGATTAAAGGGATGTTAGGTTGTAATTCCTCCTGAAACTGACCTATCTTGCGGCCACTCCTCTGAACTCTTTTATTTTAGCAATGATTAGCGGGCTTTTTTTCAGTATTGTTTCCCTTTTTTGCCTTTGAGCTCTTTCCTTTGCTGTAAAAAAAAGCATTAGAGTTGATTGGTTCATTGAGTTGATTGGTTAGGTTGTTTTGTTTTGATGGGACAAGTTAAGGTTAATGTGTTCGAGTGAGGTAAGAGTTGATTGACAGGTAACCTACTTTGGACAGGTACATTGGATTGAGATTAGTTGATTGGTTAGGTTGTAAGGCTGTATTTAGAGATAGTGTTTGTTTTTTATGATTAGATTAGTAGTAGTAGTAATAGTAGTAGTAGTAGTAGTAGAGAGAGTAGGAGTAAGATGAGGAGAGACCGATAGACAAATAGACAAATAGATAATTAGATTAGAGAGAATACAGAGACAGAAAGACGGACAGATAGACACACATACACATACATATATACAAACAAACAAACAGCAAATAGGTAAACAGACAGACAGAGAAACAGAGGGAACAGAACAGGCCCTCTAGAGACCTCATAAAACTCCCATCACTCAGCCTCCTCCTCCTCCTCCTGGGCGAGTAGGCAAACGAGGCTTTATCTTGCCCTGGGGACGGTCACGGATTGTCTCAACACATACACACACACACACACACACACACACACACACACACACACATACACACACACATACACACACACACACGTTTCCTTTCCATATCATTGTAATTAATAACACTGGTTGACCTCCATGGCTTAAGGCGTGGATTGGATGTTAATTCTCTCTCTCTCTCTCTCTCTCTCTCTCTCTCTCTCTCTCTCTCTCTCTCTCTCTCTCTCTCTCTCTCTCTCTCTCTCTCTCTCTCTCTCTCTCTCTCGTTTTCTCTTGTTTCTCTTCTCTTAGTCTGTCAGTTCCTCATCTTAAGTTCTCTCTCTTCTCTCATTCATCTTCCTCCTCCTCCTCCTCCTCCTCCTTCTCCGACTTCTACCTCTCTCTCTCTCTCTCTCTCCTCAGTCATTTCCTCTTCCATCTTTCATCCCTCTCTCTCTCTCTCTCTCTCACTCACTCACTCACTCAGACCCTTCCTCTCTCTCTCAATCTCTCTCACTTTCTCTTTCTCCCTGCATCAGTAACACGTTCACTCTCTCACTCTCACACATTTGTATTCCCTTTACGCCCTCTCACTTTCCCTCTCATTTTCTGTCCCCTCTCACCTTGTCTCCGTCTCTCTCTCTACTCTCTCTCTCTCTCTCTCTCTCTCTCTCTCTCTCTCTCTCTCTCTCTCTCTCTCTCTCTCTCTCTCTCTCTCTCTCTCTCTCTCTCTCTCTCTCTCTCTCTCTCTCTCTCTCTCTCTCTCTCTCTCATTCCCTGTTCCCTCTCTACCGACCTTCCCTCTCACCTTGTCTCTACTCACTTTCACTCTTTCTCTGTCTGTCTCCTCACTTTCCCTTTCATTACCTGCTCCCCCACTCACCTGTACTCCCTTCCAACAGGTGCGCTCGGAGTGGCGGGAGGAGGAGGGCGTCTTCCACTCCACCAGCAACTTGACGGTACCGCGCGTGAGCAAGGAGCTCCACAATGCCACCGCCGCTTGCACGATCAGTCACCCGTCCCTGCCCGTGCCCGTCTCTGTGCCGCTCAGACTGAATATTGAGTGTACGTATCGCCTGTGTCTTGTGGGGAAGGGAGAGAGAGAGGAGGTAATGAAGAGGAGTGGAGGAGAAAGGAGAACAGGAGGAAAGGGAAGGAAGGTGAAGAGTAGGGAATAGTTGGGGATAGTAAAGGAAAGGAAGGACGGAGAAGGGAAGGAGGAAAGAAAGGAAAGAAGAAGGAAGGGAAATGAAGAGGGAAGGGTATATGTGTGTGTGTGTGTGTGTGTGTGTGTCCCTCGCCTACACACACACACACACACACACACACACTCCCTCAAATCAGGTTTTTTATGTGTTTGTTCAGGTAACGCAAATTGATTCTGATTACCGGCCCATTACAGGTAATTGGCCTTCATTACTGCTGATGATGACTACTACTACTACCACTACTACTATTATTACCACTACTACTACTACTACTACTACTACCACTACTACTATTATTACCACTACTACTACTACCACTACTACTATTACTACCACTACTACTACTACTACTACCACTACTACTACTACTACTACTACTACTACTACCACTACTACTACCACTACTACTACAAAAACTCCAACCTCTAATGCTTTTCTTATGTTCACTACCTCTTCCTCCTCCTCCTGCTCCTCCTCCTCCTCCTCCTCCTCCTCCTCCTCCAGTCACGCAACAAGCAACGCAGAAATTAACGATCGAACAGACTTACTAACAGACCGACTGACTGGTTGACTGACTGGCTGGCTGACTGACTGAACGGCTGCCTGTAAATCCTCTTACACTCGTTCGAAGTTATAATATTGTCTCCTGAAAGGCTTAGAGACAGAGATTGGAGGAAGAGAAAGGAAGGGAAGGGAAGGGAGAGAAAGAGTAGAGAAGAGAAGGGACGGGATGGGAAAGGGAATGGAAGAGAAGAGAAAGGGAAGGGAAAGGAATATAAAGGAAGGGGAAGAAAGAAAGGAAAGACGTGGAAGAGTAGAGAAGGGGATGGAAGTGTAGATGGAAGAAAGGAAAGGAAGTGGAGGTGGAGGGAAGATAAGGAAGGTGAAGTGGAGGCAAGGGAAGAAAATAGAAGAGGAAGGAAGAATGTGAAGGATAGGGAAGAGAAGCGTTGGGAATAGAAGAGGAAAGGAAGGACGTGGAGGTGGAAGAAAGGGAAGAAAATGGAAGGGAGGAAATAGGGCAAGAAAGGGGAAGAGGAAGGAAAGAAGAAGAAAAGGAAGGGAAAGAAGAAGGGAAGAAGAAGAAAAGGAAGGGGAAGAGGAAGGGAAGAAGAAGAAAAGGAAGGGGAAGAGGAAGGGAGAAGAAAAGTAAGGGGAAGAGGAAGGGAAGAAGAAGAAAAGGAAGGGGAAGAGGAAGGGAATGAAGAAGAAAAGGAAAATGAAGAGGAAGGGAGAATAAAAGGAAGGGGAAGAGGAAGGGAAGAAGAAGAAAAGGAAGAGGAAGAGGATGGAAAGAAGAAGAAAAGGAAAAGGAAGAGGAAGGGAGAATAAAAGGAAGGGGAAGAGGAAGGGAAGAAGAAGAAAAGGAAGGGAAGAAGAAGAAAAGGAAAATGAAGAGGAAGGGAAGAAGAAGAAAAGGAAGGGGAAGAGGAAGGGAGAAGAAAAGTAAGGGGAAGAGGAAGGGAAGAAGAAGAAAAGGAAAATGAAGAGGAAGGGAGAAGAAAAGTAAGGGGAAGAGGAAGGGAAGAAGAAGAAAAGGAAGGGGAAGAGGAAGGGAAGAAGAAAAGGAAGAGGAAGAGGAAGGGAGAATAAAAGGAAGGGGAAGAGGAAGGGAAGAAGAAGAAGAAAAGGAAGCGGAAGAGGAAGGGAAGAAGAAAAGGAAGAGAAAGAGGAAAAGAAGAAAAGGATGAAGGGAAGGGGAAGAGGAAAGGAAGAAGAAAAGGAAGAGAAAGAGGAAAAGAAGAAAAGGATGAAGGGAAGGGGAAGATGAAAGAAGAAAGGGAAGAGGAAAGAAGAAAAGGAAGAGGAAAGAAGAAAGGGAAGAGGAAAGAAGAAAAGGAAGGGGAGGAGGAAAGAAAGGAAGGAGAGGAGGAAAGAAAGGAATAAAACGGAGATGGAAGAAAAAGCGAATGAGATGGAAGGAAAGGAAGAAGGAAAACAAGGAAAGGGAAGAAACAGGAAGAGGAAGGAAGGGAAGAAGAGAAAAGAAGGGAAGAGGAAGGGAAGGAGAAGAGGATGAAAGGGAGGAATGTCTTATCGTTAAAAGAGATAATTAATGACTGGCCCTCCATGACCCCGACCTTATTATGCATCACGTGACCTCCTGACTTAAGAGAGAGAGAGAGAGAGAGAGAGAGAGAGAGAGAGAGAGAGAGAGAGAGAGAGAGAGAGAGAGAGAGAGAACAAACAGCCAATCAATTAAACAAACTAAAACCTGCCTCATCGTTCACACACACACACACACACACACACACACACACACACACACACACACACACACACACTGGCACACACACAGACACAGGCAGCCAAATAGACAGTAAGCCAAACAATTCGAGAGAGAGAGAGAGAGAGAGAGAGAGAGAGAGAGAGAGAGAGAGTATTATTTAATGGAGATATTGAAGACACAAATACATTCAAAGGGAGAGAGAATTGAGAGAGCTTACCTCCTCCTCCTCCTCTTCTTCCTCCTCCTCCTCCTCCTCCTCCTCCAGAAAAATTTTATATACAAGCTTGTCGAATTCTAAAGGCAAACAATATCCTTTCCATTGCCCTGCACGGCTTCAGAAATAGGAGATCCTGCTTTTAAATTTATTAGACTTTGCAGAGTATACATATAAACGTTGGGACAATCATATCCTTTGTGATGCTTTGCACATGGCCTTCCAGAGTGCCTTTGACTAAATACCACACGAATGACTCCTGAGAAAGCGACAGAAAGCGGGTATAGGAGACAATATGACTGCGTGGGTAAGATATTCGGTTATGAAGTGTACGAAGGAAGGGGAAGGAAAGGAAAGGGAAGAGAAGGAAGGGGTTTTAGGGAAGGAAGAAGGAAGAGGAAGGGAAGAGAAGGAAAGGAAGAGAAAGATAAGGAAAGGGTTTAAGGGGAAGAAGAAGGAAGAGGAAGAGAAGAGAAGGGAGAAAAGGAAAGGAATAGGAAGTTAAGGAAAGGGCTTTAGGGAAGTAAGAGGAAGGGAAGAGAAGGAACGGGATGGGAAGAGAAGGAAAGGAAGGGGAAGAGAAGGAAAGGAAGAGAAAGATAAGGAATGGGTTTAAGGGGAGGAAGAAGGAAGAGAAAGGGAAGAAAAGGAAAGGAATAGGAAGATAAGGAAATGGTTTAAGGGAAGGAAGAAGGAAGAGGAAGGGAAGAAAAGGAAAGGAAGGGGAAGAGAAGGAAAGGGTTTAAGGGAAGGAAGAAGGAAATGGATAGGAAGAAAAGGAAATGAATGGAATGGAGAGGGAAGGAAGGGAAAGAAGAGGGGAGGGAAGGGAAGAAAGAGGAAGATGATGGAAGGGGGAAGGGAAGAAAAGAGGAAAAGAAAGGAAGGGAAGTCGCGGAAAGGATTTTCTTTGCATAACTTAACTGACCTGACCTCTACTAGAATACGCAGTGCACTAAAACGGATTTACGCGGTTCACTGAAGAATCAAAATAATAACGAAGACCAAATTATTAGAAGAGGGAAGAAGAGGAGGAGGAGGAGGAGGAGAATAATTTTATGTCGCCTACTTTATCAAGTTTCCTCTTTCAATCACTGTCCATGTCTTGTCATTTTATTGAAGTGGTGGTGGTGGTGGTGGTGGTGGTGGTGGTGGTGATGGTGGTGGTGGTGGTGGTGGTGGTGGTGGTGGTGACAGGCTGCACTTCCTTCCTTCCTTACGTTCTCTTTCAACTTTCCTCTTCCCTCCTCCTCCTCCTCCTCCTCCTCCTCCTCCTCGCTCATCACCTCAATAACATGTTTTGCACACTCGTCCTCCTATTTTTTCCACCTTTTACTCCTCCTCCTCTTCCTTCTCCTCCTTCCATTCATTTTATTGCATTTTTACCTCAACGACGTAGAGAGAGGAATAAAATTTTACTTCTCTTTTTATTTGTTTTCCTTTCGTTTTCTTTTCATTTCTTTTCTTTTCCTTTTTTCAACATTCTAAAACTTGCTGACGTATTTTCTTTTTTTTCTTTGTTTTCCTTTATACTTTTTTTTATCTTTCTTAATTTCTTTTACTACTTAACTTTTTTCTTTTTTGTTTTCTTTTTCTTTCCTTTCTTTTCTGTTTTTCTTTCTTGTAATTTCTTTCTTATTTTTTGGAAGTGGAGGAAATGAAGGGAAGAAGAGTAGGAGGGAAAAAAATATACGTACTTGTCCATAATACAATTTGGGATATTTCTCTTTTTTTCTTTCTTATTCTTTCTTTTCTTTTTCTTTCTTTTTCTTTTTCTTTTTCTTTCTTTCTTTCCTTCTTTCCTTTTTTGGTGATGTCTAAAAGGCGTTTCAGTTTCTCCCTCTTAAGTTTGATTCCTCCTCCTACTCCTCCTCCTCCTCCTCCTCTTCTATTCTTGATTATGCTCCTGCTCCTGCTAATACCTCCTCCTCCTCCTCCTCCTCCTCCGTCATCTGTGATTAACGTGGTTGGTGTTTCCTGGGTGACTTCAACCAAACGGAGGAGGAGGAGGAGGAGGAAGAGGAAGAGGAGGAGGAGGAGGAGGAGGAGGAGGAGGAAGAGAGGATAAAAAAAATGGACAACACCTCTCTCTCTCTCTCTCTCTCTCTCTCTCTCTCTCTCTCTCTCTCTCTCTCTCGCTCTCTCTCTCTCTCTCTCTCTCTCTCTCTCTCTCTCTCTCTCTCTCTCTCTCTCTCTCTCTCTCTCTCTCTCTCTCTCGACGGGGGGCTGATGAGGGTGACTTGTGTAGTGGGGGAAGGAGGAGGAGGAGGAGGAGGAAGACTGGTTAGAACCTAAGACAAACCGAGAGGAGGGAGAGAGATAAATGGTGATGGGGAAAGGGAGAAGAGGAGGAGGAGGAAGAGGAGGAGGAGGAGGAGGAAGAGGAGGAAGAGGAGGAGGAGGAGGAATAGAGTAGTGTACCCTTGGAGACATATTGTAGTGGGAGAGAGGAGGGGGAGGAAGATATAGAAGAGGAGGGGGAGGAAGATATAGAAGAGGAGGAGGAGGAGTGAAGTAGAAGAGAAATGGAGAGAGAGAGAGAGAGAGAGAGAGAGAGAAATCAAGGGTGGAAGGAAGGGAGACAAATCAGGAAGAAGGGAGAAGGGAGACAAAGGAACTGGAGAGAGAGAGAGAGAGAGAGAGAGAGAGAGAGAGAGAGAGAGAGAGAAGGGAGATAAAAAAAAGGAGGAAAAATAGAAAAAAAGGAGGAAAAATAGAAAAGAAAGAAAGAAAGAAAGGAAAACAGGGAGAGGAAGGAGAGGAAAGTGGAGAAGAATTAGGAAAAAAGAAATGAAGGAGGAAGAACAAAAGGGTAAGGAAAGGAGGGAGAGAGGGAGAGAAGGAGAGGGAGAAGGTAGGAAGGGGGAACAAGAAATCAAAGAAGGAAGGAGGGAAAATTGGGACAAAGGAGAAGAGGAGGAAAGGGAGGAGGAGAGTAAGAAGAGGGAAGAAGAAAAGGAGGAGGAGGAGGAAGTTAGGGAAGAATAGGGCGAAGGAGAAGAGGAGGAAGACGAGGAAAGAGAGGAGGAGAGTAAGAGAAAAAGGGAAGAAGAGAAGGAGGAGGAGGAGGAGGAGGAAGTTAGAGAGTGAAAGTAGATAACAAGAAGGGAGAGAGGAAGAGGAGGGAGAAGGAGAAGAGGAGGAAGACGGGGAAAGGGAGGAGAGAAGAAGGAAGAGGAGGAGGAGGAGGAGGAAGAGGAGTAGGAAGTTAGGAAGGGGAACAAGAAATCAAAGAAGGGAGAAGGAGAAGAGGAGGAAGACGGGGAAAGGGAGAAGGAGAGAAGAAGAAGAAAGAGGAAGAGAAGGAAGAGGAGGAGGAGGAGGAGGAGGAGGAGGAGGAGGAGGAGGAGGAGAAGGAGCATTGCAGGGAGTCGTCAGCAAAAGTTGGATCCATTTCTTGGGTTGGAATTGCCGCTCACTTTACTGGAGAGAGAGAGAGAGAGAGAGAGAGAGAGAGAGAGAGAGAGTAAAGACAGGACACAGACAGACAGAGAGAAAGAAAGAAAATAAGAAAAAGGAATAAAGAGGAAAAATGTTATCTCGAGATGCTTATGATTTCAACTTAGAGGAAGAAGAAGAAGAAGAAGAGGAAAAGGAGAAAATTATGATATCCGTATTTATGGAGATGATGAGTTTGTCAGAGAGAAGAAGAAGAAGTGAGAGAAAGAGAAAGAAAGAAGAATAGCAGTGATTAGGAGAAGAATATGACAGCGAAGAAGAAGAAGAAGACAAGCCAAAAAAAAGGAGGAAGAAGAGGAGGAGGAGGAGGAAGGAGAATAGAGGCAAAAAAAAAAAAGAAGACAAGAAGGAAGAAACAAAAGAACATCAAGAAGAAAAAGAGGAAGAATCAGACGAACCAAAAAGAAAAAGAGAAAGAAGAAGAAGAGGAGGAGGAGGAAGAAGAAGAAGAAGAATAGAGGCAAAAAAAAAGAAGACAAGAAGGAAGAAACAAAAGAACATCAAGAAGAAAAAGAAGAAAAAGAGGAAGAATCAGACGAACCAAAAAGAAAAAGAGAAAGAAGAAGAAGAGGAGGAGGAGGAGGAAGAAGAATAGAAGAAAAAAAAAAAAAAGAAGACAAGAAGGAAGAAACAAAAGAACATCAAGTAGAAGAAGAAAAGGAGGAAGAAAAATAGAAAGAGAAAAAACCGGACGAAAAAGAACAGAAGAAAAGAGTGTAAAGAAATCAAAGCCAAAAAAAAAAATGAAGACAAAGGAAGAAAATGGAAACAAAAGGAAGAAAAAAATAACCTTGTGAAGCAGAAGTGAAGTGAAATACTGTAACGCTCAAGTCCAGATAATGAGACGAGATTTTATGCTAACGAGAGAGAGAGAGAGAACCCTTTTTTATTGTTACCATTTCCTTCGTTTCCATGTAATATATTTTTTTAATCGTAACTTGAGCAATATTTAATCTTCTTTTTCTCCTTTCCTTTTCTTTTCTTCATATCTCGTTTTTCTCTAATTTTCCTTTTTCCTCTTTTTGGTCGCTGAAGAAAATTTACAGTCCGTTTTTTTCTCTTGTTTTCTTTTTCTCTTTAATGTTAATCTTAAAACCAGGTTATTTTAATTGTTTTCTCTTCCTTGTCCTTTTTTTTTACTTTCTCAATAATTTTCTTCATTTTTCTTTTCTTTTTCTTTTCTCTCTCTTACTTTCTCTCAATATCTTCAAACCACATTATTATCATTTTTCTTATTTTTCTTATTTTCTCTTATTCACATTTTCTCTTCCTTTCTCCTCCACATCTTAACATCCACCAACATCATCATCATTTCCATTCATTACCAAACGTTCAAAAAAAATAATAGAACAGCCAGCCAAGGAAAATTTATAATAACGATCTTGCTAATTTCTCTCTCTTTCATTCTCTTTCTTTACTTCTCTTTCTTTTAACTTCTTTTCTACTTTTTTTCCTCTTATTATCTTCCAAATTTCTCTCTCTTTCATTCTCTTTCTTTATATCTCTTTCTTTTGAACTTCTTTTCTACTTTTTTCTTCCTCTTAATATCTCGCTAATTTCTCTCTTCCATTCTTTTTCTTTTCATCTCTTTCCTTTTAACTTCTTTTCTACTTTTTTCTTCCTCTTAATATCTCGCTAATTTCTCTCTTCCATTCTTTTTCTTTTCATCTCTTTCCTTTTAACTTCTTTTCTACTTTTTTCTTCCTCTTAATATCTCGCTAATTTCTCTCTTCCATTCTTTTCTTTTCATCTCTTTCTTTTTAACTTTTATTTTCACTTTTTTCTTCCTCTTAATATCTTCCTAATTTCTCTCTTCCATTATTTTTCTCTTCATCCCTTTCCTTTTAACTCCTTTTTTTACTTTTTCTTCCTCTTATCTACCTTTTTTAATACTTTTTTTCGGATTCATTTCTCTCTCTTTCATTCTTTTGCTGCACATCTTTCTTTTTAACTTCTTTTTTTTACTTTTTCTTCCTCTTATTTACCTTTTTTAATACTTTTTTTGGCATTCATTTCGCTGAGCGCGTTAAAATCTCATTGAAAGAGTGCGTCGCGCATTCTTTCGTTCTCGCGTCAAAAAAAATAAAAAATTCCAGTGTGTTTTGTTTCATCAAGAGGGAGGGAGAGAGAGAGAGAGAGAGAGGGGGGGGGGGGGGTTGGAACTTGTGAGCTGGATTTGTCTTTTAATGTGTGTCTGTGTGTGTGTGTGTGTGTGTGTGTGTGTGTGTGTGTGTGTGTGTGTGTGTGTGTGTGTGTCCTCTTCATTCTATTGTTCTTCCTACACTTAATTCCATCCTCCTCCTCCTCCTCCTCCTCCTCCTCCTCCTCCTTTTCCTCCTCTTCTCCCTCCTACATCTCTTTACCTCCCTCCCTTCAACCCACACACCTTCTCTCCCTTCTTTCGTTTCCTCAACCTCCCTCTCTCCATCTCTCCCTTCTCTTCTCCCTATCCTATCTCCTTTTCCTCTCCCTCTATTCCTCTCTCCCTTTTCTTATTGCATCCTTGTCCACTTTCCCTCCCTCCTCCCTCCTTTCCCTCCCTTCCTTTCTCCCTTCCTCTCATTCTCCCACCCTACCTTGCCTTAAACACCCCTTAACTACTCTCCCTTTCTCTCCCTTCCCTCCTCTCTGCCGCTTTCACACCCTTCTCATTCTCTCCATTCCTCCCTTGCTTCCTACTCTACCTCTGACCTTTCTCTCCTATTCTCCCTCTCTCCCTCCCCCTTCTCACTCTCTCCCTTCCTTTCTTCTTCCTACACTACCTCTGACCTTTCTCTCTTACTCTCCCTCCCTCCCCCTTCTCACTCACTCACTCTCTTTCATCTCCTACACTACCTCTGTGGCCTGTCGCTCCTATTCTCCCTCCTTCTCTCTCCCTCCCTCTCCCTCCCTCCTTAGCCCCCCTCACGCCCCCTTCCCGCCCCCAGATCCCCCAGACTTCAGGCTCCGTCGCTGGCCAGTCTGGGGCACGCCGGTGAGGGAGGGCAGCACCGTGTCCCTCCTCTGCCTCGTGGACGCCAACCCGCCCTCGAGTCCGACCTGGGTCAAGGGTGAGTCTACCTGTGGACCTGTTCTTGTGGTACCTGAGTTCATCTTCACCTGGTATATTTATTTAAACACATGATTTGTCTGTTTTCCTTGTGTTTTTCTCTCTTGCCTAAGCATATTTCTCTTAAACACACTTCTTCCAGTTGTTGTTTTTCTTCCTGTTGTGTTCCTGAGTTCATCTTCACCTGGTATATTTATTTAAACACATAATTTGTCTGTTTTCCTTGTGTTTTCCTCTCTTGCCTAAGCATATTTCTCTTAAACACACTTCTTCCTGTTGTTCTTTTCTTCCTGTTGTGTTCCTGAGTTCATCTTCACCTGGTATATTTATTTAAACATATAATTTGTCTGTTTTCCTTGTGTTTTTCTGTCTTACCTAAACATATTTCTCTTAAACACACTTCTTCCTGTTGTTGTTTTTCTTCCTGTTGTGTTCCTGAGTTCATCTTCACCTGGTATATTTATTTAAACATAAATTTGTCTGTTTTCCTTGTGTTTTTCTGTCTTACCTAAACATATTTCTCTTAAACACACTTCCTTTCTTCATTCCTCATCCTGTTGTCTTACCTGAGTTCATCTTCACCTGGTATAATTATTTAAACACATAATTTGTCTGTTTTCCTTGTGTTTCTCTCTTACCTAAACATATTTCTCCTAAACACACTTCCTTTCTTCATTCCTCATCCTGTTGTCTTACCTGAGTTCATCTTCACCTGGTATAATTATTTAAACATATAATTTGCCTGTTTTCCTTGAGTTAACTCAGCATATTTCTCCTAAACACACTTCCTTTCTCCATTCCCCGTCCTGTTGTGTTACCTGCGAGTTCATCTTCACCTGGTATAATTATTTAAACATATAATTTGTCTGTTTTCCTTGCGGTTGTCTCTCTTAGCTAAACATTTTTCTTTCTTTTCTTCATTCCCCGTCTACTGTGAACCCAACCCGCTCTCCTCAGCACGAAGCGTTTTCCTTTGTCCGTCAAGTGTTCTTCGCTACAAAGCCTTTTTAACCCTTTCTGAGTACACCCTTTGAGGCTCATTTCCTTTAACTCGCGTCCATTCTCTTTAAGCTCACTCGGCGCTGTTTTTCATATATGTTTTTTTAGATATATGTAAACATGCCACCCAGTTTTTAATGCCTCTTTCTAGTTCAGGTTCCGGGTAATTTCCTGAAGGGTGAGTCATTTTTTTATATATCAACACGTGTTTTTTTATATTTTTTTTTCATTTTTTTATATAATCTTTTTATTTTTTTATAAGTATCTATAGCCATTTTTTAAAGCGTGTCCATTTCTTTTTTATTCTATTTTTTATTCTATTTTTTTTATATTTCAATTTTCACCCCAAACCACTTCCTTTCACCCTTCCCCAAAACCATCACTCACCCCAAAACCTCTTCCACTCACTCCAAACCTATTCTCCACATTCACCTTCAAAAAAACAACACTCACCAAACAACCTCAT
>NC_066552.1:1767004-1792004 GCF_024679095.1 Eriocheir sinensis
ATTTACTTCTTCTCTCTTCTTTCATATCTTTTCCTTCTCGTCCCCCATTCCTTTCCTCTGACCTTTCAACTTTCCTTCCTGACCTTCCATCCTTTCTGCCTCAACCTTTCCCTCCCTGACCTTTCCCTCACGTCCAGGTCACCCTAATTATCTCTCTCTCTTTCTCTTTCTCTCCCTCTCTCCCCCAGGTGACGGAAGCGGCTCTGCAGGTCACACGCCCCAGCTGCTGAGGAAGACGGCCACCTCCCCCCCCGAGTGCGCCCCCCTCCTCCCCTGCCCCCCTGACGCCGCCCCCCACCCCCCCGACGGCCAGGGTAAGTTTGGGGGGTGGGGGGGAGGGGGAATGGTCTGGAGATGAAAGATTGCTTGGGCTTTCCTATAATATTCCTCTTCCTGACCTCTCTCTCTCTCTCTCTCTCTCTCTCTCTCTCTCTCTCTCTCTCTCTCTCTCTCTCTCTCTCTCTCTCTCTCTCTCTCTCTCTCTCTCTCTCTCTCTCTCTCTCTCTCTCTCTCTCTCTCTCTCTCCTCTTCTTTTACTTTGCTTTGTCATCTCTTGTTTTCTCTCTTCTCCTCCTCTTCATTCTCCTCCTGTTTCTCTTTTCTTTTTTTATTGTATTTTGTCATTCTTCGTTTTCTTCCTCCTTTTCTTCTTTCTCCTCCTTCTCCTCCTTTACTCCATCTTTCGTGTTCTTTCCCTTTTTCTCTTTTTACTTCTTCATCATCTATTCTTCCTCATCTTCATCTTCTATCTCTCTCTCTCTCTCTCTCTCCTTTCCTTCTTTTCTACTTCATCTCTCCTTTCTCTTCCTCTTCCTTTCCTTATCCTATACTTCATCCTTCCTCATCTTCCTCTCGGTATGTGGGTGAAGTGTTTTCACCTCAGGGAGCTAGACGTCCCTGCCCTGCATAGTCTCAGGTCACCCTTGGACAAGGTGTAATACCTGATATGTCTCCCGTGCCAGGGTCACGGTGAAGCCTCTGGGCAGCAGCAGTGGTGGATTGGACTGCAGGCAGAGGATCTCTTTATGAGACAATGGCTGGAGTTCCAGGGTCCTAGTCAGCTGGACCGTGCCTAATTATTTAGGCCTGCGGTGTAGAGGAGTGTGGCGACCTCTACACTAAAAAGCCTCCCTGGGAACCAGTTGTCGGTGTGAGCTCCCCGTCCCTCCCCTCTATCGACGGTACTCCCATCCCTATTCTGCATAACAGCTGGTTCTTGTTTTCTCCTGAAAGAGATGTCTTTCGTGGGCCACTTGAGATTGTACCTCCCGGTTTCTAGGTGGAGTTTCTGAGGGTTTTTCTTATACTCAAGGAATATTTCAGCTTTTTGGTCTCTCAGGAAGGGCGTCTGATACTCTCTAGAGTTGGTGGAGAACACCTGGTGACAGGTGCCACTGGCGAGGCCTCGAAAGGGTCGCAGAGTTGGGTTAGACGTTTCGGAAAGTGGGAACGAATTGCTGGTTCCTCTCCTCCCTTGCCAGCTCTGCTCTGTGTGACTACGCCGGCCCCGTTCTATGGGACAAAACTTCGAGGACAATAGCTGAAAAGCGCCGGGTTGTGAAAGTCTCTCTCGTGACCGAGGCTCAGGACAAGCGATTGGTCTTTGAGGCGTTTTCAAGACCCTGTGGGAGCGAACTCCCAGTGTTGGAGGCATCTAACACAGCAGTATCTAATTTCCATGCACAATTTTTATACAATTCATTTTACGGTCACAATTTAAGTTATTTCGAAAGCGCTTCTAATATTTGCCCAAACTGTAAAATCGCTTAAATTTCTAACAATGCCTTCCAACCTTAAGTGTGACGTCTGTCCCGGACGATTTGCAGCTCATTTCTTCCAGCTGAGTAAAACTTGCCGCCTCTGCGTTCAAAGATTACAACTTCAGAAGGCTGTGACTGAATGGAAAGTCAAGCATAATGATCTTGAAAAGAAATTCGAAGCCCTTCAGGAATTTGTTTCAAGTAATGTGGCAGTGACTCCACCATCGATGGTGGAGAGGCCCTCCACCGAGACTGTGCCCTCTCCTCACGAATCTCCTGCTTCACGGGAGGACGTGTTACCTGCCTCACAGGTTGACTCCCAGCCTGCCTCACAGGCTAACCCCCAGCCTGCCTCACAGGACAACCACCAGCCTTCCTCACAGGTTGACCCCCAGCCTGCCTCACAGGCTGACCCCCAGCCTGCTTCACAGGCTAACTCCCAGCCTGCCTCACAGGACAACTTCCAGCCTGCCACACTTAACGCTTCTCTTCCTGCTTCACAGGATGTCGGGTTCCAACCTGTAAGGAATGGAGCCAAACCGAAGCAGGCAACCAAGGATTTACTGACCCCCACTACCTTCAATAGGTTCCAGGTGCTGGCAGACACCATGGAGGATGAGTTTGAGACTCGCCTAGTTGGGGACTCCATGGTGCGTGGCCAGCTGGTTGAGTTCTGTGGTCGTTCATCAAACGGCCGCAGAAAACGTTACTGCTATCCAGGTGCCAGACTGGACGACATCACCGCAGCGTGCGATGATGTCACGAGAAATGCCGACCGAAACACCCTCTTTGTCATTCACGCGGGGACGAATGACGTAAAGACAACCCGTTCTGAGGAACTGCTTGAGAAATACCGCCGCATGATCAAGCAGTATAAACGTAAAACGGATGCCAGTAACATCATAATCTCAGGAATCCTCCCGAGGGTCGGTGCCGAATCTAGCTTTTACAGTAAGGCCTTCAGCACAAACAACAGACTTCAGTCCCTTTGCTCACAAGAAAACGTCCAGTTCGCTAACTTGTGGAACAGTTTTTACTACGATTCAGACTTGTTCCTTGCTGATGGCATCCACTTAAACCCTGTTGGAGCAGCCCGTTTCGGGAGGCTGCTCTGTGACCAAGTGGCTCTTCGAAAGCCAAAAAACGCGGAGGCGAGAACACCAGCAGCTCCACCGTAAGGGAGCACTCAACCCGCGAAACCCCCGACTCGAATCACATTAAAGCTTGCTATGTAAACGCTCGTAGCCTACGTAACAAATTTGAAGACTTAGAAGTCCTCGCAGCTACACATTATTACCACATCATCGGAGTTACAGAATCTTGGATATACATTTCAAATAGAGATTTCATTGCGGAATATAGATTACCGGGTTATACCATCTTTAGTCTTGAATGAGAGAACAGACAGGGTGGAGGCGTTATCTTTTATATCCACAACTCTCTCCATCCAGTATCCGTGAAAACAGATATTATAACCAATGTAGACACGGTCTTCATTGAAATTAAAAATAAATCTCGTAAAATAGTAATTGGACTTATCTACAGACCGCCAAGGCAGACTCTTGATATCGACCACGCATTAAGTGAATTATTATTAGAAACAAGTAGCAGTTGCGAGGCAGTAATTGTTGGGGACTTTAACTTGCCAGTGAAAAGATGGGGTGAACCGTTGAACTCTCATACAGGGCTCGACCTGAACACAAATTTACTAGAAAGTGATTTACATCAACACGTTCAAGAACCGACTCGGGAAAATAATATACTTGACCTTATCTTTTCAACGACAGCTGATCTAGTTAACGAAGTAAATGTTGGTCCAATTTTTAGTTCTAGCGATCACCGAACAATCACATTCAGCATCAATATGAAAGAAAGTAAAGTAACTCCTAGCAAAGAAAAGGTGCCTGATTATCAGAGAGTGAATTTCGTAAGACTCCGATCAATTCTAAATAATTCTGACTGGACTGAAATCTCGGCGGAAACAGATATTGATAAATCTTGGGGGGCCTTCACCACAATATTGAACAATGCCATAAGCATATGCGTACCCTATCGTAACAGACGTTCAGCTTTTAAGAAGAAACCCAAATGGTGGAATAACGAAATTCAAAAAAGCCTCTATCTTAAAAAACGAGTTTACAGTAGATACATATCAACTCAGACTGAGGCTGACAAACTAGAGTTGGACAGAATTCGCCGCGAAACCAAGAAATTAGTAAAACGAAGCAAGAAAAATCTTGAAGAATTTATAGCGGAAACGAGTAAATCTAATCCTAAAGAATTTTTTAGCTATGTAAATAATAAAAAGTCACTCACTTGTGGTATCGGACCCCTTGCAAATGATAATGGTAACCACACGAACGATGAAAATGAAATGGCTTCAATCCTAAATAACTTTTTCGCATCCGTATTTACCGACGAAGATTGTTTATCACCTCAACCGCCGGAGGTTAGAAGGACCGAAAAGATGTTAAGTGGCGTGCTCATCGTAGAAAGTGACATTTTACGCACAATTGAAAAGATTAAAGTAAGCAAAGCTCCTGGTCCAGACAAAATTACCCCTTGGGTCTTAAAAGAAATCAAATATCTAATTTGTAAACCGCTCTCCATCATATTCAATAAATCTTTAACAGCTGGAAAAGTTCCGTCGGATTGGAAACTTGCAAATGTCACACCAGTTTTCAAAAAGGGGGACAAGTCTCATCCAGGAAACTATCGACCAATTAGCCTGACATCGATTGTTTGTAAGTTAATGGAGACTATCATTCGCGACAATATGGTGAAATTCTTCGAAGAAAATAATATGATAAATAATTCGCAACATGGCTTCCGTAGTAAACGTTCGTGTTTAACTAACTTACTTGATTTTGTTAATTATATTTTTGAGGTGTTCGATGAAAGCAGATCAGTAGATATCATATATCTGGATTTTCAAAAGGTATTTGATAAGGTCCCCTACAAACGATTGCTCAGCAAACTATTGGCGCACGGTATCTCGGGTAACATTCACAATTGGCTTGTGGACTGGCTCTCTGAGCGGAAACAGAGAGTAGTTCTAAACGGTGTTACATCTAACTGGCTCGATGTCAAAAGCGGCGTACCTCAAGGATCAGTGCTTGGCCCCATGCTCTTCTTAATTTATGTTAATGATATCGATGATGGGCTCACTTGCAAAGTATCAAAATTTGATGATGACACAAAAATTGCTAGTAAAGTAACTGCGACACTCGACGAAGAAGCTTTACAATTAGATTTAGATCGACTTGCACGTTGGGCCAATCAATGGCAAATGAAATTTAATGTTGACAAATGTAAAGTGTTGCACATCGGAAAAAATAACAATCGCGTTCGGTACGTAATGAATGGCCAACAACTTTCTGCAGTAAGTAAAGAAAAGGATCTTGGAATCACTATATCAAGCGATTTAAAGCCCGGTCAGCATTGTTCAGAGGTAGTTAAAACTGTAAACAAATTGGTTGGCTTCATCGGACGAGTCTTTAATACTAAATCGGAAAAAGTAATATTAAAACTGTATAATTCGTTGGTTCGACCCCGTCTAGAGTACTGTGTACAGTTTTGGTCTCCCTACTACAGAAAAGACATAGAAAAGTTGGAACGGGTTCAACGAAGAGTAACAAAGATGATTCCTAGGTTGAGAAATTTATCATATGAACAAAGGCTTAAAGAAGTAAATTTATTCAGTCTATCAAAACGAAGAATGCGAGGCCATCTAATAGAAGTGTTTAAAATGTTTAAAGGATTCAGTGATATTAATGCGGAAGATTACTTTACAATTGATTGATCAAATAGAACAAGAAGAAATCACAATTTGAAGATAAGTGGTAAAAGATTCTCGTCGCACGAAGCTAAACACTTCTTCTTCAATCAAGCTGTTAATGTTTGGAACTCTCTACCCTGTGATGTCGTTGATAGTACAACAGTTACGGCCTTCAAGAATAGATTAGACAAGTGTTTTGAATCCAACCAGCAACTAAGATATTACTCATTGTCGTAATAACGTTAAGTTCTTTCGAATACTGGTGTCCTTGTCCGCTTTTATCGCCCGGTTAGTGGTAGCCGTAATGGTAGTTCTTTCCTTTTTCCTACATAATTTCCATGCAGTTTTTCCATGCTGCATGGTTCTTTTTCCTTTCCTGCCGGCTTTGGCTGGAGGAGCCTTCGCCTTTGCTGTCCTTCATCTTCCACTTTTGATTAGATAGTTAGTGTTGCTTGTCACAAACAACCTCGTAAGGACCAGCAGGTCTGCTGATGTTTGTTCTTTCTTTGTGTTTCTTTGTGTTCCTTCCTTTCTCCTCCTTTACTAGTCCATCATTTACTCTTCTTCTTCCTCCTCTTCATCCTCCTCTTCATCCTCCTCTCTCTCCCCCAGGGTGGGTCACGGTGGTCCCAGTGAACGTGTCAGTCATCACCACGGGGGGTCGAACCACGGTGCTGGCCGCGAGGGTGTGTGGCCGGCCGTCCCCCAGCGCCGTCACCTGGCTGCCCCCGCCCCACCTGCCTCCCCTCACCCCGGGGCACATGCGGGGCCGCCTACACGCGCACAACCTCACTGTGAGTAGCTAGGGAGGGGAGAGGGGAGAGGGGGAAGGAAGGTGGAGTAGGGAAGTATAGTTAGGAGAGTTTATATGGGGAAGGGAAGGGAAGGGGAGAGTAAGGGAGGGGAAGAGGGAAAAGAAAGAGGAGGGGGAGGGAAATTAGGGGTGTAGGGAGATGTAGTTAGGAAAGTATGCATAGGGCAAGGGGGGAGAGGAAGGGAAGGGTGTAAGGAGTGTAAGGTTAAGAAAAAGTGGTGTCCTAACCCAACCTGACCTAACCTAACCTAACCTTAAGGGTGTGTCTTTTATCTCACGCCCTTATGACAAACTCCTTAAGTAACTGTAGTAGGTTGAGTGGGTAGGGCTGTAGTGTTAGTAGCTGGGTAAGGTCAAATCTCACGCCCTTATTACAAGCTCTCCTTAAGTAGCTGCCTGTCTCTTAGTAAAGGCCAAGAAAGAAAAGGAATTGAAAGTGAAGTGTATATAATTTAGTCTAAGCGGAAAACAGTTTAGAAGCCACGTTTGTTTGTTTTTGGTTGGCAGTAAGGGAAGGCTTGAAATACGGGCGAGAGGAACCATACCTCCATTAACTTAGGTCAGGGAGAGCAGATTAAGACACTAACATATGACAGCAGAGTAATTTAGAAGAGAAGTAATTTAAAGTAGTTGTAACAGGCACCTGAACTAACACACACACACACACACACACACACACACACACACACTCTCTAGTTTGGGAGAGTAGCGAGCATTTCCACTAATCCCCCAGCTTAGCGGATAGCACAGTGATTTAGTGGCAGTGGTTTAGGAGAGTGAGCAGCGCCGTGACCACCCACTCAAGGAAGACAACAGTAACGCACAGGGAAGAAAAAGAAAACAAGAACACAACTCAACACACCACATAGAAACACATACACAAAGCAGAAGGGCAACACAAACATACAGCGAAGAGGAATGCAACACAAGGGAGACAGCAACATAGTATACAGCGAAGAATGACAACACAGCAGAGAGAAGTTACGTATTACAACAACACAAACAGAAGAACGGATGATTGTAGAAAGACAACACAAACAGAAGAACGGATGACAGTAGAAAGACAACACAAACAGAAGAACGGATGACAGTAGAAAGACAACACAAACAGAAGAACGGATGACAGTAGAAAGACAACACAAACAGAAGAACGGATGACAGTAGAAAGACAACACAAACAGAAGAACGGATGATTGTAGAAAGACAACACAAACAGAAGAACGGATGATTGTAGAAAGACAACACAAACAGAAGAACGGATGATTGTAGAAAGACAACACAAACAGAAGAACGGATGATTGTAGAAAGACAACACAAACAGAAGAACGGATGACAGTAGAAAGACAACACAAACAGAAGAACGGATGATTGTAGAAAGACAACACAAACAGAAGAACGGATGACAGTAGAAAGACAACACAAACAGAAGAACGGATGATTGTAGAAAGACAACACAAACAGAAGAACGGATGACAGTAGAAAGACAACACAAACAGAAGAACGGATGATTGTAGAAAGACAACACAAACAGAAGAACGGATGATTGTAGAAAGACAACACAAACAGAAGAACGGATGATTTTAGAAAGACAACACAAACAGAAGAACGGATGATTGTAGAAAGACAACACAAACAGAAGAACGGATGATTGTAGAAAGACAACACAAACAGAAGAACGGATGATTGTAGAAAGACAACACAAACAGAAGAACGGATGACAGTAGAAAGACAACACAAACAGAAGAACGGATGACAGTAGAAAGACAACACAAACAGAAGAACGGATGATTGTAGAAAGACAACACAAACAGAAGAACGGATGATTGTAGAAAGACAACACAAACAGAAGAACGGATGATTGTAGAAAGACAACACAAACAGAAGAACGGATGATTGTAGAAAGACAACACAAACAGAAGAACGGATGACAGTAGAAAGACAACACAAACAGAAGAACGGATGACAGTAGAAAGACAACACAAACAGAAGAACGGATGACAGTAGAAAGACAACACAAACAGAAGAACGGATGATTGTAGAAAGACAACACAAACAGAAGAACGGATGATTGTAGAAAGACAACACAAACAGAAGAACGGATGATTGTAGAAAGACAACACAAACAGAAGAACGGATGATTGTAGAAAGACAACACAAACAGAAGAACGGATGATTGTAGAAAGACAACACAAACAGAAGAAAGGATGATTGTAGAAAGACAACACAAACAGAAGAACGGATGACAGTAGAAAGACAACACAAACAGAAGAACGGATGATTGTAGAAAGACAACACAAACAGAAGAACGGATGATTGTAGAAAGACAACACAAACAGAAGAACGGATGATTGTAGAAAGACAACACAAACAGAAGAACGGATGACAGTAGAAAGACAACACAAACAGAAGAACGGATGATTGTAGAAAGACAACACAAACAGAAGAACGGATGACAGTAGAAAGACAACACAAACAGAAGAACGGATGATTGTAGAAAGACAACACAAACAGAAGAACGGATGATTGTAGAAAGACAACACAAACACACACACGGCGAAGTAACACAGACGTAAAACATAACATATAAGTAGCGGGCCTTTTTTTTTATTATTGTTTCCTTTTTTGTGCCCTTGAGCTGTCTCCTTTGTTGTAAAAAAAAAACAAAAAAAAAACGAAGTAACACAACACAGAAACAGACAGACAAAAACAGGAAAAGACCACAATACAGCGAAGACAGGAAATACAACACACAGAAAAACAAATAGAAAGACAGCAAAACAACAACACATACGAGGAAGAAAACAAATGAAAGTCAAACAGAGAAAAACAAACGTAAAAACAGTAAGACAAAAAAAAAACGAGAAGACAAAACTAGACAAAACAAAGCGAAGAGGAGGAGAATAATAAAACGTTGCAACACAAAACAAACAAACAAACAAAAAAAAGAAGACAATAACGATGAAAACAAAGAAAAAAAACACGTAAAGGACTCCACACACACACACACACACACACACACACACACACACACACACACACACACACACACACACACACACACACAGACAAACACAGACGCCTCTTATCATTTCACAGCACGTGCCTCCTCCTCCCCCCCCCCCTCCCCCCCTTCTCTTCCCTTAGGCCTACCAGTTACATTATTTTTTTTTTTTTTTAGGCCAGACCATTTTTTTGGCCCCCCTCCCTCTCCCTCCTTCCCTCCCTCCCAGATGTTCCTCCCCTCCACAATCAGTCCTTTCCTCCCCTTCTCTCCCCTCTTCCTCCTCCTCCTCTCTCTCTCCCTCTGTTTCCTCCTCCCTCCTCCTCCTCCTCCTCCTTCTCTATCTGTCATCTTTGTTTCTCTCCCTCCTTCCCCTCTTTCCTCCCTCTCCCCTTTGTCCGTCCTTTCTCTTTCACTCTTTTTTTCCCCTTCCTTTTCTTTTTCTGTTCCTCTCCATTTTCTCTTTTCCTACTCCCCTATTTTCATGCCGATTTTCCTCCTCTCCTATCTCCTCTTCTTCCTCCTCCTCTCTCCCCTTTCCCTTCATACTAGATTCAACCCTCCTCCTCCTCTCCCGTCCCTCTCTCCCCTTTCTCTTCCCCTCTCCTCTCCTTCCCATCCCCTTACTCTATCCACCCCTTGAATCTCCCCCTCCAGTAAGCTAAGACTCCCCTCCTCCTCCCTTCCCCTCCCCTTACTATATCCACCCCTCGAATCCCCCCCTCCAGTAAGCTAAGACTCCCCTCCTCCTCCCTTCCCTGTAAGTTAAGGACCCCAGTACCTCCCCCACTCAATTCCCCCCTTCCCCTTCCTCTAAGCTCCCCTCCCCACGAGCCCCATAAACTAAAGCTCCCCCCCACCCCTGCTCCCCCTCCCCTCCCTTCCCCTACCCGAAACCCCCATTCTCATAAGCTAAGGACCCATTCTTCCCCTCTCACGTAAGATAAGCACCCCCTCCTGGTACCTCCCTCCCCCAACTCCCCCGTTCCCCCCCAGGCCGGGTCCTCTGCGGGGTGCCTACACGCGACCCTCAGCATCAAGGGCGTGAAGGACAGCGACGCGGGCGGCTGGGTGGTCGTGGGCGTGGGCGGACGGAAAGCAGACGCCGCCCTCATCCACCTCAACGTCACCGCCGCCGCCCACGCCGTCGCCAGCGCCGCCCACGCCCTGCAGACGCACCTCCTCGCCCTCCTCCTCGCCCTGCTCGCCTCCCTCCCGCCCAGGCCGTGAACTGCTCTCTGTCTCTATCTCGTGGCCGCAAGAGTGGTTTTTGGGGGTCCTATCGCTGCAGAAGATGGGCTTTGGTGGTCCTCGACGTAACCTGCGCTCTATCGTGGCCGTAGGAGTGGTTTCGGGGAGTCCTTGACATGATCTCCTCCTACCGTGGTCGTGGGAGTGTGTTTCAGGGGATCCTTTTGCTATGATATCCTTCTCCTGTGGCTGTAGGATGTGTTTCGGGGGGTCCTTGACGTGATCTACTCCTACCGTGGTCGTGGGAGTGTGTTTCAGGGGATCTTTTTGCTATGATATCCTTCTCCTGTGGCTGTAGGATGGGTTTTGGGGGGTCCTTGACATGATCTACTCCTACCGTGGTCGAGGGAGTGTGTTTCAGGGGATCCTTTTGCTATGATATCCTCGTGGCCGCAAGATGGGTTTTGCGGGGTCCTTGGCATAATCTCCTCTCCCGTGGGTGCAGGAGGTCCTCTGGCTATGATATCCTTTTCTTGTGGCTGCAGGAGTTGGTTTGTGAACTCCTTTGCCATGATATCCTTCTCCAGTTACGGCAGGAGTTGGTTTGTGAAGTCCTTTGCCATGATATCCTATACTCCAGTGACCGCAGGAGTTGGTTTGGGGTCCCCTGGCTATGATATCCTATTCTTGTGACTGCAGGAGTTGGTTCGTGAAGTGTCATGATATCCTTCTCCAGTGACCGCAGGATTGGTTTCGTGGGATCCTTTTGCTATGATATCTTCCTTTCGTGGCTGTAGGAACTGTTTGTATGGGTCCTTTCTACCTAAAACTCCTTCTTCATCGACCTCAGGAGTTGTTTTTCAGGATCTTAATCACCTAAATCTCCCTTCAGTGGCCAGAGGAGTTGGGTGTCTAAATCATCTCGACCTTCAACTGTTTGTCTGGGTCCTTTCTACTTTAAACTCCTTCTTCAGTGACCTCAGAAATGATCACGAACCCCTTCCCATAAAATCCTTCCCGTGGCTGTAGGACTCGACTCTTTGGATCCTTTCTGCATTTAACTCCTTCAGTGACCTCAGGAGTTATTTATCACGAACCTCTTCCCATTAAAATCCTTCCCGTGGCTGCAGGACTCGACTTTCGATCCTTTCTCCCTTAAACTCCTTCAGTGACCCCAGGAATTATTTATCACGAACCTCTTCCCATAAAATCCTTCCCGTGGCTGTGGGACTCGACTCTCTGGATCCTTTCTCCCTTAAACTCCTTCAGTTACCTCATAAATTATCACCAACCCCTTCCCATAAAATCCTTCCCGTTGCTGTAGGACTCAACTCTTCGGATCCTTTCTGCATTTAACTCCTTCAGTGATCTCAGTAATTATCACGAACCCCTTCCCATAAAATCCTTCCCGTTGCTGTAGGCCTCAACTCTTTGGATCCTTTCTGCATTTAACTCCTTCAGTGACCTCAGAAATTATCACGAACCCCTTCCCATAAAATCCTTCCCGTGGCTGTAGGACTCGACTCTCTGGATCCTTTCTCCCTTAAACTACGTCAGTAACCTCAGGAGCTATCAGGATCTCCCCATGACCTCCTTCCCGTGGCCGCAGGAGTCGGTGTCTTTGGTTCTCCGCCGTCTGTTGCAGTCTGTGGGCGTGGATGTGCCGTAGCCGCCCTCACGCCCGCCGGAGGGGTCGCCGCGCCCCCCACACGCCCTTGGTTGTGTGTGGGCGTGGCGGTGGGTGTCCTGTGCTTCCTTCTCTCTTCTCTCAGCGTGTGGGGCGGCGTGCGTCTGTGATAGTGTGGTGGTGAGGATGGTGAGGGTGATGGTGATTGTAGGATGGTGGTGGTGGTGGTTGAGAATAGTGTGATTGTGGTATGGTTGTTATGATAGGGGGTTGGAAGGTATGGTAGTGAGGGTGTGGAAGGAATGTGGTGTTGTATACAGGATGGTGGTGATGGTGGTTGAGAATAGTGTGAGTGTGGTATGGTTGTTATGATACGGGTTGTGCATGGGGGGTTGGAAGGTATGATGACGAGGGTGTAGAAGGAATGTAGTGTTGTATACAGTGTGGTCAGGATGGTGTGTCATGTGTATGGTGAGGTATGGTGTCTGTTTCCATATGTGTGATAGTGAGGCAAAGTTTCGAGCAGCATGGTGACAGGATATGAGAGTATGGTGATGGTAGAGTGGTGAGCTGGTATAGTATGGTGTGACTGGGGATGGTGATGGAGAGGTGATAGTGACATGTATGGTGTGGTGATGGTGATGGTGATGTGCGTGTATGGTATGCCGTGACTGTGAAAATGATGATATGGTAATGATATGGTGTAAGTATGGTGAGATGGTGATGGTGAAAGTGGTGTTGTATGGTGTGACTGGTAATGATTGGGGTGTGGTATGGTGTATGTAGAGGTGGTGGTGATAGTGATGAAGTATGGTGACGTATAGTGTGACTGGTAATGATAGGGGTATGGTATGGTGTATGTCGAGGTGGTGGTGATGGTGATGACGTATGGTGACGTATAGTGTGACTGGTAATGATAATAGGAGGGTGGTGATGATGGATGTATGGCGACTTGATGATGATAGTGGTAATGTATGGTGACGTATGGTGTGACTAGTAATGATGATAGGAGGGATGGTGATGATGTAAGTATGGCGAGGTGGTGATGATGATGAAGATGGCGTATGGTGTTCTTTGTTATTTATGGTGCAAGACACAGCTAGCTCCGTTATCCCGGGGTGATGGTGCGCTATGTGTCACTATATTATTATCCGAAGTGAACCGTGAACCGAACCGGACTCGTGAAACTGTATCGGTTCGAAACACTTCTATAAGGAACCGGTTTACAGGACTGACACTTTTATGAACCTTTTGAACCGGTTTGTGTTGGTTCGGAGCTTCGGACCAAGGACTTGTGAACCTTTTGAAGTGGTTTGAGTTGTTTCGAAGCTTCGGAATGCTGAATCAAAGACAGGATAAAGGATCTGAACCTATATTTGAAGCAGTTGATCCGATTTGTGTTGCTTTGAAAATTCGGATTACTGAAAAAAAAATGAAGATAAAGGAATATAGAAGCTTATGAAGAGGTTTGATTTCTGTTGCTTCAAAGTTTCAAATTGTAGGACTGAAACACTTATATGAAACAGTTGATTCGAATTGTGTTGCTTCAAAAACTCGGATTACCGGAAGAAAATGGAAAAAACAACCACTGAAAACACACATACGAAGCTCTAATCCATTTGTGCTGCTTCAAAGTTTCGAATCGTAAGACTGAAACACCAATGAACCACCTGAATCTTTTTGTGTTGCTTCAAAAATTCGTATTACTGAAAAAAGAACGGACTGAACAAACATACGAAGAGGTTTGGTCCATTTGTGTTGCTTCAAAGTATCGAATCGTAAGACTGAAACACTAATGAACCACTTGAATCTTTTTGTGTTGCTTCAAAAAATCACACTAGAAAAAAAAAACGAAAAAAAGGGAACTAAAAAAACGCAATTATGAAACCTTTGAACCGTTTTGTGTCGCTTCGAAGCTTCGGATGGTTGGACCGAAACACTAAATGAACCACTTGCGTCTTGAGTGTTGCTTCGAGCCCCGGGTGACCGCTGTACCGTCTTTATACCGCCTAGTTAGCTCTTTGTCATATCATACTGCTGATGTGGCCGTCGTGGTGGTGGTGTGGTGGTGGTGGTGGTGATGATTGTGTGGCCGGTGTAGTAGTGAAGGTGAAAGAGATCTGGTGTGTGTGTGTGTGTGTGTGTGTGTGTGTGTGTGTGTGTGTGTGTGTGTGTGTGTGTGTGAAAGCCACGCACATAAAGTCTATTCTTACCTTTGAAATGCCTCTTTAAAATGACACTAAGAGGAAAAAATGTGACAGCGTGGAGTGTTGTCGTGTGTGTGTTTGTGTGTGTGTTTTCCCCTTCCCTTTCTTCACCTTTTCTCTTTTTTTCTCCTCTCCCTCTCCTCCTTCTTCCTTCCTTCTTTCTCTTTTCTCCTTCTCTCCCTCTCCTTCCTTCTTTCCCTTCCCTTTCCTTCTTCCTCCATTCCTTCTCTCTTCCGCCCTATCTCCCCTTCCCTTACCCACCAGAGAGAGAGAGAGAGAGGGAGAGAGAGAGACCCCGCCACCACCCTCGCCGCGCCCTCGTCTCCTGTTCTAGTTCTTCTTCCTTCGCTTTTAAAATCACTAAAGAAAGATGCCGGTGGTCTGCCTGTTCCATTCATGTTCTTATATTGTAATAAATGTTTGTCTTTACGCTGTGTTTTATTATTATTATTGTTGTTATGGTGGTAGTGGTGGTGGTGGTGGTGGTGGTAGTAGTAGTAGTAGCAGTAGTGGTGGTGGTAGTAGTAGTAGTATGGGAAATAGTAGTGGTAGTCATGACCTGTTCTATTTATTTTGTTTATTTATTTATTTCATTTTTTATATAATTCACAATAATCATAACTTTTTTATTTCATTCTTGTATTGTTTTCATTTTTTATTCTTTTCACAATTTTCATATTTAGGACGAGAATCATAACCTCTTTATTCACTTGTTATTTCTTTTTTTGTAGTTTATCTTATTATTTTTCTATGTATTTTACTTTTTACATAATGGCCGCTAATCACAACTCATTTTGTTATCTCATTTTTTTTTTTTTTTTTTTTTTTTTTTTTTTTCCTCCTCTCGTCTCTTGTTACTGTTGAATTTCTTGCTACAACCACGCCGGGCAGGACAGCGGAAAGTGATGATGATAATGATGACGATGATTTTGTAGTCAAAGTTTTGCAATAATGGCGCGGGAGTCTGTAGGAAGTTGGGTAGAGAGAGAGAGGGAAAAAATACGAGTTCTGAGACTGTCTTAAATTTGGAGGGGACTTTAAGTGATAAAAAATGTCCTTTCTTAAAATCTGTTCGAATACATTTTTAGGTAGGTAGTAAAAATATATGTGGTAAAATTATTATTATTATTTTTTTACAACAAAGGAGACAGCTCAAGGGCACAAAAAAAAGGAAACAATAATAAAAAAAAAAAAAGCCCGCTACTCGCTGCTCCTAAAAAGAAACAAAAGAGGTGGTCAATTTCGGGAGGAGAGGTGTCCTGATATGTTAAGAATATTTTCATAGACGTATATGATTTTTTTGTTACTGATATAGAATTTTATAGATATAGACCTTTTTATCTACTTAAATTTTCATAGATATAGTTTTTTTTTTTTTTTTTTTTTTTTTTTTGTAGATAAGAAAACAGACAGAAAAGTTAAAGAAAACCTTTGGTAGGAAAAAGCACGATGTATTTCTGAGTTTAGGGTGAAAGTTAACTAGTAAAAGTTTTCCCTAAAAAACATCTTGGACACATTTTTTTATAGACCGGAAGACAGACGAGGAAAATAATACTCGAGACAGTCCGGAGTGTCGGAGAAAGTTCCCCACTAAAATTTTGTCCTTTAAAACCTGTCCGGAAGTTATATAATATTTTGTAGCTAAACTTTTGCAATCACTGAGGGGGAGTCTGTAACAAGTTCGGTGGAGGGTAGAGTGTGCTGCTGCTCTCCCTCCGCTGAGAAATATGAGACAAGACGATTTTTAGGAAACTTAACTCGTAAAATTATTCTTAAAAACAGTTTGGACACCAGTTTTTTGTAGGTAGAGAGACAGACGAAAAGTTTAACGAAAGATATATATAAAGAAAAAAAAATAGTCCTGCGTCTTAAGGGGGTCACTTCAATTTCTTCCTTAAAATCAGTTTATATGTAATTCTTTATTTTGATTACTATATCTTATTTTTATTGATTTTTTATTGGTTTTGTTTTGTTTCTTTTAAGTTTTAGGGCTGAATTCTTCATTTTTGGGGGGAAACAGTTATCTATTTATCTATGTGTTCATTTATATATGCATTATCTATTCGTTTTCAAGCGTAACTCTTTTTTTTAGGGAAACAACTTTTAACTCATTCATGTTTTTCTTTGTTTTTGTTTTTTGAAGTAAAGGAAACAGTTATCTTATCCTTTCTTTCTGTCTTCATTTATTCATCATTATTGTCTTGTTTTTAAGTCAATTTGGAATGCTTACGATATTTTTTTCATAACCTTTCGTGTAAGAGTTTCGCAACGGGCGACAGGTGATTGGCGAAGAGGACCTACCGAGCTGACCAATCCCAGGCCGCGTCTCTACCATGCTGTGTGTTACCTCTTCCTGATTGACTCGTGAAAGCTGCTCCGTGATTGGCTGATTCAAATGAGGTAAGGCGAAGGTTAGATTATTGTTGTTGCTAATATTATTACTTTTATTATTGTTGTTGTTGTTGTCATTCCCTTGTTAGTGTTGTGTATACGTGTGTGTGTGTGTGTGTGTGTGTGTCAGTGCTGGGCACTTGCGGTACTTTTTGCGGTACTGCGGTATTGCAGTTCTACCGCACTACCAAACCGGTACCGCAGTACCGCAGAGCATTGCTGAAAGTACCGGAGTACCGGTACTGCGTTTTTCCTGCGGTACTTTTCGCGGTACCGGCAAACACTTTAAAAAAAATAATGATGACAATAATTAATGAATAAATAAATATGTAAATAAAAATAAACAATACCACTGTTTGAGGGGGCAGTGTGGGGGGGGGCACATGACCCACCAGACAGACAGACAGTCGGACATACGCAGACACCGTGGGATAGGTACCTATTGTTAATTAAAAGGATGTGATTTTTCATCGGAGGGAGGTTGGAACCAGGATTTTTTCACCGATGCTTTTCTAGGAGGAACCATACTTGCTTCTAAAATTAATCAACACCTCATAACTCCTATAGTACGTTAAATCAATACATCTTTAGCTGCGTGCGCGCCGATTATCTCGCTATAACTGGCAACAGAGAAAAAAGGGGGAGAGAGACACGTTACTAACGTGTATCGTGCTAACGTAGACGGACTTAGAACGTGTGTCGTGTAACGTTCTTAGTCCAGGCTCATCTTCACTACTGGCAGGTCGGTGAAAATCTTGCTCCTAGAAAATAATCTATTAAATAATTACCTGTATATATTATTGTTATCTACAACATTATTATGTTACTTATTCCGGGCACGTCTTTCCTACTGGATAGTTTCCACCTAATCTCATGTACACTACATGTGTATTACTTTTGTACAGTCTTCTCAATTGTAAGTACTTGTATTAAAATGTGATTTTTGGCGTTTAATTTTTTTTTTATTTTTACATATGGCTGTTTTTGGTAATTGGTGTCGCAGAGCTATTTTTTTTTTCTTTTTAAGTGCTACTTTAGAAACCAGGTACCGCAGTACCGCAGTACCACGGAACGCACCAGGGGGGGCGGGAAAAGTACCGGAGTACCGCGGAACGCACTGGGCATGCTGAGGTACCGCAGTACCGCGTAACGCAACCCCAAACTTTTGGTACCGCGCCCACCACTGGTGTGTGTGTGTGTGTGTGTGTGTTAGCTTCTGTGACGACCCTTTATTGCAGTTCAAATTTATGGCTCTCTTCCGATTCCTCCTCCTCCTCCTCCTCCTCTTTCTTCTTCCTCTTCTTCCTTCTTCTTCCTCCCCCGATATATCCTCTCTCCTACATCTTCTTCTCTTCATATTTCACTGTAACGGGGATTTCCTCTCTCTCTCTCTCTCTCTCTCTCTCTCTCTCTCTCTCTCTCTCTCTCATCTGCTCTTTTTCTCCTCTTAATTTCTCCTATTTATCTTCTTCTTTTTCTTCTCTCTCTTCTCCCCTTCTTATCTCTATTCTTTCCATTTCCTCCAGTCCATTGTTCTCCTTTTCCCTCTCTCTTCTTTTTTTCCTTTCTTTTCTCTCTTCTCCCTTTCATCTATTTCTCTTATTTTCCTCGTTATTTTTCTGTGTTTACTCATTCCCTTTCTTGCATCTTAAGTATATTATTTTCATTTTACTACTCTCTCTCTCTCTCTCTCTCTCTCTCTCTCTCTCTCTCTCTCTCTCTCTCTCTCTCTCCTCATCTCCGCCCTTGCAGATGAGATGCAAATGAGCGCAGCATCCGCTTTTCCGAGGCAATCTCAAGAGCATCAAGGAGGCGAGATAATATGTCTGTGTGCTTACTTGAGAGAGAGAGAGAGAGAGAGAGAGAGGGAGGAAGTGATGATGATGATGTAAGTGAGGGAAAGAGGGAAGATATGTTGAGAGAGAGAGAGAGAGAGAGAGAGAGAGAGAGAGAAAGGTCCGTGAAAGATGTAATTTGACAGGGTCAGTGATGAGAGACTGTGGAGGAACTCGGTGAGAGAGAGAGAGAGAGAGAGAGAGAGAGTAGAGAAGTAAAGTGGCAAATGTTTGAGACAGCGGTACTACATTCTCTCTCTCTCTCTCTCTCTCTCTCTCTCTCTCTCTCTCTCTCTCTCTCTCTCTCTCTCTCTTCCATAATAATTTCTCTTCCGCTTCTCTGCCTGTGTCACTCTTCCTCACCTCTCCTCCTCCTCTCCTCCTCCTCCTCCTCCTCTTACCTGAGATACCTGCAATATTTGACCGGGATTGAGCTGTGATTGATTTCCTATCCTACACCTTTTTTTCTGTCTGTCTGTCTGTCTGTCTCCCTCGCACTCTGTTTATCTATCTGTCTATCTATCGATGTGTGAGTGAGAGAGAGGGAGAGGGAAGGAGGGAAATGAGGCAGGAGATGAAGGGATGAACGTGAGGATGGAGAGAGAGAGAGAGTGGAGGTTATGGGAAGGGAGATGTCAGAAGGGGAGGGAGGAAAGAAGGAAAGGGAGAGGAGGGTAAAGGAAGGGAAATGTCAGAAGGGGAGGGAGGAAAGAAGGAAAGGGAGAGGAGGGTAAAGGAAGGGAAATGTCAGAAAGGGAGGGAGGAAAGAAGGAAAGGGAGAGGAGGATAAAGGAAGGAAAGGGAAGGGAGATGTCAGAAAGGGAGGGAGGAACGAAGGAAAGGGAGAGGAGGATAAAGGAAGGAAAGGGAAGGGAGGGTGGAAAGAAGGAAAGGGAGAGGAGGATAAAGGAAGGGAGATGTTAGAAGGTGAGGGAGGAAAGAAGGATAGGGAGAGGAGGGTAAAGGAAGGAAAGGGAAGGGAGGAAAGAAGGAAAGGGAGAGGAGGATAAAGGAAGGGCGAGGTGAGAAGGTTAGGGAGGAAAGAAGGAAAGGGAGAGGAGGGTAAAGGAAGGAAAGGGTAGGGAGGAAAGAAGGAAAGGGAGAGGAGGATAAAGGAAGGAAAGGGAGGGAGGAAAGAAGGAAAGGGAGAGGAGGGTAAAGGAAGGGAAAGGGAAGGGAGATGTCAGAAAGGGAGGGAGGAAAGAAGGAAAGGGAGAGGAGGATAAAGGAAGGAAAGGGAAGGGAGATGTCAGAAAGGGAGGGAGGAAAGAAGGAAAGGGAGAGGAGGATAAAGGAAGGGAGATGTCAGAAAGGGAGGGAGGAAAGAAGGAAAGGGAGAGGAGGATAAAGGAAGGAAAGGGAAGGGAGATGTCAGAAAGGGAGGGAGGAAAGACGGAAAGGGAGAGGAGGATAAAGGAAGGGAAAGGCTCAGAAAAAAGGAAGAGGGGGAAAAGGAGGGGAGGCAAGAGGAAGAAGAGACGAGAAAGGAGTGGAGGAGGAAAGTGAGGAGAAAGGAAAGTGAAAGTGGGTGGACGAAGGTGAAAGGGAAGAGGAGGAAAAGGGAAAATAAAGGAAGGGAAATGAAAGGGAAAGGAAAAGAGAAGAAGGTGAAAGGAACTGGAGAAAGGAAAGGGAAGGGAAAATAAAGGAAAGGAAATAAAAAAGAAGGGTAAAGATGTCAAAGGGGAGGAGGCGAGAGAAAGAAAAGAAAGGTAGATGAAAAATGTGAAATGGGAAAAAATCCGATAAGGAGAGAAAACGAAAGAAAAGAAGAAGGAAGGAATAAAGAAATTGGAGAAGGAAGGGAAGGAAGGTAGGAGGGAAAATGTGAAATGGGATAAAAATACGATAAGGGAAAGAAAATGAAAGAAAAGAAGGAAGGAATAAGGGAATTGGAGGAGAAAGAAAAGAAAGAAAGGAAGATGAAAAATGGGAAATGGGAAAAAAATGCGATAAGGAGAGAAAACGAAAGAAAAGAAAAAGGAGGAATAAGGGAATTGGAGGAAGGAAAGGAAGGAAGGAGGGAAAATGTGAAATGGGAAAAAAATACGATAAGGGAAAGAAAATGAAAGAAAAGAAGGAAGGAATAAGGGAATTGAAGGAAGAAGGAAAGGAAGAGAGGAGGAAGAAGAGGAGGAGGGGGGAGGGGGTACAAACACCTGTCCACACCACCTGCCGAGGGAATCAAGAACATGTCATCTGTATGCTAACTAGAGAGAGAGAGAGAGAGAGAGAGAGAGAGAGAGAGAGAGAGAGAGAGAGAGATTGTCCGCTTAATACCACGTTATCTTCCCCTATCTTCCTTTTTCCTACCTCCTCCTCCTCCTCCTCCACTTCTTTTCTTTTTTCTTTATTTTCCTCCTTCTTTCCTCTTTCTACTTCCCTCTTTCCTTCCCCTTCTTTTCCCTTTCTCTCTTTCCTACTTCCTCTTCCTTCTCTTTTCTTTCGTATTTTTTTTCTTTTTCTCATTGCTTTCATTCTTCTTTCCTCCTTTCCTCTTTTCCTTAATCTTTTTTGTCCTACTTTCTCTTTCACTTCCTCCATTCTTCTCTTCCTTCCTTTCTTTCCTCCATTCTTCTCTTCCTTCCTTTCTTTCCTCTTTTCCTCTCTTCTTAAAACTTTTCTGTGTTACTTTCTTTTTCTTTTTCCAATCCTTTCTTTTTCTCATTTCTTCCATTCTTCTTTCCTCATTTTATCTTATTTTATCTTTTTCACTTCCTCCATTCTTGTCTCCTTCCTTTCTTTTCTCCTTTTCCTCTTCTTAAAACTTTTCTCTATTACTTTCTCTCTTTTCTCTGTTTCCAATCCTCTCTTTTTCTTCCCTTTCTCTTTTATATTAATTAATTTTCCCTTGCCTTAACTCTCTCTCTCTCTCTCTCTCTCTCTCTCTCTCTCTCTCTCTCTCTCTCTCTCTCTCTCTCTCTCTCTCTCTCTCTCTCTCCTCCTCCTCCTCCTCCTCCTCCTCTTCCTCTCTCCCTCCCACCTCTCCTCCTCCTCCTCCTCCACACATCATCTCTCCTTCCATCACACTCCACTTTCCTCCCTAATACCACCACTTCCTCCTCCTCCACCGCCTCCTCCTCCCTCTCCTTTCCTTTCCTTTCACGGGGTAACTTTTCTGTTTTCGCAAGAAGTGTTTTGCCCCGACCATAAAGCGTATATTTCCCGCTTCGCTTTGTTTTCCTTGCCCGTGTTAGAGAGAGAGAGAGAGAGAGAGAGAGAGAGAGAGAGAGAGAGAGAGAGAGAAGGATAGATAGACAAAATAGATAGATTAAACGATTGAAAGAGATAGAGATAGATACAGATATTAAGAGAGAGAGAGAGAGAGAGAGAGAGAGAGAGAGAGAGAGAGAGAGAGAGAAGATTGAATGATTTGTAAAGTAAGAAATGTAGAAAAAAAGAAAAAGAAAGAAGAGAATAAGGTAAAGAAAGGTTGATAGAGAGACGGATAGATGAAGAGAGAGAGATAACTGTCCAGAATATTACTTGTTTCATGGAGCTGATGGTCTCTCTCTCTCTCTCTCTCTCTCTCTCTCTCTCTCTCTCTCTCTCTCTCTCTCTGACTTAATTTTTCATACACTTTGTCTTTGATTAATTATACATTTAAATATTTGCTTTTTTTTTTTTCTTTAGAAACAAAATTAACGTCTCCATGTAAATGTTCGTCTTTTAAAACGTACACACACACACACACACACACACACACACACACACACACACACACACACACACACACACACACACACACACACACACACACACCATCACTTCCCACTTCTCTCTTCCAATCTCTTGCTTCACTTTTCTCCCTTTCTCTCCGCTTCTGTCAGATGAGGGAAGGGGAGATGGAGAGGGAAGAGAGAGGAGGGAGAGATAAGGGAGAGGGGAGAGAGGGAGTGAAGGGGAATAAGAGGAATGTAGGGGAAGAGAAAGGAAAAGAGAGAGGGAGAGAGAAAAAGCGGAAAAGAATGAAAGGAAAAAGGATGTTTGAAGGGGTGAGGGAAGGAGGAAGAGAAGAGAGAAGGGGGTAGAAGAGAAGGCAAAGGGGAGGAAGAGGGAAAGTGTGTAGAGGGAAGAGAGAGAGAAAAAGAGGAAAATGGATGAAAGGAAAAAGGATGTTTGAAGGGGTGAGGGAAGGAGGAAGAGAGGAGAGAAGGGGGGAGAACAGAAGGGAAAGAGAAAGAATGGGGAAAGGTATGTGGAGAGAGAGAGAGAGAGAGAGAGAGAGAGAGAGAGAGAGAGAGAGAGAGAGAGAGAGAGAGAGAGAGAGAGAGAGAGAGAGAGAGAGAGAGAGAGAACGTGTACCATGAGAGAAAGAAAGAGAGAAGAGGGGAAGAGGAGGAGGAGGAGGGGAGGGAGAAAGGGGAGGGGAGGAGCAGGAGGAGTCAGAGTGGGGTCGTGTTTTCATTGGGGAACTTTTTTTAAACTTTTCTTTTTTCCTTTTTCCTTTTTTTTCTCCACCAACTTGTATCTTTTTGTCTCATGGCTTTGTTGTGTGTTTTTTTAGTGTGTGTGTGTGTGTGTGTGTGTGTGTGTGTGGACGGCAGAGAGATAGAGAGACGGAGAGAGAGACAGCATTATCCGATTTACCTCTCTCTCTCTCTCTCTCTCTCTCTCTCTCTCTCTCTCTCTCTCTCTCTCTCTCTCTCCTCCGCTGCCGTACTCAACCTACATCCCATTTTCTATATCTCTAATTCCCGTTTTCTCTATCGGCCACGGGTTGAAGGGGTACTCGTGTGTTATTGAGAGAGTGTGTGTGTGTGTGTGTGTGTGTGTGTGTGTGTGTGTGTGTGTGTGTGTGTGTGTGTGTACGCATGACCCTCTGATAGTCGGTATGTTCAGTTATTGACGATGGAAGAGGAGGAGAAGAGGAGAAGGAGGAGGAGGAGGAAGAGGAGGGATATAGGCAAGTGGAGGAGGTGGAGGAGTGTTTTCTTCCTCCCGTCATTATTGTGGAGGAGGAGGAAGAGAGAAGAAAAAGGAGGAGGAGGAGGAAGGGGTGAAGAAAGGAAGGACATGTAACGAAGGAAGAGGAGTAGAAGATACATGAAACAAAGAGGAAGAAGAGGAAGAGAAGGGAACAGAAAGAGGGAAATGAGAAACAGGAAGAGGTATAACAGAAAATAAAAGAGATGGATAGAAGAGGAAGAGGAGAAGAACAAGAAGAAGGGGAGAAGAAAGAAGAGGAAAAAGAAGAAAAAAAGAAATATGCAGATGAAGATGGAGGTGGAGAAGAAGAATGTGGAGGAAAAAAAGATGTAGTAGAGGAAAACAACAAAAACAAGAAAAAAAGGAAAACGAATAAAAAAGAAGAAAAAGGAGAAGGAGGAGGAGAAGGAAGAAGAATGTGGAGGAAGAAAAAGATAAGTGACCGGAAGAAGATGAAAGAGACAAGAGAGAGAGAGAGAGAGAGAGAGAGAGAGAGAGAGAGAGAGAGAGAGAAGGAAGCAAAGAAGAAGAATGAGAACAAGAAGAAAAAGAAAAAGAAGGTGAAGAAAAAGATGTATATTGTGTTTACTCTTATTGTTATTGTTATTTTTATTTTCTTTCATACCCCCTGTGTGTGTGTGTGTGTGTGTGTGTGTGTGTGTGTGTGTGTGTGTGAGGGATCAAGCCTTCAGGACGCTCACAACTTGCTGCTTCAACTCCTTCGGGAAAAAATAGGACAAGATAAGAAAGATGAGGTTGCCAACTTTCCTCACCCCGGGGACGGATCGAGAGAGAGAGAGAGAGAGGGGGGGGGGGAGAAAGAAAGGGAGGTATATAGAGGAAAAGAAAAGGGAATTGAGGAAAAGGAGGTTGAAGGAAAGAGAAAGGGAAGAGAAATATAATAAAGAGAAGGAAGGACAAGAGAAAATGAAGGAGAGAGAGAGAGATGAAAAGTGACAGAAACGACGCAGAGAGAAAAGAAAACGGAAACCCACACAACTATTAATAAAACTCTCTCTTGTCCTTTCCTCTTTTTCACTTCCGTCTCTCTCTCTCTCTCTCTCTCTCTCTCTCTCTCTCTCTCTCTCTCTCTCTCTCTCTCTCTCTCTCTCTCTCTCTCTCTCTCTCTCTCTCTCTCTCTCTCTCTCTCTCTCTCTCTCTCTCTCTCTCTCTCCCAAGGCACCACAAAAGTTATCCAGACTTCCCTCCACTCCTCCTCCTCCTCCTCCTTCCCTCCCTTTTTTCTCTCCCTTTCTCCCTCTCTCCCTGGAGGTATCACAAGCTTGACCACATCCCCTTTACAATCATCTCCTCCTCCTCCTCCTCCTCCTCCTCTTCTTCTTCTTCTTCCTCTTCCTCCTCCTCCTCTTCTTCTTCTTCTTCCTCTTCCTCCTCCTCCTACTACGCACTTTTGTATCTTCTTTTCCTTCTTTTATTCCTTTCTTGGGTTCGTCTCTCTCTCTCTCT